>NW_022436950.1:760443-795211 GCF_009761245.1 Sapajus apella | reverse complement strand
GTGAAATGACTGGTGTCCTTCCATGAGGAAGGGAGGGCGGCTTGAGACGCAGAGTCACCGAGGAGAAGGAGGTAAAGAGGGAGGCAGAGATTGGAGCAACGCCGCCCCAAGCCAAGGAGACCTGGGCTCCTAGAGCTGGAGTCCTGGAAGTAAGGATTCTCCCTGAGAAGCTTGGGAGGGAGTGCTGCCCTCTCCACACTGCGATTTCCAAACCGTGAAAGAATACACTTCTGTGGTTCTAAGTGCCTGTTGGTGGCACTGTGTTACAGAGCCCAGGACACCAAATAGCCAGAGGCTGAAGTATGGAGGAGGGTGACCTCCGTGTGAGCCCACCACACCCAAGGCCAAGGCACCACTGACCACGTCCTATGCGTTCTCCCAGGAGCAGATGGGTCTGCGCCACCCAAGAAAAAGGACAGACTTTGCTAAAACCAGACCATCACGGTCACGGTTGAAATTGTTTGGATGCTGTGACCCAACATTTCTGTGAATCTCTAAATATCACGTCTAGCCTCTTCATCTGACTAATGAAGAGGTCGAGAGACATATGGTTGCTTTGAAAAGGGCAATTCCTTTTGTTCCAACTTAATGCAGGACAAAGAGAAACACAGATCAAACACGATTTTCACATACCTCGTTCCCTGTGCTCCCAAAGGGAGCCGTTTTTGTGTCTCGCTTAGTTTTTAAAATTTGGGAACATAAAACCATATTCAAACAACAGAACAAATAATTAAAATAGATGTGGCTTCCAATGTTTAGTTATTTGTGGAGAAAGAGACTGAGAGGGGAAAGACCTGGACAGAGAAAAGCAGAAAAGCAGAGGGGAGGGTGATATGGCTTGGCTGCGTCCCCACCCAAATCTCATCTTAAACTGTATGTAGTTCCCATAATCCCCAGGTGCCACGGGAGGGACCCAGTGGGAGGTAATTGGATCATGGGGTAGTTACCCTCATGCTGTTCTTGTGATAGGGAGTTCTCATGAGATCTGATTGTTTTATAAGGGACTTTCCCCCCTTTGCTCAGCACTTCTTCTTCCTGCCAGCATGTGGAGAAGGACATGTTTGCTTCCCCTTCTGTCATAATTGTAAGTTTTCTGAGGCCTCCTCAGCCCCAAAGAACTGCGAGTCGATTAAACCTCTTTCCTTTATAAATTACCCAGTGTTGGGAATGTCTTTATAGCAGTGTGAGAATGGACTAATAGAGAGAGTACAGCAGGGGAACCTAGTGAGGGGCTCCAGGATGATGGGCGAGGGCGAGGGTCAGGCAGGGAGCCGATGCACAGAGTAGGGAGTGGAGGGAGAGGGGAGAAAGGAGGCTGGAGCAGCAGGAGTGGGGAAGCAGACACGGATGCTGGGAAGAAGCCTGGCCCCGCCCATCTGGCCAGACCCCGCCCATCTGGCCAGACCCCGCCCATCTGGCCAGACCCCGGCCATGCCAGGCTCACCTGCAGCCCGGTGCCCCCAGGCTGCTCCCCACTGCCCCCTCAGGACCAGGGTGAGTAGTGACCGTGCCCCCCACTCAGGACCACCAACACGGCCATGCCTGGAGGCTGCACTCTGCACCACGGCTACTCTCTATTTTTACGTCTCACTTGCTTCTGAAAACACAAACATGCATTTTATTGAGGAGTAACCATGTATGGTTTTTTTTTTTTAAGTAAACCTTTTATTTGAGAACAGTTTTAGATTTACAGACAAGTTGTGCGGGCAGCACCGAGCATTCCCCTGCACGCCATTCCCGGGCTTCACCGTTGCGCACACCCTTGCAGCCAGGTGCACGCGCTGCCACGCATGAGTCAGCTTCGGTCTGTTTTTAGCTAACGCCTGGCTGTATTTGACACGCCCTCGGTTTCTCCCGTGTCCCTCTTCTCTGACAGGATCCCATCCAGGTTTCCGTGTCACATTTGGTCACGGTGTCTCTAGGCTCTTCTTGGCTGCTGCAGTCTCTCAGGCTTCACTCATTTTTGATAACCATGAAAGTCTGAAGGATGGCTGTTTAGGAATTTCACAGGGTTTCCTCCGGCTTGAGTTCGTCCCATGCTTTTCTCATGACTGCTGAGATGATGTGGTTTTCTGGAGAAGACCACAGAGGTCAAAGGCCATGTTCATCCCGTCACATCCAGGGTGCCCCGTCCCCATGACACTTCCCTGTTGATGTTGGCCTTGATCACCCCACTGAAGTGTTTCCAGGGCTTCTCTACCATAAAGTCACTCTCATTATCCTCCATGTCCAAGCAGTCATTATGCTCAGCCCACACTTGGGGGGCGGGGACCAGGGCTCCATCTCCCTGAAGGGAAAGCAGCTATGTAAAACACTTGGAACTCTTTTGCATAGATTTGTTTATTCTCCCCCACGTCCAGTTTTGTTTTTTGTTTGTTCATTTTTTTGAGACAGGGTCTTGCTCTGTCACCCAGGCTGGAGTGCAGTAGCATGATGGTGGCTCACGGCAACCTCAACCTTCTGGCCCAAGCAATCCGCCTATCTCAGCCCCCTGAGTAGCTGGGGCATGCCATTATTCACAGCTCATTTTCCTATTTTTTGTAGAGATGGGGGTCTCACTATGTTATCCAGGCTGGTTTCGAACTCCTGGGCTCAAGCGATCCACCCACCTCAGCTTCCCAAAGTGCTGTTATTACAGGCGTGAGCCACTCCACCATGTATTTGTGTGTTTAATCACCTGTTTGTATCAGTCTGGGCTCAGGGATGTTTATACTGTGGGGCCGTCATTCAATACTGCCCGATCTACCTTGTGTCTATGTGGTCCTGTATTTGGCCATCGGGAGCTCTTTCTGTTGGCTCCTCCGTCCCTTTGACACAACTCTAGAATTTTGTGTATTTTTCCTCTCTTTGTCTGGAGCACTTTCTCTCTTGTTGACACTAAAAGGTTCTCCAGGCTCATCTTGCATATTCCCTGCCCCAGCACTAGGATCAGCTGTGTCTCCAAGGAGCCCTGGTTCTTTTAATTGGAGGTGGTGTTAGATGCTGAGATATGAACACTGGGTGTGCTCACTGCTACTGCAGTGTCCTTGCCCTTGGTCCCCTCAGCAGGCAGAGCAAAGGGCAGTGGGCATGTCCAGTCATCTTGGGGGAAAAGCTGCCCTGTCCCTGGGAATTAAATAAATGTGACAGCCTGACAAAATACCTGCAGAACCCAGGCATGTGGCGGGGGATCACAGAAGGAAGAGGGTCATTAGAGAGAAGCTCCAGGAGTAATAGAGGTTAAATCAGCCTAACATGAAAGGCAGAAAATATTCTGAGTTAAATAAAATTAAGCAAGTGCAATTTCTTAGCCTACTGGCGTTGTCTGCATTTGCACGTGGGTGTGTGTGTGAATGAGCCCGGGAATGTGCTGTTGTACTATTTGCAAGTTGCTGATATGTCAGGAACATTCCCCCATGTCTTGAACCCCTTACACAATTTGTAATGGCCGTATACTAGTCCACGGAATTGGTGCAGCCAGGTTTAACTGTCTCCTGGTATGGCATTTTCGCTCTTCCCAGATTAGGTTGTGATCGTTGTGGGTGGCTGTTTTTGCCATCCTGCCTTATACGCTGAGGACTCTATTATACTAAAGTTATATCTGCTTCTTTGGTTATTTTCTTAGCACATAGTTCTAAAAACAGCAAGGCCAGGTCAAAAACATGCACCTTGTCTCTGCCGTTGGTCTCCAAGGCCAAGGTTTTCCTGGATGCTGTATCCGTGTTCCTGTCTACACAGGGCAGGGGAGCTTCCACTCCAGCACAGCTTCCCGAGCAGGAGTGCCGTCTTCCAGTGATTTCTAGCAACGGAATAGATTGTTAAAGTATTATTCATTTTTGCGTGTGACTTTGTGATTATTTAACTTTTTGTGACATTAAAATTGCTTTGATATGTATAGGGCCACTTATGCATGTTCTCTGTCCTTTTACTATTAGGAACTTTTTTCTTATTGCTTTAGAAAAGGGGATCACTATGTTAAGGGTATAGAAATGAGAAATTTGAGAAAATATCTAGGCCGAACGTTCACATATATTAAATGTTTTTGAAACAAGGCAAGAAAGAAGACCATCTCATACAACAAATTGCCTTCCCATTAAATAATTCCCCTTCCATTTCAAAGTCAGGCAGGAAGTAAAGGACATAGGGACATAAATAGGAACAAAAAGAGCGGTGACAGCATTCACAGCTGCATCAGACACGGTCAGGTTCAGTGCAGAGGAAGCGGTGTCAGCGATGGAGACCAGGCTTCCCAAGACCTCGTGGCAAAGAACTCCTTTCTTCCTCCGATCTGCTGAGGACGAGCGCTGAGCTGCACACAGCAGGGCCCCACCTCACGGGCTGCTGTCAGTCTGCAAGCATGGGGGCTTTTCAGCATCACTAGGAATTAACTAAACCTGCTCAGAAAAGCCACGTTCAGGCAAGGCCCTCTCCAGCATCCTTGGAAACTCCAAATGTTTGGGGCCTCCCGCAATGACAGGTGTCCCCCAGATACCCTGCCTGCCCCCAGGTAGTGATGCTGCCTAGCATCCACTCCCTGCACTGTGAGATAGGACAGAAAAAAAAAAAAAGCAAGATTAAATAGCAAGATTAAATGGAAATGGCATAGCAAAGCTTAGTTGCCACAACAAAGTTCCAAACACTGTGCTTATTAAATGGAACTCATGGCAGGCCCCAACAGGTGGTTCGTGGCCGAGGCCAGCCTGTGGACCACACTCTGCTGCTTTGCAGGAGAATGTGAGGTGCTCCTTTGAACTTAAAGCTGGGGAGACCCTGGACCCAGAATTCAGAGCACTGGGGTGGCTCGGGACCCAGAATGCAGGGCAGGGGGTGGTCCTGGATACAGAACGCAGAGCCGGGATACTGCTCCCTGCTCCAGTTACCACCTGGCCCTACAATGTTGGAATTTATGAACAGGGTTTCAGTGAGGAGCAAACACCCAGTGTGAGGTGTAAAACCCTCTGGGCTGGACGCCCGCCACAGGAGAGCTTGTTGAAGAGGATCCCAGCCTCTCAAGGGCCTTAGAACACGGGCTCCACAAAGCCCTGACAACCTAGGGGACCCGGGGTCTGCCTTTCCTTGAAGGATCAGTTTCATAAGCAAGGAGCTGACATTCTCTGGCCAAGGGGTCACTGTCGTTCTTGTGAATGTCACATCTAACTCCATGATCCAGCATGTGGAAGGTTTTGACCCCGGCCAGCGGTTCCTCCAGTGAGGCTGAACTTGACCAGATGTGAGTGGGCGCTCCGCCCACTTCCCTGTAAACACCTCGGATCAAATTTCAGAGCCCCACTTTTACTTGTTAATTCTGTTTTTGATTTGTGGCTCTTAGTTGACTTTCAGATGAATTTAATAATTGCTTTAAAAGGAGAATTGGAAACTCTATACAAGTGGCTTTGTCTTGCTGCAGGCCACGCCAGGCTTTGGGGTGATTCTTTCCAGAGCCACGGGTGTGTTTTGAATCACAGCTGCCTGCCTGGCCTGCCAAGTGGAGGTTCTGAGCTGACCCTCTCTCTCATTTTTCTGGGTATCACATAAGCAGGGCAGCCACTCTGCAAGGCAGGGGCTCAGCCATTCACGGTCACATTGAAGTGTTTCTGGTGGCACGCGGACTGGACATACCTGGGCCCAGCGTCTTGCTTTCTGAGACGTTTTCTTTTCAGGGAGAAGGAGACACAAGCACAGCCCACAGCCTCAAGCCCAAATCCTGGCTCCTGCACAGCAGGCACTGGCCTTGCCTGTGGTACCTTCAACCCACACCCTAGTCCCACGTGAGCTGGGCTGTGGTCAGGGTCTGGGGTGAGAAACGGGCTCTAGTCACACCTCCCGGGTTCCCCACATGCCCCTGACTCATCCCAGGCACCCTGTGCTGTCTGAACCTCAGTCTCCTCATCTGTAAAACTGAGATCTCGCCACACGGAGACAACCTGTGCTTGGGTAGAGGTGGCAGTGCCCGGCAGCTCACAAGCTTTTGATCAACATTAGCAGATAAAAACAAGAATCATGATAGCAGTAATCGACTCTTAGACATGCTGTGATGGTGTCGGTACGGCGCTGCCCTTGACCACAGCAGCAGACCCCTGAGTACGTGGGCAATGCGTCCTAGTCTTCGTAAGGACATGGAGCTGGGCCAGGGTGACCACTCGTCCTGGGCCCGGGGCGGGGGGCAGGCAGCGAGGCAGGATCAGCGCTGAATGTTTGCAGCTGGGCCCAGCTGACTGTGGCTGTGGACCATCAGGCTTCTCTCACTGCCTCCCCGAGGCGCAGGCCTGAACTGATTCCTGGGGAGCTGTCTGAGGTGTGTGGCCCCAGGACACCAGGGCCTGTGAGACGATTTCGTTGGTTAGGGCATGCCACACAGCATCACAGGCAAGGGTGCGTGGGGGCCGGGGAAGGGAGCTGTCTCCACAGGAAGGGTGGCTTTTCTGGGTGATGTTATGTTTTGTTTTCCACATAAATTAACAATAGAGGTGGGAGAGGATTCGGCTAGGTGAGATGGTTTGCTGAGGTCACACAGCTGTAAATAGCAGGGACAGGATTCAACAGGAATCTTTCTAGCCCTAAAGCACATTTTGAAGACTTTAAGATGCCCTCAATTTAAAGACAGATCCCTGAGGATTTTTCAGAATAAAAAAAATACCCAAACAGAAACATGACTACACGAACCACGTACACTATCTGAAGACGCATCAAAAGATCTGAAAAGAGGCAGAAAAGGACTTGCGCCTTCCAGCTGGGAAACTGGCATATACGTGCAGCATAGGGACATCCGTCTACACTAAGCCATCGTCCTTCTCCTGGTCCTGCTGTTGCCTGGGACAGGTACTGAACCCCAAGATCTCAGCTTAGCCAAAGTTACATTAATTAGAAGTGCTTGGGCAGGGAAGGGTAGAGGAAAGGACATGAACTTGGAGGGGGAAAGCAAGGGTTTTGTGGGGGTTGAGCTAAGAGCAGCCAGCTGGGTGACCATTCATCCAGGTGACCGTCCATCCAGGTGACTGTCCATCATCTAGCCAGGTGACCTTCCAGCCAGGTGACCATTGATCCAGGAGACCATGCATCCAGGTGATTGTCTATCTGGGTAACCATCCATCCAGGTGACCATCCAGCCAGGTGACCGTCCAGCTGGGTGACCCTCCCTGCATCTGTAAAGCCACATGAAACTGCTCACCTCATGGGGTGTCCTGAGGACAGGCTGAAGCCATGGACATGGGAGGATGGAGCCCGAGCTGGCAGGGGTGACCTTGGGGTTTGCTTGCTGAGTCTGGATTAGGAAAAATAAGCAAAAGCAAAGCAAGCTGACACGCACCCAGGGGGAGCCGGACTCCTTCCGCCCGGAGGGCTTGGCTGGGCAGGTCCGTAGAGTGGAAGGACGGACAAGGAGCCGCCGCTCCGCCACAGCCTCCATGGCCGTTCCTCTCCTTGCAGCCAGGCCATGCATCCCCTCCATCCTGTTCCCATTAGACACTTTAAAGTGGCTCCAGAGTTGGAGTTCAGCTGTGAAACCACAGTGCCCAACCCAGACCTCGCCCCATCCTGATGCCTTCTGGAAGGGAGAACGCACAGGCCCGGCCAGGGTTTCCATTCAGATTGGACCCCTGCCCTGGTCTCAATCCTCATCCAGGATTTCACGAAAGGAATCTGACTGCAAAGGAACTGCAGGACAGACCCTCTCCATGTGAGGCTGCTTGTGACAGGGGTGCTGGCCTCAGGGAGATGTGGAGGGGAACTGGGGCATGAGCCAATGGTGACCCCACGACGATGCGGCCGTGTTCAGAGCTGACATGCCACAGAACAGCCTTGGACTCAGGGAGCAGAGACTCAGGAGCGCCCTGGTGCAGGCTAAGGGCCTCTGAGCCTGGTCCAGGGCCGGGAGGAGTTCGAGATGGCCAAAGAGAACCAAGAGGGGCCTGCCCTGGCTGGGCTTCCTTCTGGTCCAGGGAAGAAACTTTGATGAGCAGCAGACCCACGGTTACTGATTCAGAACTCAGCCTCGGCCCACGTGGGATGGTGTCATTTCTGGGTTTTTTCCCCTCTACGTGGAGACAAGGAAAGGGCAGAACAATGGTGGAAAAATTCCAGGAAATAATTCTCAGCGTGTGAGTCCTTCGGAGAGGCGTTTTCTTCCCAGCAGCCGCTTCCTGCTCTCAGTAGAGACCCTATCGTGATCCCAGGGACTCTGAGTCTTCAGCGCCTGCATCCGAGACCTATGGCGGAGCGCAGCAGGGACGTCGGGGAGCTGTTCTTTCTGGGGATTGACCTCAGCCAGGTGAAGCTACCTTGCCCCAGGCTATGCCCCTGCCCGGGCGGGCAGCCCTTGGCCTGTGATGGACCCCAAGCCACCCCCACATTGGGCTGGGGCCACCCCGCACACTCATGCGGGATCTCGGAGGTCTCTGTCACATGCCACAGCAGCTCCCCGCCCTGTGCCCTACCCAGGCCCTGGTGTGATCAAACGCTTCACAGGCCTCTCGCCGCAGAGTCTAGTCTAAGATGAGGATCTGCCCCAGCAACCTCATCTCATTTTTTTTTTTTTATTCATTGATACAGAAGAGAATACTATTCAGAGGGCACGAGAAGCTTTAAACTGTGTTTCAAAGATATGAATAATCATGTCGTTAGCACCAGAGAGGATGTCCACTCCAGAACGGGGCTGAGACGTGACGTTGTCCAAGTCCCTAATGTTACAGATGAGGAAACGGAGGTGCGGAGAGAGCGGGTCGCTTCCGGGACACCTGGATTCTGGAGCCTGCCCTGCGTACACGTGGGTGCTGGGGGGCTTGGACATGTCAGGGCTGCCCTGCAGGACGGGAAACGTGTGGCCCGGGAGAGGCCTGGAGCGTGCGACCCTGGACTCAGACCACAGAGGCAGGGTGACATCCCCACAGCCCGGGCGCTGTGCACCCGTGTTGCCTGTCACGGCTCTGCGGCGGACAGAGGCCCCTGCTCCCGGGACAGGAAGGCAGGACAGGCAGTGCTGAGAGGCCCCACTGCACCACGCATAGAGGCCTGCCGCTGTCAGCAGCCCGTCAGCAGCTCCAGCTCGGAGGAGTGCAGCACCTGCCCACAGTCACGCAACTGGGGACCACTGGGGCTGGAATTTGGACTGGACTGCTGGCCTCCAAAGCTGGTGGCTGCACCCCACGCCATTCAGGTGGGCAGCTCTGGAGGGCTCCCCATCCAACTGCCTGCTTGTTCCCCACAATAGCAGAGGGAGGCAGCCCCAGCCTCGAGGTGTAGGGGGAGTTCCATGCTCGACCACCACAGCTGAGGGTGCTGGCCTGGGGGTCCTTGCAGGCCTCCGTGTCCAGTGGTGGCTGCTTAGAGGACACACCTGTCCCTGCAGGAGATGTGGTTGGTGATGGTGCATCTCTGTGGGCTGAGTGACCCAGCCCCACCAGGTGGTACCTGAGCCTGGGGGGTGACCCAGCTGCCCGCATCATCGGGCAGGACCCAGAGGGGGGAGCAGCAGGCCCCTGGCAGCACTCGGCCCAGCAGGGACAGCCAAAGTCCAGCTGCGGTGACACTGTGCCTCCCAGGAGAAATTCCTGGACACTGTGGCCTTGTGGGGAGGGGAGGGGCACTGAAGGGCTGGCACACAGGGAAAGTGGCTGTGGTTCTCCTGTCTGGCATGTGACAGGGCCATGGAGCAGGGGCTGGGCATCAGAGAGGCAAGGCCTCCTGCTTTCCAGCCGGCAGAAGATGGGCAGGGACGGTGGCCAGCACAGGCCAGGGGCAGGTGGAGAAGGCAGGCGCAGCAGAGTGGACAGATTGTGGCCCACGTATCTCATCCATGAAAGGGAAAGGAGGGACACACGGACGCTTCCAAGCTGGGGATCTCTTCTCAAGGGCGGGGTTGTGTGTCCGGAAAGCCTCCTGCGCTCTCCTAGAGCCATGACGCGGAGATGTGTTGGCCTTGCAGGCCTCACTGGGGGCCCAGAAAAGCAAGCGCAGGCTGAGGCCCTGGGAGCGGCGGTGGGCCCAGGACGGGGCTACGTGAGGATGCCAGGCCTGCCGTCCAGGGCCAGCTGCCAGCCCCACAGAGGCACCTCTTGTCACGCTGTGCTTTGTGTCCCTTAGGAGACGCCCTGTCCTCTGCTGCACTTGTGGAAACTGCCTTCAGAGGTTACTAAAGGTGGTGGAGGAGAAACAGCACGAGATTGACACGCTCCCCTGCATGAGACCCTAGCCCCCTTGGGACTCGGGAGCGGCAGTGCTGTGCCTGAGTCACCAGCTGTCAGGTGCAACATGGGGACCTCTAGGCCTCTGACTGCAGCTTGCTCTGTGGCTCTTCCAAGTTGTCCTGACTGGAACACTGAGGGGCCGCTGCCCACCTCATGATTGCTCTTGCCCTAGGCATCAGGCCCCCGCTTGTGTAGCCGTGTGTGAGGGAGCGAGTGTGAGTGTGTGTGATCATGTGAGCAAGCATGCATGTGTGTGTGACTGTGTGCATGAGTGTGCATACGTGTGTGAGCATGTGTGTGAGTGTACATGCGTGAGCGTGCATGAGGGTGTGTGAGTGTGTGTGAGCGAGCTCACTCCAGATGCCCACCAGCTGAGCAGCATCCGCAGTCACCTGCTTGGGTCACATGTTTGGGTCCTGGAGGGGTCACATGCCCAGGTCCTTGTTAGGTGCACCTGCCTGGTGGACAGTCCTGGTGTGATGAGTCTTCCTCCTGGGTCCTGAAGCTACCATGCCTCTGCCACCTGTTCTATGCCGGGCGCTCTTCCAGCTGGCCCCATGCAGTCCTCCTCACCCTGGGTGGCAGCTCAGCGTTTGACCTTGTTGGGTTCGCCTGCCTGGTGGACTGCCCTGGTGTGATGCGTCTTCCTCCTGGGTCCCAAAGCTACCGTGCCGCCTCTTGGGCACTTGCTCCTCGGCTCTTGCCCGCACTTTGCTCCACTCTGCCATGCTGGGCTGGGCCCCGCACACCCTGTCTCTCCTTAGCCAGCTGCTCCTGCAGACCCTGCGAGGGGGCAGCTGAAAGAGACTGCGCCGGGAGAACACGCCCCTGCCTAACTTGGCTTCTCTGAGCCCCTCCCCAGGAGTTCCTCTTGGCCAAGTCTAAGCCTCAGGATGGCTCAGCTGCCTCTGCATCCCCGCTGTGCTGCAGGAGACCTTGTTGCCCTGAGAGTCCCGGGACCAAGGACTGAGCTCAGGAGGGCATCTTCTCCCGAGGAGCCAGGTGGGCATCTGCAGGTGTTTGCCCGCAGGGACTTGGCTAAAAGGAGCCATTGAGAGGTTGAGTTAATTGGCGTCTTTCCGCCCACCCGTAGGAGTTTTCTGGAGTTGGGTGCTCTGTAGGAGGTCATGACACTCATTTTCCCCTTGTTAATGCTTCGTTGGCTTAGCCTACCTGGGGAATGCGGGGTTGGCCCCCTGTTTCCCAACCATCCCCTGGGAATGTCTGGATCTGTGGTTTCTGCACCCGGAGCTCAGCACTTCTACTCCTCCCTGTCCTGCCAATTGTGTGGACACCCGGTGCCTGTCTCCCACTGCCAGGAGAGACCGATGCAGGCAGAGACAAGGGAGAGACAGCAGGAGGCCCTGAGTTTACAGCGGGTCAGCAGCTGCGGCACTTACGGCCAGCTGATCCTGCCGGCAGGTGCTGTGGAGAAACCTACCTGCAGTTCTACCCCGGGTCCTGAGTCCAGATGGGACTACAGGAGCCTTCCTAGGAGAGGCGCTCATTTACCCAGAGGCTCTGGAGTGGGTCAACAGGTTGTCCCAAATAGGCTGATGGGGAGTGACTGGGCAGTGGGCACCAGGGGAGCCTGAGGAGGGAAGGGGCATCTCTGCCCTTGTGGGGTCACCTGGGTTGCCTCGTCACATGGACCCTGAGCATGGAGGGCAGTCCTGGGAGGTGTGGGGAGCTGGAAATGAGGCTACAGTCCCCCCATGCATTCAGGACTCCTGGAGCCTCTCCTGATGCTAATTACAGAGTGCCAGGGTCCTGCCCGCTCTGTGGGTCATCACGTGACAAGGCCTTGCCAGCACCTGCGTCTGTGTGGACCGGCCCTTTGCATCTTGGTGGTGCTTGGTGTGGATGACTTCATGGACAGTTGCCTGAGTCCCAGATGGGGTCCCCTGCCCAGGGTCGCCAGCCTGGGGTCGCCAGCCTGGGGTCGCCTGCCTGGGGTCACCTGCCTGGGGTCGCCAGCCTGGGTCTGGAGGAGGTCACTTGTCTGAGACCTGGATGGGGCCGCCTGAGTCTGGATGCAGCCCCCAGCCTGGGTAAGGATGAGGTCACCTGTTTGGATCCTGGAGGGGGTCACATGCCTAGGTCCTTGTTAGGTTCATCTGGCTGGTGGACAGCCCTGGTGTGGATGGGTCTTCTTCCTGGGTCCCGAAGCTGCCGTGCCTCTGCCCCTGTTCTATGACAGGTGTTCTTCCAGCTGACTCCAAGGAGTCCTCGCACCCTGGGGTGGGAGCTGAGCATTTGACCCAGCTCCAAACTCAGCCCAGCAAAAGGCCTCTCAGACATGGGAGCCACCCGCTACAGGGACATTCCCGTCCCCCTCCCCGGGTCAACCGGGTCAATTGTTCACCCAGAGGGCAGCACTGTGCCCAGGACTCGAGGACGGCTGAGTCTGCTCTCGCAGGTGACAGTAAATCCGCAAGCCTGTTCTGGAGCCTGAGCAGGGAGCTCCGGCTGCGTGTAAAGAAAGCCTCAGGCTGTCGGAGGGCGGCGGGCAGCTGTGGGGATGAGGAATGAGAGCCCGCCTGCAGCTCGCGTGGGGAGGGTGCCTCCGGAACGCCTGGCTGCACCCCAGGGATGGGAAACGACTCCCATCTTAGCCCCACCCACGGCCGGCTGTCTTTCTGCCCCCACATCCACACCACAGCCTTCCACGCCTATACGTCAGTCTCCTGAGCCTGGCTGGTGTGAGTCTGACCCGAAAGGCAGGGCCTGGCTCTCTCTCTGCGGGGAGACGTCCAGTCTCTGAACCTGCAGCATCCAGCCCTTGGGTGTCGAGGCCTTGGTGTGGTCAAGCACGTGACGAATATGCGCAGAGCAGTGGGGGCTGCAGGCCGCGGGGCGCAGCTGCTGGTGCATAGCGGCTGGCCAAGGGGCTGCCTTCCTCTTTGGGGCTCCCCATGGTCTCTGATGGTCAGCACTCCCTGCCCAGCAAGCACCCGACCCACACCAGCCCTCCTCTGTCAGCCCCTTGGCTGGCCAGCCTGGCCTCCCCATCCTGCAGTGAGAAGGTGGAAGCCGAGTGGCCCCGGGTATGGGCCAGGGCTGAGATTCCCAGGCCTCTCTGCCTCCCCGTGCACCCAGGCCTGGAGTCAGGACACAGGCTGAACCCTGAGGGAGGCGCCCACGCTGCCTGGCTCGGTGCGCCCTGCAGTTAGTGAGTGCTCAGGGCATCATCTGACCATGGGGTTTGTTTTCCCAGGCATTGAGCTGAAATAGACGGCGGAGGAGCACACGTGGCCCGAGGGCACGAGCCAGCCAGGAGGTTTCCTCGACTCATTTTCCCCGCCTAACCAGCCGCCTGCTGCTCACCAGCAAAAGCCCAGGGTTCCCAGCCAGGTCTTGCAACTGGAAGGATGATTTTCATCTCTAATAAAAGACTCATTTCCATGTGTCGGCGGGGCGGTGGGGCGAGGGGCAGGGAGCCCACTGTCCTGCCAGGGACCACCTAGAGCCACCCCTCCGCTGAGCCTTCTCGGGAGTCCTGGAGTGAGCATGCCAGGTTGCAGCAACCACCTCACAGGTGAGGAGACTGAGGCTGGGTGGGGGACGACTCCATTGTGAGGGGCGAGGCTGGCCCCCGCGGGTAGCCACGATCTGCCGGGGCCTCCTCCAGGACGCCCAGCCACCTCCCCTGTGCAGGAGCACACAGAGGATAGGGTGGGCTTGGCTTGCACCGGAGCACAACAAATGCCCCGTTTACACACAGACCGGGGCCCAGCGTCTTCCACGCCAGGACCCCCGGCCCCCAGGCTCAGAAGTTCAATGTCTGGACTGTGCTCTCCAGGAGTCTCTCTGAGAACCAGGCCAAAGTAGCTGCTTATGGCCCAGGGTCCATCTAAAATAGGGGTGGGGGGTGGCCTGAGAGGTGAATTTCCCTGGGCTGGCGCACAGGCTTGTCCCGGAGCCCCCAGTGCCTGGCACTCACGTAGGGCCCCCTGCCTGGGCCGGGAGAAAGCCGCTGCTGTGTGCAGCCTGGAGAGGGCCGTGCTCACGTGACAGAGGCTTGCAGCCATCGGGACCCTCGCAAAGCTGCAGATGGTGACGCTCCCCTCCCACCAAGGGGTGCAGAGCTGGAGGATTGCTCCGAAATTGTTCCCACCTCATCCAATAAATAAGCGGGGCGCAGGAGCCGGGGGCGGGAGCAGCGGACTTACAATGTGCGGCCTGAGCCTCGCTCCCTAGGAGCCACAGTTGGAGCTGCAGGCAGCCGGCTCGGGTGGGGGCCCTGGAGGCCCTGCAAGGCCACACCCCCGCAGGGCCCTGAGGGCAGCCGCTCCCCTGGGTGGACGTCAGCATCGAGTCTGAGGCCTGCTTGTCGACTGCCCCTTTAATGCCAGGGCTGCCTCCGGCTCCCAGCTGGGAGCACAAGGCTTCCCCAGAAACCCCCGACTCTGCCGAGGCCAGCAGCATAGGAGGACTCTAGAGAGCAGCAAAAGGCTGGCCGGCACAGCCTCTGGGTCGTCCTCTGCCCTCAGGGGCACCGTCGGCAGGGACGGGCTGGAAGGGCAGGGCCCCTCTGGACTGGTGGCCGAGTGTGGCCAGGCACATGGGTCAGGATGGCTGGGCCCTGAGCAGGTCAATCACGGAAGCCGTGCAGGTGAGGACGAGGACTGGGTGGGGCTCTCCAGACACCCCCAACGCTGTGGTCCTGGGACCCATCACTCACAGGTGAGGACGAGGACTGGGTGGGGCTCTCCAGACACCCCCGACGCTGTGGTCCTGGGACCCGTCCCTCCAGGTTCACCCTAGAACGTGACCTGGAGATGCAAGAGCATGTCTGCAGGCACAGCCCAGCAAGAGGAGCCTTGCTCCTTTCTCTGAAGGTGCCTGTGCATAAACAAAGGGGCCAGGCGCACCCCAGCAGGTACCAGAGCTGGCTCCAAGGAGGAGACTGCAGAGGGGCAAGCCCTGGCAGGCAGTGGGCTGTGGTCTCTGTCCATGGTCTGCCACCTGGGTCCCCACCGGGCAGTACAGTGAGGAGCCTGCAGCCCCGGCCACTGGGAGAGCCAGTGGCTGCCCCTGGGCCTGGGCCTGGGCCCCCCTCTCTCCACTCCAAGCTGTGTCTCCCTAGTGAGGTCACGTGGAGGCAGTGGTGTCTGCCAGTACTGCCGGCCTGTGTGGAGGTAGCAACATATCTGGGGTGACTGGGTGGTTTCCTGGCTTTGCTCAAGCTCTGGTGCCCGCAGCAGGAGGGTGGGGGGCAGGCACTGGCCTGGGTAGGACTCAGGATGGCACGTGGCTCCTTGGCCAGCCTGCGTTTGGATCAGTGTGCCTCTGTGTGCTCAGACCTGGAACGGCACCTTTCTTGGGCACCCTGGGATAGGAAGGACTCCCACCCAGACACGACACATGATCAGGCAGGGCAAGGGCTCGGGCGGCAGGACTGACCACTGGCCCCGACAGGTGTTGGTGAGCTGGGCAGACACTCAGGGCCTTCCTCCCACCCTCCTTCCACCCTCCACCCTGAGGACAAGGCAGGACCCCCAGGGGCCGCCCACCCAGTGCCTTGCTTCCTCCCTCTCCCCTCCGGCCTACGGAATGTGGCGCCTGGTGACACAGACAAGCCCACCCTCAAAAGCACTGGTCTTTCAAGCCAGGAGCTATGACATCATCTGAGTCACGTGAACCTGGTCCCTCCACAGGCTCTGAAAAACGGACATCAACAAAACCAGCAATGGAAAAACCCTTTGACTCCTGCCCTCAAATTCTTGACGGTGAAATACCTGGAAAAGGAGACACGGCTTTTCCTTTGCAGCCAAGGCAGACTTCTGAGTGCTTCCCTGCAGGTTGTAACAGGGCACGGTGGGCACGAGCGGAGTCCCCGCTTCCACAGTGCTGCAGGCCCCTGGCCCCGGCTGTCACCACCACACCACGACCCAGAACTCATCACCCCTCCCGATGCCAGTGCCCAGCCCAGCCCACCTCTGTCGGCCACGGTAAGTGGGGAAGGGTGGGTGCTGGGAGCCCTTCGCCTCCTCCCTCCTGCCGCACCCCAGCCCCGGCCCTGGCCCCGGCCCCAGCCCCAGCACCAGCCCCAGCCCTGCCAGCCAGAAAGCTCTGCCCTCTCCCACTGTGGCCACTGTTGAACAGGGACGCACACGGGAATGAACACACTCACACAAGCCCACACATACTCGTGCACAGACACATGCACATGCATGTGCACAGACACATACACTCTGACACACATACTTACACTCAGCCACACACACGTACTTATATACATTCACACACATACTTGTATACACTCACACACACACACAGTATACACACATTTACACACACATACTTGTACACACTCATACCCACACACTTGTATACACTCGCTCACACACATACTTGTATACACTCACACACACTTACACACTTGTATACACTCACACACATACATATGCTCACCCATACACCCACACACACATATACACACTCACACTTACATACATGCTTGAATACACACACACACACTTGCATGTGCACATGCAGACACACACATATACACTCATGGCTACACACACATTTACACACATACTTATATACACTCACATCCACCCACTTATATACACAGCCACACACCTACAGACATATACACTCACACACGCTTATACACTCACACCCACACTCACATTTATGTGCACATGTGCACAACTCCACACACCCACTCATGCAGACACATGTGCACTGACACACTGATGCACATAAACACACTCACACACACACATTCACTCACACACATGTCCCTACTCAGATACACACACATTCACATATGCTTCACACATACACCCTCACACGCACACCCATATACTCACATACACATAAATACACACATTCACACACAAATATACACATACACCCTCACATCTAAGAACAGCCGACTTTAGGAACAGTGCCAATTACATCCCTATTTAGGAGGAATTTCCTAAAGAAAACATAATCAACAAAAATGCAGCTCTGCCACTAGGAAGATGGCTGTTTACCTCATTACACGAAGCAATTTAGCTCCTCGTCAACTAAAGCTTCTCTGTTGCAGAATGTAATATTGCTTCCCTTCACGTAAGCCAGAGACCCATTACAGCTACTTCCTAAAGCAAAGGACCACACGTCCACAAAGGTGACCGTAAGATGCCACTGCCTGAGCTCAGAAGGGCTGCCTGCGGCATCACAATTTGTAGCTGCCAAGTGTTGAGCAGCCTCAGGTCTGGCCTCCGCTGTGGGCCGGCCGGCTGGGTCTGGCTCCCTCCCGCCGCGGGGACCTCCCAGGGCGAGGACCAAATCTTGGCATGTTGCGTCTGCAGCCAAGTGCTGGGCCTGTCACATGGGAAATGCCGTTGAATATTTGTAGAACGAATTTTAGAATTTTCACAACTCTTGTAGCTGAAACCTCAGTAACTAGAGGGCAAAGAGGTGAAAGGGTTTCCAAGCATGTGTTGGAAGAGATCATTCAGATATGCTCTGTAATCAAAGGTGACTGTCCTAGAAAACTAAACACTCCCCTACCTTATAATCCAGGAGTTCCACCAAAAAGACCTGGGCAAGAATGTTCTAGAAGCTTTCTTCATCACAACCAAACACTGAATGTGGTCCGGGTACTCCTCCACAGACAGAGGAAGGCGAGCATTCATGCAATACCCGTACAACAGGATGCTCCTGAGCAACAGAAAGAAGCAGATTGCTGATATATGCAAAAAAGCAAGTGAACCTCAAAAACATTGTACCGGGTTAAGAAGGCCTCATCAGAGGGGGCATCCTGTATGATTCTGTGTGACCCTAGAGGTGTGACGCTCTCGAACAGGTACAGCCAATCTACGATGAGTACAAGCAGAAGAGTGTTTGCCTCCAGGGGCATGGTTTGACCAGGAAGGGGTCTGAGAGAACGTTCCAGAGGGGTGGCATGTGCTGTGTCTTAGAGGGTTTTGGGTTAGTTGGGCACACGGATTGGCTGAAACTCATCGGATGACCCACTTATGGGCAGCAGTGAAGACAGTGCTCAGAGGAAAACTTAAACAGCTGTCCACATTCCATGTTAAAAAAAGAAGGTAGGTCTGAAATCAACAGCCTAATTGTACACCTTCGAGCTAGAGAGAGAAAAGCAAACTCAACAAGAGCTTAGCAAAAGGAAGGAGATAATGAAGTGCATTAGAGAGAAGCAAAGCCGTGGAAAGTCAAGTGAAATTTGGTTCTTTAAAAAGATCAAGAAAATTGACAAACCTCTAGCTGGGCTGACGAAGAAAGAAGGAAATCTATTCATCTCGGCCAGTGCAGAACGTGCAGAAAAGCCCATCACCGATGGCTGAGCTCGAGTTAATCATGCAAACACACTTGGGGAGAAAGGCACTGATGTCTCCTACTTACTTTGAATGCATAAAGTAAAAGATGTTTTGATGAACGTACAGAGAGACGGGCAGGTGGAGCGGTCGGTGGTGACCAAGGGGAGAGGAGTCCGGGTGATGGGCTAGGGGTGTCCACTGCAAAATGCTTTCACTTTTTCTCTCTATTTGAACACTTCCACCGTAAAATATCTGAAAAGGTGACTGTCACTAGATCTCACCACCCGTGGCAGCCTCACAGCTCTCAAAGTCGCTTTCTGCAATGCAAGAACCGAGTTGTGCATATCTGCCCATTTGACGCTCACGTTTGAGCGTCTACACCGTGGACACAGCACGGGCCTCGGTGTTGAGCCACATCAGTAAAGAGAACGCGGTCTCCATGCCCTGCAGTGGGGAGAGAGCCAATGAGTCAGTGATCAGGTTATGTGGCAACTCGGGTGATGAGTAAGTAATCAGGTTATGTGGTAACCTGGGTGGTGGGTGCTGCAGAGGAATGGCCTGCCTGCTTAGACATCTCAAAGGAGGAAGAGGCTGGTGGGCACTCTCGCTCGGGGCCCTCCCAGGAGGTGTCTTTGGGGTCTCTCCCTTTGCTGTAGTGGATGCGGCTGTCACGGAGGAACGACCCCAAGGCAGAATGTGCTGCAAGACAGGCCGATTCTCACTGCAGAAGGTGGCAGCACTGCCATGACCACGGCTGGGTGCGGGGTGCTCAAGGCACGTTTCAGGAGCTTTGCTGGGAGACCTGAGGTCTGGCTCTCTGAGTGATGTGGGCAGGCTGTGCGCCAGGTGCTGGGGAGGCACACGGCCTCTGGCACCTTAGACTTCTCTCAGGACCACACCCTGGCACTTCGAGGGGAAAGTGGGAGCTGCAGGCCTATAGCAGAGCACGAGGGACAGCGGGTGGCCGCCTTAGTCACGAAGGTCCTTCAAAAACCACTGCTTTCCAAAGGAAATGAATTCCACAGAGCTATCTGCCTGACTCATGAGGCAAGCGGGCCCTGGAAATGAAGATGTTCTAAAACCTGTGTGTAGTGACAATTGCCACTCAGTGAAGTTACTAAAAATCACAGGCATGCACGTGCACACACAGGAGCCTGGAAGTGCCTGGGTTCTAATCTGACCTCCTCCACTTTCGTAGAACCTCAATTTCATCAGTTTTACACATGGGAAAGATTTGCCCACAGACAGTGCGCTGAGGTGTAGCCGGAGATCCGCTGGCACACGCGGAGCTGGGCAGAGGCTGGACCGGGCAGAAGGTGGCTGACTCTGGCCTGGCCACTGCATCTCACCCAGACCAGCCCCACGGCCTTGTGAGCATGTGCGTCCCAGCTCCAGGAGACGGGCACTGGCATTTGGTCGGAAACCCGGGTTGTGTTTTTTCCTGGCAATATTACCTGAGTCACCCTGGGTTTCTGATTTGTCCTGTTTGGACATAAATGTCTCTCCAAGGGGTTCCTGGAGATGCCGTCAAATCCTGTCTGGGAGGCCACATCACCAGCAGCTCCCTACACCTGGCCACAGCCCTGCAGGTGACGGGTGCCTTTCAGCGTGTCTGTCCACCCAGAATTCTTACAGCAGGAGCCAGGAAAGTCCACACCCTGGTCATTACAATGGGGTGACCAGCCATCCCAGTTTGATCGATACTAATGAGCCCTCCTGGCATGAGGGGAGATTCAGTTTTAAAACCAAGATAGTCGCAGGTACCCCCAAATAAGGGTGCCCCTCGCCTAGTGGCCTTGCTAAGGGCTGTCTGCTCCCTGAATGCCAGTCCTGGACCATGACCCAGCCTCTGCCCAGCAGCTGCCCCCTCCCCACAGCCTTTGCTCCCAGCAAACCTGCCCGCTCTCTGGGCTCACAGTGGCCACACGCCATTCCCCTGCCGGGGAGCCATGGGACGGGACTCCCGTTAGAAGGCTGATGGCAACATGTGTCTGCCTCCCCCAGAGCAGACGAACGGAACATCCTAGGGAGTAGCTTTCAACGCCCCATCCGTCAGCAGAGGGTGAGGAACAGACCTCTCCTACTGCTCCTGGGAGGCTGTGACGGCAAGGCCCTTCCTGTCCACCATGACAGCCAGATTAGCTTCGCGGATGCTGACACTCTGGGTGCGGGGCTTACCTGGCCACCAAGACCCAGGGTGAAAAAAAAAAGCAGGAAAAACAGAAGAACAAGGCTTGCAAGACTGGCTGCGGGTGAGGCTGCGGAAGCTGGGTGGGGGGTGAGATTTACTTTTTTACGCTTTGTTTTCTGCGTTTCTTGCTGGTTTGTATTATTAGATCATATTGTATTGAGGGATATTTTATGTCTCCTCAAATTCACCCCTTTCAAGTATACAGCTCATTGATTTTTGGTAAGTACCATGGTGTAGCTGTCACCCTAACTCGGTTTGAGGACGTCCCCCCAGCCAGCGCCCCTCCTCCCATTCTTAGCTAATCTCCAACCAGCACCCAGCCCCGCAGTCTTCGGCCTGCTGCCTCTCCCAGACGTTTCGTTTACACGGAATCACAGGCTATGCAGCCCCCTGGATCCATCTTCCCACACCTGCATTTCTTATGACTGGAGCCCCTACTGGTTGGCCACAGCACCCCAGGTCCAGCCGCTCGCCAGGTGATGGGCATTTGCACGGCTCCCTGCCATGGGCTGGCATCCACAGCGCCACGAAGTCTCTACACGGATCTAAGTTTCCTTTTCTCTTGGGTAGAATCTCTACTTCTATCATCTGAAAAGTTCACATACAAAGTTCAAGAAATAGTGTTTGTAAACCAAAGAGCAGCTGAGACAGGTCTCAATTAATTTAGAAAGTTAATTTTGCCAAGGTTAAGGACGTGCCTGTGACACAGCCTCAGCGGGCCCTGACAACATGCAGCCGAGGTGGTCCAGGCACAGCTCGGTTTTAGGCATTCTAGGGAGACATGAGGCCTCAATCAACGTGTGTAAGATGTACGTTGGTTTGGTCCAGAAACGTGGGACAGCTGAAAGCTGTGGAGCGGTTCCAGGTCACGGGTAGATACGAGGCAAACAGCTGCTTTTCTGTTTTTTTAAGTTTCTGATCAGCTTCTCTGAAGGAGGCAATCAGATATGCATTTATGTCTGTGAGCAGAGAGATGGCTTTGAAGAGAATGGGCTTGCCCTAAGCAGTTCCCAGCTTGACGGTTCCCTTTGATTTAGTGATTTGGGGGCCTGAGATTTATTTCCCTTTCACGGGTTTGAGGAGACAGAAGAACATGCCTCCGGAGGAAGAACGAATGTCCCCCAAACCAAACGGGGGTCTGAGGGGCAGGCATAAGTACCGCTGAGAAGTTCCTCTGGGAGAAGTTCTTTGCAGGGTGTGTGCAGAGACCCTCCTGGAGCCAGGTGGAAAGAAAGAACTGATGGCGCATGAGAGCAGCACATCCAGCCCTGGCACTGGACCTTGAGATGGCATCATTTGTACACATGGAGGCCCGGAATTCCTGCAGCGTGATGCCGATGGACACAGATGGAGGAAGGCCCAGGGTGCTGACCCCTGGAACAGGGGAAAGAGGGAAATGAGCGGATAGCCCCCCCAAACCTCATGCGGATATCCACGCACTCACACACGCACCTGCTGTTTCCATCTATTCATTCTAGCCCTATGTTAAATTTCATGTTTGTAGGGAATCTGGTCCACAGCCATATTTATTTACCACTGTACCAATAACTGTATTGCACCATATGTGGCTTTACATGTCAATATGTAAACCAATATAAACAGGCATATATGCCCACATGTATAATTGATATGTAATTACAGATATATAAAAATGTGTGTGTTACATATATGAATGAGTGTACAAGATATGTATATGTATATATAATACTGATATATGCATGTGCATGGAAAGAGATTGGAGAAATTTGGCCATCATTTTTCTGGGCAGCGATGATCATATATAGGTTCAATGTAGTCATGTTTATCTATATACCAATTTCCATCTCTACACAAACAAACCCTGACACCTGGTGTGTGTCCAGGGACATCAGACACAGGCAGTGCTGTTGCTTGGGGGCTGGGCAGAGGCTCCCTGGCCTAGGGCCGTACAGGGGGTGCCTCCAGGGAGGCAGGCTGAGGCTGTGGGACTTGTCACAGGACAAGAACCCCCGGGGACTGCAGGGTCACAGTCAAAAGGCACATCGGAAGCCTCTGATGCGGAGGGGACTTGGAGCGTCTCTGCCCACCCATGAGGCCCATGAGAGTCAGAACTGAGAGTCCGGCCACCTGGAAGCCAGGAGCAACCCTGGCCGGAAGTCGTGGAGCCAGGTCAGCCTCCCCCTGGCTGCCCATCTGTGCTGCACTGTCACTGAAACAGCAGCTCAGAGGAGGAAAGGGGGCTCTGAGAGCCCTCGTGGCTCCTGAGCTCTCAAGGCCGGGGACTTGGGGGACAGCATCGGCGCTGGGTCATCGAGGCTGGCACCATCACGTTCTGCTTTCACCCTGCTCTGAGGCCTGCTGGCGGGCACAGGGTCATTTTCCTGCCCAAGGGCTCTTCACTGTCACCACGTTCAGGGCCGACTTTGTAATGAGCTTGCTTTTGGCCGCCGCGGTGGTAAATGCAGGGAGTGTTTATGGAGCCCCTGTGTCCCTGCCCTGTCCCAGGGGCCTCCCACACACTAACACACTTGGTCTGCCCATGCGCAGAGGGTGGAAGGCCCCCCTCTCCCTCCCCTTCCTTCCCCTTCCGGATCAATCAGGAGTGTCTGTCCTCAGGTGGTCACACTCCTCAGGGCGCTGGCCCATCCCAGCCCCAGAGCTTCGAGCCCGATGGGCTCCCTCATCACTCCCCTGGCTGATGGGGGATCAGGTGTGCAATTCAGACCGGATTCTGGCCAAGGAGATGTGGGCGTCAGGAGGAGCCAATCAGAGAAACCCAGGAAGATCTCCTCATTGTTAAAGCTTCAGGTACAATTGAGTATTAATAAGAATGAGATCTGTGATGACTCCTGGCAGTGCCGCTGCGTCTAAATCCATGAGTTCATGAGGAAAAAAAAACGTCACTGGCCGACTTTTGCTGCGCTGGAGAAGCACCTCATTGTTCTGAACACTGACACGTAAAGGGTGAAAATGAACTCTTTACCGACGTCTCTGTGTGAACCGTCCCGCAGGGCAGCTAAGTTGGTATGAAAGGAGGTTTGCTTTGCTGGGGCGTTCCAGCTGATAAACAGAGAAGCAAGGAGAGAGTCAGGGTACTGTTGTTTTACAGCCCCGAGGAAGCCATGAACCAAGGCGACCGATCACCAGCCGCCGCTCACATCGCAGAGAAAACGGGACCCTGCGTGCCTCCAGATGGAAGCCAGCAGCGTGACCTGAAAGCAAACTCCCCAAAATACCCAGCGGAGCTTGACGACAGCCTTCAGGAATTACAGGGGACAGAAGAAAAGTTGAATGCCACCCTTGGGATGTATTCAGCAAAAATCAGAAAATGAAAAATGATCCCATTTCTTAACAACCACCACATTTTATATGTGAGAGAGCTGAGGTTTACTGAACTAAGGACTGCTCAGAGAGACTGAGACGGGAGCTGGAAACCGGGACTCATGCCCTTCAGAGGCCGTTGCTGGGGTGCTCCTGCATCTCACCCAGCTTGGTCCCAAAGAGCCTGTTTCCCTGGAGAGTGCAAAGCGACCTCAGACTCCATGTTGGGTCCCAGCTGGGTCCCGCTCGGACCTCAGCAGAGCCCGTGAGCATCACCATCTCAGCTCCGTATCCCCTGGAATGGCAGACATTCGTGTGTGTTTGGCACACTCCTGATTTTGCAACAACCCAAGGTTCTTAGTGTCTGCACAGGCTTGGGACAGTTGCAGGAGTCTTCCTAAGCAGCACTCTCGGCCATGGTTGAGTTCCCTGAACCTGCAGAGAGGTCCTTGTCTCTTGTTCAGGTCACGTGATGTGTGTGTGTGTGTGTGTGTGTGTGTGTGTGTAGGACCACACCCAGTCAGACAGACCTGTGCCTAAAACACTGAACACTGACTCCCTGACACCATCATTTATTCACAGTATTCACGGAGCACCTGTGGGGCGCTGACCATTCTAGTCACGGGGCTCCAGTGGAGAATAACGCTGAGCTGGCGTGCCCGCCTCTCCTGCCCCACCTCGGTGGGGTGAGCACCCCGGTGCCGCTGGCTCTGTTCATCCCCTGCTCCCTTCCCCGCTCCGCCCTCCATCCCTGGCCAGTGAGCTCAGGGTGCTCGAATGGGCCGTGGAGCAGCAGAGGCCGAAGCTGCAGAGTGATCAGCAGGCTCCGTGCTCCACTGCTCCGCACATTCGTCCTGGATGACAGAACAGTCTCCGTCCACGTCGAGAAACCGACTTGCCATACGGCTTAGTTTACGTTTTCTAAGAGCTTAGTTTCTCTGTCCGAGTCAGGAATGGCAACCTTAACCCTGCCAATAGAAACAGGAATCGGGGGAAAAGATGATAACCCATCTATTGTGACGCATTAGATAGCCTGGGCTGTACAAATGACAATGAAAAACAGACTCAGCCGACGGCGAGGAGACAGAACGGACTGACGGAAACTAGAAGCTGGGCCAGGAGTCCACTGTGTGGGCGGCGGCTGGGTTTCTCTGGTCGTGGCTCCGTTTCGTGGACTGTGATGGGGCAGCCAGCAGGCTTGGCTTTCGCTGCAGGGCGGTGTCCCTCCTACAGTCCTTTCTGAATGTCCTTGCATTTGTCCTGATGCAAGACCAACCAGTCCTCCACTGGCCCTTTGTTCTTTTGAGGTCTGAGAACGCCCGTGGTGGTCAGTGTGGCCCCGTTTCTCCAGCCACTGATGCTGGCGGTGTCATTTTGATTATGGGATTGGGGAGTGAGGGTGCCCTGAGGGCAGAGGCACGCGCAGACACTGGCCTGGGGTGCTGACCGGCCATCCCTGGAGCTGAGAGCGCCCTGTAGACAGAGGCTGCAGGGCTAGAGGCATTTACCCAGCCTGGGGGGGGACAGCCCCACCTTCAGACACCAGCCAAGCTGTGGGTGCACCAAGGGCACCCCTGAGGGCGGAGTCTCGACTCTGGCAAAGCGTCTGCTGTGGAGCCTGAAAGCCGGCGCAGACACTGTGTGTGCATTGCTGCACACCTTGCCCCTCGCCCCCTGCAGGGCCCATCTTTCTGGCCCCGTCACCCAGCCCTGGCCTCTAGCACAGCCTCACTCAGACCCTCACCCCTCAATCCTGGGGCCTTGGAGGCGGGGCTGGGCCAGGGCAGCCTCTCCCATCTTCCTGCTCAGCTGGAGGAGGTCCCGGCACCTGTGTTCAGCTCCGGCAAGTGGGAGGCGAAGCTCTGTGGAATAACTACCTGCGGTGGCCATGGGCCTCCTGGGGCCGCTGGGAGCAGCTGCCTCCTGCATCTCCGGGGCGGTTCTGCCAGCGGGGCTCAGAGCAGGGGCTGTCTCAGGGCCGGGGCAGAGACACTGCCTTCTGAGCAGGGACTAGGGAAGACACACGGCAAGCTTCTCTTTCAAGCAAACAAACAAATCGACTTCTCTCTCATTCTCTATCACAACTGCAAAGCAGACAGCAATAGCAACGGACCAGCGACCCCAGCAGTTGTGAGCTGGGATGAGAACTCCGGCGTTTCCAGATGCGCAGCCAGCCCTCAGCTCTGGGACTTCCTCCATCTGCTGAGCCGCCTGCCCCTCCCTCACGGTGTCCGAGGACCCTCCCGGACACAGGGCGGACCTAGATCCAGAGCTGGAATCTTGGGGCTGGTTGAGGCAGGAGGGCCACCCGCAGGTCCTGCAGGAAGATGGGTGGGAAGGAGCTCAGGAAGCGTCCTGGTGACAGAGACCCGGCCCCCCTCGTCCCCTGTGCTCTGCCCACAGCAGCCTTCCCCGGGGCCCAAACCCCTTCCCTGCACCCTGATGGCTGCTCCTAGCTGTGTGGACTGCCTGCTGCCTCCCAGCTCCCCGCGCTCTCCCACTCTGTGGGACCCTCTCCCAAATATCCATCCACACCTGCAGAATGAGCACGGCCTTTCCACCGACAGTACATCAACACTCACCTGGCCAGTCTCTTTTGCAGCCTCTCAGGCGTCAGCACTTGTCCCTGGTGTCTCCCTGGGCAGGGCCAGGCCGGTGATTCTGCTGGGAGCGCCACACACATTCCCAGGCTCTCCCTGGCGGCGCTACCTTGTCCGCCCGGGGCCTTGAGGCTCATCCACATGCCGCTGCAGGCACCCTCGAGAGGCCCGGGACACCCGCCTCCCCACCTGGACACCTCCACTTAGAAGGGAAGCCCAGGGCGTGGGCTTGGTTCTCCCAGGCTGTCCTGGCCGCCTCTGGCTGTGTCCCTGGGTTGTGGGAGGTCTTCTTGCCCAGAGAGGAGCCCCGGAATGTTCTGGGCACTGGCCCATTGACAGCAGCTGTCACTCATCCCAGGATCTGTGTTTTACAAGTGAAGCCCAAGGGTAGAGAGGGGCAGTGGGCTGCCCTGGTACCCATGACCACAGTGTGGCCTTGTCCTGGGAAGAGGCTGCTTCCGGCACCTCCTCAGCACTTCCGTGGCCGTGGCTACCCCAGTGGGTCCGGCAGGCCCCAGGGTCTGCTCTGAAGCCCCCTCTGCAGGCCCTGCTCTCCACGGACTCCAAGGTTCCCCACAGACAACTTCCTCCCCACTTCCCTGTCCCCTCCCCGGGGAGCAGTCCTGTGCCAGGACTCAGGCAGGAGAGGAGGTGCCCACAGTGACGCTGTGTCTGCTGCTTAATTGCTGGTGTGGCCCAGCCTGGCCCTCAGGCCTGGGACGAAGGCTGTGGACCCGAGAGCCAAAAGTGAGCGAAACTGAGAACATGTCCCCGGCACCCCCCTCCAGGCCTGGGGACGTGAGCTCCTTCTCCATCCGAGCAGCCACCCCGTCCCTGGCCAGACTGCTTCACCATGACCTCAGGTCATCCTCACCACAGCCATGGCAGAAGGGTCAGCTCCTGGCTAGGAAACTGAGGCTCAGCCAGGTAACAAGCCTGCCGGTGGAAGGTGGCATCTGAAGGGCCACACGATGCCGCCCCAAGCTCCTAGCCACTGCACTCTGCAGCGTGTGGAGGATGGGCCTCCGAGACCTGGGAAGGCGCCCCTCCCCGCCAGGGCAGCCCCTCCAGACAGGGCAGGTATGTTACCACTGTCACTTCACACCTTCAAAGCCCGGGCTGTAGGCGTCAGCCAGGGTCACCCGGGCCAGAGAGGAGGGGGCAGTTGGCCTGTACGGCTGGGTCGTCGGGTCCTTCTGTGTGAGGAGGGGTCTCTAAGGGCAGGGACAGCATGGAGCAGGCCCCCTGGGGGTCTTGGGAGCAGAGCTGGGGGCTTCATCTCTGTGCTGGCTCCATACCCTGGCACAGAAACACCAGGTTAACCCCAAGCTGACCAAGCTCATCTTGGCTGCCAGCACCCAAGCCCGGCTGGAGCATGGCCAGGGCCTTTCCCACCCTCTGGGCTGGCATGTGCTTCCTGCATGGGTGTGGACGGAGCAGGGAAGGTCAGCCTTCATGCACTGTGCAGCGTGGGGGAAGAGGGGAGGATGAGCTGAGGAACGCAGAGCCCAGAGGCCAGGAGAGGGGCTTCGGGCCAGCCTGGAAGTCACCGGAAAAGCCAGAGCAACTCTGCTCCTCCCAGCAGGAACAGGTGGTGGGCACAGTAGGACCAGCTCTTCCCTGGGCGAGGGCGCCTCTGCCTGGCTGGATGGGACCTGTGCGGCTGCATGAAGAGCCCCCTTGCCCACCATGACCTGGCCCAGGCTGACCCCTGGTGTCTGCCCTGCATGGGAACAGTGCTGCTGCTTTTTCTTGTTTTTGTTTGTTTGAGACAGAGTCTCACTCTGTCCCCAGGCTGGAGTGCAGTGGCGCAGTCTCAGCTCACTGCAACCTCTGCATCCCGGCTTCAAGCGATTCTCTTGCCTCAGCCTCCCAAGCAGCTGAGATTGCAGTCATGTGCCACCACGCCTGGCTAATTTTTTGTATTTTTAGTAGAGACGGGGTTTCACCATGTTAGCCAGCTTGGTCTCAATCTCCTGACCTCGTGATCCACCCGCCTCGGCCTCCCAAAGTGCTGGGATTACAGGTGTGAGCCGCCATCCCCCTGTTTAGAGCAACTCATGGGTGAAGCGTTTTTAAAGGGAGAAGAAACTTGCTGAATGATGGACAAAAGATATAAAAATAAACACCATCCGAGTGATCTAGGGAAGAAATCGCAAAAACCATGGACACTGTTTAATGCATGAGCTCTAACCTCACCCAGAGCCGAAGAGGGAAGGGGTGAGGGAGGGACGTCAGATGGCCTGGATAGGTTTTCACCCTTGGTTTCCAAACAGCGGCCGGCCAGCCATCTGGAAAAGGAGAGAGGAGCCTGGGAAGCAGGCTGGCCGGCGGTTTGTGCATGGAACTCCCAAGAGCACACTGGCTCCGTGGGCACGGGGCACTCCGTGGGTCCTGGGGCACCAAAGCCCTGGTTCCAGTGGCAGGAGCCAGCTGTCCAGCTCTGGTCACGCCGCTGTGTGAGCCTGAGCACATGGCTGCACCTCTCGGAGCTCCTGAAGAGTTAAGATAAGGCTAAGAGCCTGGATGCCGAAGGGTTGGGGGTGCCTGGAGAAGAGCGGATGCCCAGCAGATTTCCTGAACGCAGCACAGCGTTGAATCTGGAAGTCGCCCCAGGGCCCGGCTGGCACCAGG
The DNA here is from genome assembly GCF_009761245.1 of Sapajus apella. Lineage (NCBI taxonomy): Eukaryota > Metazoa > Chordata > Mammalia > Primates > Cebidae > Sapajus > Sapajus apella. The sequence goes on along the minus strand of NW_022436950.1, from coordinate 766,044 downwards.
AGGCCTCATGAAACCCTCTCCCCACCTTGCGGCTCAGGAAAGGTTGGGGCATCATTCTTATTCAAGTGTCACTGTGCCCCTAATAATGGGGCTTCCTCACCCTCCCGACGGGTGACATATACCCTGTGCTGCTGTGTGTGTGTTGGGGGGTGCCCCCCACCCTCCTTCCTCGAAGCTCACAGCGCTTCAGCCTGCGGTGCGCGGCTCTCAGGTGCAGCCTCGGGAACCACAGGAGGAGGCCTGTGCTTAGGCCCCACACATGTCTTAAGTGAGCAGGAAACGAATCTGCCACTGCAGTGCCCTTCACTTTGGAGAGAATTCCTGCTTCCTCCCAATCACCTCACCACCCTCTCCTGGCCAGGGAGACAGCGCATCATCCTTGTTCTGAAAACACAGCGTTATGGAAGCAGGAGGAAGTGTGGCCGAAAGGCCCCGGGTCAGCGCACATTTCAGGTCAGATCCTGAGCACCCCCTTGCGTTCTCTGTGCTCTCCGCGCCCGGCGGGTGGGGACAGCGGCCCACACCTTCCCTGCTGCTCCGTTCCGCCCTCCGTGGCATCGATCTGTGCTGCGTTGTGGGGCCTAATGGGCCTGCCCCAGATGCCTGCCCTTGCTCCTTGTAATGGTCCTCACAGAGCGCCCAGGGAGGGGCCCTAGGAGCCGTCTCCCCACCATGTCCTCATGGCACTGGCATCAACTTACAGAACCCCCAGCGTGTCTGTGTTGGGAGCAACCGAGGCATCAATCATCGGTGACCTCATCCTACACTCAGTAAAATGCGAATTATGACTTTCCCCTCCCAAACCTCTCCAGGGACCTGGGGCTGATTGCAGTTGCTCATTCCAGGCCAAGTGGGGGCATGGGAGGTAGGGCGGACAGAAAGCCAGCACCTTTCCTCTGCCAGGAACCCAGGCTCCTCCCCAGCCCCTGGCTGTGCCGCTTCCAGGGAGACCTTTCCACCTCCCTGTCCAAGCAGGTGTCACCTGGGCATTGCACACGACTGTCGTGTGTCTGTCCTTTCTTAGCCCTTCTGCCCTGCATAGGTGCACGTCTCATTAATGTGCACCTGCTCTTTCTCCCCCAAGCGTGCTCGGCCCTCCTCAGCATCCACTGGTGTCTGTTGAGTGAATCAACCGAGGAAGGCACCGAGTGGTGAGCCAGGCACTCAGCACACATTGTTTTATGAGTTCATGACAACATTCCTTAAACAAGTATAATTATCTCCATTTTATAGATGAGAAAAATTAGATTCGGAGAAATTAATAGCTGAAAGCTAGAATTCCAAATCCAAATATTGCTCTGTCTAAGACATTTTATCACCAGGCTTGGCGCAAGAAGAGAACGTTTCTCAAATGGTCGACCCAGGTTCGCATAAGGAGCGACCATCCCGTGGGAGGCCACGGTGGCATTGGGACGATGGACACAATTACCCCTCCCGTTAACCCTCACAACACCTGCTCTGTGCCTCCTTTTGACCTTTCCTGGTACAACTTCTTACGGACTTATATTCTCATGACTTCTGATATTTCTCGGGTCTCCAGCTAGATCTCGGTTGCTGGGGGCAGCAGTCTCATCTGAATAATGCTCATATTCCCCTTACGGAAGGAACTTTCCCTGCTCCACACAATTCTGTTCTGAGATAACTGTGTGTGTTTGTGGAAATTTCTTATTGGCATGTCTTACTCCATAATAATAGATCCGGTGGCCAAGGATCATTTTAGTCATTCTTTTTCTCCTGAATCTAGCATAGGCCTGGCTTGTAGTAAGGTCCTGATAAGTGGTGAATGGATGGACAAATCGATGGATGAATGGATGGATAGATGGGTGGATGAATGAGTGAATAGACGGGTGGACAAATGGATGTGCAGATAGATGAATGGGTGGACAGTTGCATAAATAAGTGGGTAGTGGATGGGTGGATTGATGTGTGGGTGGGTGGGTGTGTAAGTAAATGGATGGATAAAAGGATGGACGAATGAATAAAAGGATTAGTGAGTGGATGAATGGATGGGATAAATGGATAGATAGGTGAGTAGACAAATGGAATAGATGGAGAGATGAATGGATAGATGGTTGCATAAATAAATGGGTAGTGGATGGGTGGATTGATGCATAGGTGGGTGGGTGCATGGGTAGATGGATGAATGAATGAAAGTATGAGTGAGTGGATGGGTGAATGGATGGATGAATGAGTGAAGCAAACAAAAGGATGGGTGAGTGGATGGATGGATGGATGGATGGATGGATCAATGGATGGATGGATGGATGGATGGATGGATGGATCGATGGATGGATGGATGGATGGATGGATGGATCAATGGATGGATGGATGGATGGTTGCAAAAATAAATGGATGGGTGAACTGATGTGTGGATGAGTGTGTGGATAAATATGTGGATGGATGGATAAATGGATGGATGAATGAATGACAGGTTGGGTGAGTGGATGGATGGATGGATGGATGGGATGAATAGATGATGGGTTGATGTATGGGTGGAAGGATGAATGGTCAAATGGATGGATGAGCAGATTAATGGATAGATGATTGCATAAATAAATGCGTAGTGGATGGGTGGACTGATGCATGGAAGGATGGGTGGATGGATGGACGGGTGGTAGGCAGACGGACAGGTAAAGGAGTGAATGGAAGAGCTGGTGGATGGATAGATGAATGGACAGGTGGATGTGTGAATGGTGGGTGGATGAATGGATGAGTAGGTGTATGGATGAGTGACTGAATGGATGAGCAAGTGCATGAATGAGTGGGTGAAAGAATGAAAGTCAGGCATGCTCAAGTGTTGATGACTATGGTCTCTTCTAAAGGAGTTTTTGACAGCTACTTGGAGGTGTAAGTATCTGTGAATGTAGCCAGTTACCGTCATCAACTGGAGGACGTCTCCCAGCTGTAGTCAGAGAGAGCTATAATAATGGGAGAAGGGTCAGAGAGATATGATATTGCTGGCCTCAGGCATGGATAAAGGGGCCACAAGCCAAGAAATGTAGGTGGCCTCTAGACTCTGGAAAAGATAAAGAAATACATTAACCTTTGCAGCCTACAGAAGGAACACGGCCCTGCCCCTGCAGACACCTTGATTTTAGCCCAGTGGGCCTGAACTGGAGCTTTGACCAACAGAGCTGTGAGGTAATCACCGTACGTTGTCTTAAGCCACTAAACGTGTGGCAATTTTCTGCAGCAGAAATAGAAAATTAATATGGGGGATTTGCTGTTCAATAGAGAAGTGGGCAAAGCGCTTGAGGAATGTCTCTGTATGGGGCCCAGGGAAAGCAGCCCTTCCTCTAAAACGGCCTGGACCCAGCCTGCTTGGTCAGTGAGTGGATTTGCCCCAGGAGGCCTGAGCATGGCTCTGTTAGCCTCCTTCCAGAGGACACAAGGCCATGGGACGGAAGCCGCCCTGCGTTCACTCACATCAGCGTGCTTTGTTCTTCACAGCAGACGGAAATAGGGCTGTCATGTATGAAACGATGCCAGAGTCAGTGGGTGCATGATCTGCCCAGGAACCAGGGCACTGGGAGCTGGTGCCTTTTTGCAGAAGGAGAGACCAGAACCAACAAAGCTCACTTGATGTGCCCAAGCGCAGAGGACCCCAGACAGCGACCCCTGTTGGTAGCCCCCAAAGCCTGGGCTCCTGGGCGTGGCTGGAGTGAGGTTTCCTGCTGTGTGGCCTTATTTCAGAACCACTGGTGCACTGGCAAGTTGGGGGGGGGGGGAGGGGGACGCCCCCAGCCTGGAATCGCACGGCCTCTGCTCTGATGCTTTGAAAACACCGTTTATCAGGCACGCTTCCTCCATTCTCTTGTGTAAAGCTGATGTTTTTCCTTCCTCATTCCTCAAGTGCTTTCCAAGCAAAAGCACACTCCTGTCCATAGGGCACGTGAGACTGAAACAGCTGCTATATTTAACAAAAAAAACACATCCTGTTACCATGACAACCTGCGTCTAAAATTAGAAACGCCACATACCACGGGGTAGATGCCATGAAACGGGCTGCTCCCGTCGCTCTCGTGGATTCTCCAGGCTGGGGCTGGGTGCTCCTGGCCCACACCACATTCTGCAGTGGATTCGTGTCATATGGACTCCGTGTGGGTAGACAAAATCTCTCTCCCATTTCCTTAGACCCCAGCCAGCCCTGTGCATGGGTGGGCTCCTAGCATTCTAGTTCCCAGCTGCCTGTCTGTCGAGCTGGGGTCGCCTCTCGGGAAGCATGGACAGAGGCATCTGGAGGGGAGGTGATCGGGGGCCCAGGACCGGAGCGCCAGGCGAGTGTCCCTGGTGACACAGCAGTCCCCTCCCCGACCCCCCTCCCCCCAACTCTCAGATGAGCAGAGCTTTGCTGGCATTTCAGAGGCCTCGGCCCTCAGCCAGCTCCCACTTCTCAGGATCAACTCCCCCAGCACTGCCCACTCAGGCCTGACCCATCCCACCACATGGGAGGCTGCTCGGGGCCCTGGACCCCTGTGGCTCCCCCTACCAAGTCCCCAGCCAGGCAGCCTCAAGGGCAATCTTCTGGCCTCGCAGACATGCGTGACTCCTTCCCTCCTCCCGTGCTGCAAGGTGCTGCCTGGCTGCCCCTCTTTCCTGTCCCCTGGTTACCAGCCCTGCCCTAGGAGGAGATTGGCCACAGACCCCGACTCCAGCCCGTCTACACCTCTGCCATGCGTGCTTCTGAAACGATCAAGGCTCAGATGCCTAAACCCTGCTTGGCACGAGGACTTCACTACCCCATGAGCTACCTGGTTGAGGTCCTGGGTGTCTGGCCGCAGAGGGGAGCTCTCCTGGCTGTGCAGTTGTCATTGTCACTGATATGGTTTGGACCTGTGTCCCTGCTCAGATCTCAGGTGAAATTGTAATCCTCAGTGTTGGAGGTGAGGCCTGGTGGGAGGTGACTGTATCATGACTCAGCACCATCCCCTTGGAGCTGTTGGGTGGGTGAGTTCTCACCGGATGTGGTTGTTTAAACATGTGTGGCACCTCCCCGCCCGCTGTCTCTCTTCCTCCTGCTTCTGCCACGTGAGACCTGCCTGCGTCCCCTTCACCTTCCGCCATGACTGTAAGTTTCCTGAGGCCTCCCAGCCAAGCTTCCGTACAGCCTGCATAACTATGAGTCAATTACACCTCTTTTCCTTATAAATTACCTGGTCTCAGGTATTTCTTTATAGCAGCGCAAGAACAGACTAATAGATCACACAGTAGCGTTGATTGTACGCGCTGGTGCGTGGTTCTGTGAGTTTTAACAGACATAGGGATTTGTGTCAGCACCACCATACTAAGGACCCACCGCATTCCATCAGCACAAGCCCCGTGTAGCCACACCCTCCTGCACCCAAACTCCTGGGTTGCTGACCTGTTTTCTATCCCCACAGTGGTGTCTCTTCAAGACTGGAGCAGAACTGAGCCCCACAGTAGAGAGCTGCCTTCCCTCGGCGTGACAGCCTGAGACCCACCCCAGGTTGTTGTCTGTATCATGTGAGTTCTTTTTTATTGCTGAGAAGTGTTCTGTGACACGGATGTGCCATTGTTTAGCTATTCCACTGTTAAAGCACGTTTGGGCTTTTCCAGTTTTTGGTGATTATGGCTAGAGTT
>NW_022436950.1:714809-760343 GCF_009761245.1 Sapajus apella | reverse complement strand
TTTTTTTTTTTTTTTTTTTTTTTGAGACGGAGTTTCGCTCTTGTTGCCCAGGCTGGAGTGCAATGGCGCGATCCCGGCTCACCGCAACCTCCGCCTCCTGGGTTCAGGCAATTCTCCTGCCTCAGCCTCCTGAGTAGCTGGGATTACAGGCACGCGCCACCATGCCCAGCTAATTTTTTGTATTTTTAGTAGAGACGGGGTTTCACCATGTTGACCAGGATGGTCTCGATCTCTTGACCTCGTGATCCACCCGCCTCGGCCTCCCAAAGTGCTGGGATTACAGGCTTGAGCCACCGCGCCCGGCCAGGTTTTTATTTATCTAGAGGAAATGCCCAGGGCCCCAGACTGCTGAGTCATATAGTGGGGTGTGGCTGAGTTTTTAGGGCACAGCCAAGCCACTCTCCAGGAGGCTGCCCCCCTTTTGCACTCCCCCCAGCCGCGTCCTCACCTGCACATGTGCTGTTTGACCACACCGTTCAATAGATGGGTTTGGCTGTGCTGGTAGGGTTGTCACACAGTTTTTAAAGGACAGCACTGTTTTTCCACCACTAATGGAAGCTCATTTCTAGCTAACTCTTTGTAAGCAAGAAACTTGCTTCTGTTCGTGGTGGAAAGACAGCATTGTCCTTTAAAAACTGGGTGACAGCTAAACCACTACCTGGCTGGGCACAGTGTGTCATGCCTGTAATCCCAGAACTTTGGGAGGCTGAGGCAAGCCAGTCACCTGAGGTCAGGAGTTCGAGACCAGCCTGGCCAACATGGCGAAACCTTGTGTCTACTAAAAATTCAAAAACTAGCTGAGCATGGTGGTGCACCCCTGCAGTCCAGCTACTCAGCAGGCTGAGGCAGGAGAATCATCTGAACCCAGGAGATGGAGGTTGCTGTGACCAGGGATTGCCTCAGTGAACTCCAGATGGGGTGACAGAATGAGACTCCGTTTCATTAAAAAAAAAAAAAAAAGACTTAGGTGAAGTTTCCAAGGTCTGTGTTTTGCGGGGGAATTCTACAGGCTGCCCTAACACACCCTGCCAGGATTCACTTCACAGTCTTATGAAGACATGTGGCTGGGATTTACAACCACAGGTAATAATAAAGCTCACCTGTTACCCAGCACTTAGGAGTGGGCGGGCACCTGCACAGCTGCACTGATCCCCCCGGCCCTGCGAGGTGGGTGATGCCACAGGCCTCACTTTGCTGCCAAGAGGACACACAGCACAGAGAAATTTACATAAAGCTAATGAGCTCCAATGTGCAGTTCCCCTCCAAAGAGAAAAAATTCTTATGAGGAATTTGTAATTTTTGCCACCTGAAAACCCTCTATCTGTTCAACAAAAGTGAAATTAGTTCAGAATATCAGTCCAAAGTATTTAAGAATATTCATTACCCAAGAAAACATAAAAAGCGTTACTATTTTACAGGTCATATGTGAAAGAAATATGATAGCGATTTTCCTAAATTTGACAAGAATCCTAAAATTTCTCTTGTCATTGCCAATAATGGGCTGCAGAGTTAAAATGAACTTTTCTAAACTTTCAGCATCTAAGAGAAAGAAGAGGTTGCCCATGCTGCAGGAGACTGGATTATTTTCCATTTTCTTCACAGCAATGATGTTGTGTACTTGTGTGAAGAGACCATCAAAAAGCATACAGACAAAAATGTGAAGGGAAATGTACAACAGGTTGGTAATTATTATGTGACTGATGCTGTGATTTTTCTGCGTTGTGTGATGCTTGTGGTGTTCGTCAGCTTTTAAAGTGTCGTAATTGGTTGCAATTTTCTTCTCATTCCAAATAACTCTTCACTTTGAAGCTTAAATGTGTGTTCACCATTTTTCTTTTTCTTGCAGGTCTCCAAGGCTGTGGCATCTTCAAGCCCCACACACCTGGGTCCACTGCACCAGGTGGGGTGTCGGCGACTGGCTGTGAATGTCTCTGCAGCTTCTCCTGTGGGTAGAGATCAGGGCAGCCGAAGGTGCAGGCCAGCAGCACAGCCTCGGGGCGTGCCCTCTGGGGACAGCCCACAGAGGATTCCGAGTGTGGGCCCGGGCAGCAGGAGCGGCTTCTGGCAGATGGGCTGGTGAGAATCTCCTGTGAGTGGGAGGAGTAGGGGTGGGATCTGTTTCCAGAGCCCCCACAAACTTCCACTTCATTTCACTGCCTTTTCAATGCCCTTGTACCCCTGCACTTGAGCTGGATACAGGCCCTTCGTCCTAGAGAAGAGACATCGCATAGCACTGGGAGCCTGTGGCAGAACCGTACGCCATGAAGATGGGGATTGTGCAGCGTCTTCACGTGCCCCTTCCTAGACACAGCTTCCACTCTTCCATCCACATTCACAGGCATACGGTCTGATCATCACGCCCTGGCCTCCCAGCGGATCCTGGGCCTAGTGCAAGGCCATGGAAACATGGTGATAACCAAATCTGCTTCTGTTTGGGTTAACTGGTTGATTGTCTCTTGTCACCCAATCCACAAGCAGGTGGCTCTCATGTACAGTTCACAGGTTATTCACCTGGGCTGGTGCACCAGGGAGCATGTGCCACGGTTATTATCTAATCCTGCGTAACAATCATTCCAACTCTTGATGCTAATAGCAATGACAACCTTTCTTTTGTTCATAAATCTGCAACTGAAGCAGAGCTGGGTGGGACAGTTCCTCCCCGTGCCCTGGACACCAGCGGGGAGGGTTTACGGGCTGGGTCTGAAGTGGCTTGAATGCTCACTCATGTCTCGTGGCTGAGGCTGACTGTGGGCAGGGACCTTGGTGGGACTGTCGGCCATAGCACCTGGGCTTCCTCACAGTGTGGTGACTTGGTGTGGGAAACAGATGCTCCGTGCCACAAAGAAAAATTAGCACTGAGACACATGATCTCTCAGCAAAGCAATTTTTACTTCCTGGACTGGAGGAAGGGCACTCTCACTAGCCATCTTGCCAGACAGTACAATGAATAAAGGAAAAGAAAACATATTTATCCCTTACGCATTTGGGGTCGTCCTTACTTCTGTGTCTGATCTCTATTGGTTGGAGCCAGACCTCACCATCTAAACTACAACCCAATTGGCTAACAGCTTAAAACGTTTTTAAACAGGTAAAAGTAGTGGTGAGCTGGGACGTGCCTGTGAGCACATCCAGCACAGATATTTTGGTTAAAGTACAAGGACTCAGAATGTGCTACGTGCCTATAACCACGGCATGTCTAACAGCGGCACAGGACAGGGCTTAACGAAGGGTTATTAGTGAACGTATGATTTATTCTTCAACAAAAAAGTAAACTTTAAAGAGAAACTTTCCTACGTCCCACACTTGGCTACAAGGTCGAGGTCCCAACAGGAAGGAAGTCCAAGAAGGCTGTCTCATCTTGCATGTTGTGGCCGCGGAAGTCATATGGTGTCACTTCTGAATGAGGTGGCCACCAGGTCCCATGAGTTCCATGAGCAGAAGAAAGAGGTTCACTTCCTGCGGGGAGTGGCAAGTTCTGGATGCGTGTGCAGGACGGGAGCAGTGCTGTGGGGACACCCCGGCTGCCACGTGCTGTGGGTATCAGGCACTCTAAGATGCCCCAGTGAGGTGATTTATGGTCAGGACACATGCATTAGACAAAACTTTTTTTTTTTTTTTTTGCATGATGAAGATGTTTGATGGGGTGTTGGTTAGAGCAAGTCAAATTACTTTAAAGGTACTTCCTCAGGAAACATCAACCTTGATCCCTTTCTTACCTCTGAGTGGCGCAGCCCTGTCCAGATGCTGGACTCTGTTGAGAACCTCTGTTTCCACAGAACATATGGGTCCCACTCGCTCCCAACAGCCCAATGGGAAAGGCAGGTGGTTACAAGATCACCTCCCATGTGGGTAGCAGAGGCCAGTGTTTTTGGGGGAACACAAGCTTGCCTGCTACCATCAGAGTCCTTGGTACAGGGATTAGAATTTGTGCTGTGTTCCCTGGAGGGCATCCACTCCTCTGCTTTTCCCCAATAATCTCTCCTTCTCCACCCATCCTCCAACTTAAGCAGGTGGTCAGCAGCGCCAGGCTCATTGCCCCCCAGAGGGTCATGACTTCGTGAAAGCAGAAATCTCATCCCCTGCAGGAATTTATGGATTTTGTTTCCAAAAACCCAAGCCCTAGGTTTGAGTGGGAGAGTGAGAATCTGAAGTACAGAATATCTTAGCCAGAAGCATGAAGGGGAAAATCCCTTCCAGCAAGTGAGACAGAGCGTCTCCTTGGCTAGGGGAGCCAGTGAGAGCAGGGAGCCTTGCAGGTCCTGGAGGAAGGGGGCCTCCACCTGGTGAGGCAGAGCCTGACTGTGGTCACTCTCCTCACCATGTCCTGCTGCTCCTGGACCTCCGCTAGACTGCCCTTCCAGCATCCCCATGGTCAGGTGTGGTCATCTGATGAGACAGGTGAGCAGAAGCGAAGTGTGCTACCCCAGGACAGGTGAACAGGCCTGCCTTTACACCTGTGAGAGGCCGCCTCTGAGATGCCCGGCAATCCCCACCTCCTGCCATTCACACCCTGGGGGACCCCTCTCCTTGAGCATGGAGGGGACTTCACTTGCTTCTAGAGCACAGAACACTACAGAGGCAATGGGATGGGGCATCAAAGACCATGGCTTCTGTCCCACTCTCCCTGTCCTGTCCCAGCACCCTCCATCTCTCCCTCACGTTAATGAGGCCAGCTGCCATGCTATGCACGACACCAGGCAGAGGCCTGCAGGGCAAGGGATAGAGCAGGTGCTGGGGCCAATGGTCATCTAGGGACAAAGACTCTAAGCCTGAGAGTCCGTGAGAATCTGTTCTACCAACAGCCACGAGAGAGCGTAGACCTAGAGCCCCTCCAGTTGAACCTTTGGATGAAACCCAGAGCTTGACTCTACCCTCATCCAAGAATACAAGGCAGAGGCGCTCAGCTGAGCCGTGTGCGGATTTCCAACCCACAGAAGCTGAATCAAACCTGTTTGCTGTTTGAAACCATGAAGCCGTAGGGGTGTTTTGTTCTGCATCAGTAGATGACCATCCCGTGTTTCCCATCTGCCGGCTGAGTTCGCCATCCTCCGCGGACCCGGGGGAGGGCAGAAGGGCAGAAGGAAGGCGTCCACGACCAGCAGCACCTGCCGTGTGGGGCAGTCAGGAGGCAGCGGCCGACCCTGCCGAGGCTGAAATGAGTGGCTGCTGTTGTCCCTGCCCCTGTCGCTTCCCTGAGCTGGATTGGCTGTGTGCTGCATCTAGGCAGAAAAGCCTGCATCGTGTAGGAATCAATTAGGCTGCACGTGATAAAATCCCCGGAAAACAATGGCATAAACCAGTAAGTGTGTTTTTCTCACGGGGCAGGTGGTTTGAAGTCAGCGCTGGCTGGTGTTGGCTCAGCAGCTGCGCGTCGGGGGGAGGCTCTGGGGGTCACCTTTGTGGGGTGTCTGCCACTCCTCCAGGCTTTGCGTCCACTCCCGAAGGGCAGTGCCAGCTGTTTGGCCATTTCCGTGAGGAAAGAAAAAGCTTTCTCAGATGTCCCTGGCAAGCTTCCTTGGCCAGAGCATGTCACTTGGCAGACCCTAGCTGTCTCCCCGGGTGGCAGGAGTGTACCTCCTCAGCTCACCCGCTCTGCTCACGGCAGCATCTCCAGCTGGCTTCATGCACCTTCTCTCTCCTGACGTTTCATCCTTCTCCTCCGAGCTGCACAGCAGGGTCTGGGCTCGAAACCCGATTTCCAGCCGCGGCTCAGACCTCAGCTGTGTTTGTGGCTTCGGCCACTTTTTTTCTTCTCTGAGCTGTTATGTTCTTCTACAAGGGATTCCATTCCGAGGACTGGCTCGCTACGTAATTTGGAGATTTCAAGATCTGTGGATAAAAGGAGGCCAGGAAAGAAAGGGGAAAGCAACAGAATAGAAGAGAAACGTTTAAAACCTGGATTATTTCTCAGACAGGAGAGTTGAGTTTGAATCGGATCCGTCTATTTTTCTCAAAGCTGCCCATGAGGAGCGCCTAGCCGTGAAATTGAGAGTGCAATCCCGCTGAGGGGCTCCTGGAAAAAGGGGCTGTCGGGTGACAGAGGTGGAGAGAGGGTGGTGTCATGGGAAGGACCACAAGCAGGATGAGATCAGACAGGCTCTGCAGGTTGTGCCCTTAGAGCAACTAGAATTTCTCTTTGGCCAAAACATGTGTTTGTAGGGAGGAAGAATCTGGCCGAGGACACTTCTGCCTGTGTGTGTTTCTTTTAGGCATAAGATCAGCTCCCAGGGCACAGGCAGTGCCCTCTCTCCTCAGCGGGTGCAGCTGGCCCTTCCTTGGAGGACGGCCTCAGGCACCATCGGACCCAGCAGAGAATCACAGCCCGGCGCCTCCAAGCACCGCCTCCTGCCGCCTCCTGGAACTTGGAGTTCTTGTCTTACTTACACGTGAGACCAGCTTCCTGGGCAGCCCCGTCCTCCGCATCTTCTGGACTTATGTGGCATGCTTTGCTTTCTACATGTTTGTGCTCATGGTGTCACGTGCCCTTCATTGTCGCTCCTGTGAAGGGTGGAGGGTGACAGCTTCCTCTGGAGGCCCTCTGTGACTTGCCCATCTGGGCCTAGTGAAGGAGCCCCGTGGATCCCGGACACAGAGGGCCTGTTGGTCCAGCTAACAAGTCAAGGGGCAAGAAGGGAACTCTGCACCTCTGTGACATTCTCCCTGGGTCCCGGGCAAGGTCATCCTAGGTGTGCTGAGATCACAGCTCACAGAAGTGACCCCACAGGTAAAGTCGGCAGGCATAGTCACCTACACTTTGTGACTCCAGGGACCATTGATGGAGCCCAGTGGGGACCTCCTCATCCACACATGTCCACTGGAGGACGTGGGCCCTGCCTATCCAGAGACAGCTACAGGACGGCCTTTACCGATTAGCATATGAAGTAGAAATGTTTTGCCGACCAGGCTTCCTCCCCACCAGTACTGCACTTCCTTCTTAGATGCTCCAATTGCAGAAAAGGATCCATCCTGTAGGGTTAGGGAGTACCCAGGTGTGGAAACGAAGGACCCCTGCCCCTTTCCGCTGCTGCCTGGGGGCACAGCGGGCCCTGCCAGCAACTCAGCCTGCAGCTGCAGGTGCACGGGAGGAGGCTTGATGTTCACCGGCCTTTCAAGGGTAGGTGGTAACTGACACAACCTTGGGCTGTGCAAATGGGAGGGACAGAATATGCAGCTGCACGGAAACTAAGGTGATCTCACGGTCAGAAAAGGGGTCCCCATGCCCTGCAGCTGGGCACGAGCAGCACACGACACTCACCCCAGCTGGGAAGAAAGGGCGGCAATTAACCCTTTTCTAGATGAGGAAACTGAGGCTCAGGGATGCAAATTGGCTCAGAAGCATTCATCCGTGAGGTTCAGAGCCAGCAGCCTGGCCTGGGGCTTCCAGATTTCAAGGGTAACCTCTTTGCAGGCTCCAGGCCTGCCATCCTAAGTGGGGAGTGGGAACGGCAGCTCTTTCTGCCCGCTGACATGGTGCCACTTTCCCGGAACGGATCTTTCTCCTGCTGGCATCCTCTTGCCCACACCGCCTCACTTCCACAGGCTCCCTTAGGGTCAGACAGGGCCACAGGCCCATGGGACTTCACAGCATGCCAGTCAACATTCAGCCTTCACTCTTGACTTGGCCAAAGGGAGGGAGACCCCTAGAAAGGGTTCTTGTATCTAATGGGAAACAGATAAGTGGACGCCCCTCCATCACTGCCATGATGGAAGCACTGCCCAGGCGTGTCTTCCCAGAGCCACTTGGCCAGTGTCCCCCGACCCTGTCTCTTTCTGTCTCTCTCTATCTCTCAGTCCTGTCACCCCAAATTGCAGCCTGGTGGGCTGACTGATGGTTTATACCAACCAAGCTCAGGAGTCACGTGTTCCACAGCAGCAGATGCTCAGAGCACCTTGTCATCCCCACGCTGCAGATTCAGTTCCTCTCACACTTAGCACCTTCTGTATGCTGGGTCAGCGCCTTCACACTTGCCCAGCACCCCAGGGCAGCCGGTCCCCTCTGGACACACAATATCCCCTCGCGGCAGGGTCCGTTCACACTGCCTGTCATCTCCCCAGATGAGTTTTCAGTGTTTTCTTGCAGGCATCCCTGTGGGAAGCAGGTTTGAATGGGGGGTGCACAGGGTGGTGCATGGCGGAGACGTGTTGGAGCGTCCACTCCTAGGGAGCTTAGCTTTATCTCCAGGTGTCTCTGGCTTGGGTGAAGGGATAGGGTTTCAAAGCAGCCTTTACCTCTGGCCTGCTCCCTGCCTCTCAGTTGAAGATGGCTCGCGAACTGCTGGCTTCTGCAGGTGACCGTCCTGGGTGTGGAGCAGAGAGGCTGGTGACTGTCGGGCCTGTGATCATCCGGCCACCGAAAAGCATTACTGGTGTCCGGATGTCTTTCTCTTCACGCATCCCAGAGCTGTTTGAGGCCAGGGCTGTATCAGAGTCACCTGGGCACATGCACACCCAGCACAGTGCCCTGGGGACCTCGCCAGCACCCAGGACCTTTTGTTGGAGAAGCCAACGATCATGGTCACGGGCAGTGGAGAGTGTCGTCTGACTCTGGGCTGTCCTTGAATTCTCACATCCGTGTGTGCTGTGACCAGCTTAGCACAGAAGCACAGGCTGATTCTGAGAGGGAAAACGAGGGTGTTCTGAGTCACGCTGAGGGCTGCAGGGCTCGGGGGAGGAGGCTCCTTCCCACAGGGCAGCAGTGCCCCGCAGTGGCCAATTCCTGGCCCTCAGGTGGCCGGCTGCCCTGCCTCCCCCTCCTCCTGGCTTTCCATCAGTTTCCCATCTGCTCCCACGGACTCATCTGCTGGGGACAGCCAGTTCAATAGAAAGAAAAGAAGGGCAGATGCTGTAGGTGACGTTCTCTTGGCAGTCTCCGGAGAAAACGAATCTGGACTCATGAGAAACGCTGTGCACCATGGAAGACACAGGCGCCCACTCACCCGGGTCAGCACTCAGGGAAGCCTGGGGGCCTCCCACGAGATGGCGTGCACTCAGGGGCGTGGTGCGTGGGGGTTGCGTTGGGCCCAGTCTTTCTCCAGGTGCTTGAGGAGGGCATGTCCATATTTTCACATTGGTTTAACTTCATGCTGACCATTGGCAAAGATAAACCAAAGAAGACCATGGAAAATGTGGTCAGTGGGGAAGGAAGCTTTCCGTGGAAAATGTGGTCAGTGGGGAAGGAAGCTTTCCGTGGAAAATGTGGTCAGTGGGGAAGGAAGCTTTCCAGGTGAATTGGAATCCATTCATTTCACCCCCACACCTTTGGTCACTGAATATTCATGTGATACAGGCGTGGTAGCGGGGGTGAAAACCTGTCCCCCCCACACTCTCATGCCAAGGTGATATGGCAGGTGTGGCATCTTCATCTCCCTTAGGAGCCCCCGCACTGACTGCAGACCCAGCCTGAGGCACCAGTGCCAACCAGCCCATGAGGGAGAAGCTCATCTTCTTCAGCTTGACCTCCCTTCCTCTGCTCCTCCGTGCAACAGTGCCTGTGCCTGCAGGGCTGGGGGAGGCTGGCTTCGGGACCCCACCTGTTCTGGATGAAGTTTGAAGATCCACAGGCCTCCGGGGAGACCCTGGGCGGGCCTCATGCCTGGCCACTTTCCAGCATCTCTGCAGGGAACTGAGGCAGGGAGGCCTGGGCTCTGTGTCTCTTGCCCACTGGCTGCTGTGTTCAGTTTCACGGGTTCACCCTCGGGCCTCTGTGTCTGCAAGGGAGCTCGGTTAGCAGCTGTACAGGCCTCGGACTCCTGGCCTGCCTTGCTGCTCCCACCGCAGTGAGCACTCAGTTCTGATACTGGAACGACAAGGCCTGACTCAGAGCCACGTTTCTTGCGGTTATTTGAACCCCAGGGGTTTACTGTGAAAGACACACTCTGGAAACCACGCCTGGAATAGGATGGTAAGCTTCAACACTGCTCCAGGCCTGGCGGGCACAGCTGTGTGGTTGTACCATGGCCACGAGCACAGCCTTTGGGCACTGGAGAAGGTGCCACTGAGAGACAGATGCTGTGCCTGGCATAGGGCACCCTCAACCTGCGTCACCTGCAGCTCGGAGGGCAAGGCGGCAGCTCCAGAACAAGCACAGGCGTGGTCCCTGCCTGGTGCCCCTCCCAAAGGCAGGAGACCCCTCCCCTGGGTCAACCGCAGGCACGACGTGGCCTTCACTGCTCCAGGAGTGACTGGCTAGGAGCGGCTTTGGAGCTAAAAAGACCCAGAATTGCAGAGCTCAAGGTTCTCTAGAAATCCCTCTCCGGTGTCATGGATTGGGAAACCGAGGCAGGGAAGCGGGAGCACAGAGGCAGAGCCGGTGGCTGACCATTTGCTCTGCAAATTCTGAATCCTCAGCAGTGTGATTTTTAAAGCTTTATTGAGGTATAATTTACGTGCCGTAAAATTCACCCAGCACGAGCAAACATACAATCGCATGCTTTTCGGTGAACTTACAGGTCTGTGAAGCCCTCACCGCACTCCAGGCTTAGAACACTTTCATCGCCCCCAATCCTCTCGAGCCTGCTTGCTGTCAGCCCCTGGCTCCACCCTCAGCCCCAGGCACTGCTGGCGTGTGATCTGTCCCTCCTGGTGGCACTTTTCATGGGCAAGAGGTGAATATTCAAACCTAAGCAGGTGCCAGGCCAGCACTGTGGGCCTTTGACCTGTGAGCGCTGGCGCCCATGCTCAGAAGGGCTCCGTGCTTGGGGTCCCCACCCCTGCAGCCCCTGCTGGTCACTGCTTCTTTAGTGTGTGTTTTGTAAGCACAATCCGATGAGGCCGAGCTGCAGGTTCCAGGCGGGGAGCCTGGGCTCACAGGCAGTCCCACCTCCCGCCCCGTCCCGCTGGAGTCCTTGGTCCACACTCTGTTCCCTGCCCTCTCCTCCAGGGCCACTGCCCGCCTCCCCTGAAGCAGTGACTGGGTCTCGCTGGCCGGGGGCAGCCTGCCTTCCTGAGTCGCTCTCCATCCTGGTGGCAGCCGGGGCCCAGCATGCTGAGGGTCACAGTCAGGTCTGGCACAGTGCGGTGTCTTGGGTGGAGCCAGGAGACGGCTGTCTCCCATCCTGGGCTGGACGGTGGCTCGGCAAAGTCTGCCTGACACATCCTCAATCCAGGTACCAGTGAGCCCCGGCTCTGAGGTTCAACCTGTTGGTAATGTTGTGCCCCGGGTGCTGGGGAGAGAGGTGCACGGGGCTAGTGCTGACTGCACATGTGCCAGGCTGTGGAGTGGGGCCCAGGGTGCCTTTGGGGCCTGTGCTCCCCAAACATCTCATGCCACCGAGGGAGGGTGACATTCAGCATCAAACAGCCCCGTGGCTTCCGGCCGCACCCACCTGCACCCTCCCTTTCTCCTGCACACCACGGAGGGCAGCTCACCACACTCGAGCACTTTCGGGACCATGAGGCGGCTCCGGCCACCCTCCTGCCCTCGAGGCCTCCCTGATGTCTCTTGACTCTCAGCTCCATCCTCCCAGCCAAGGTTGCTGTTGCTCATCCCAAACACCAAGTCATTCATGAGAAGACACACCTGTGAATCCTCACGTGTCCCGCGGGAACAGAGAACAGCACGCACACGAGAGCCTCGTCTTTTCCTTGTCACATCAGGAAATCTCTGAATTCAGATTTCTAATGTCAGATGACAGCGAATCTGGGTTCATGTTTAATGCAAGTAGCTCTTACTGTGGGTTGTTTTCATGAACTTGGGACTTGGGAAGGCTGTGGCCACCGTCTCCCGGCAAAGACCATGAAGAAGGTGAGGGTGAGGGCCAGGCCGTGGCTCCAACGCAGCCCACGGGCAGATGGAAGGCTCCAGTTTGTGTAGCAGGAAGTACATGTCCTTCCCTCCCCAAACATAACAGCTAAGTTCCATTTCCTACAGGCTACAGAGTTCTGCCAAACAGCAAATAAATCACCTGCAACACCAGCGACGGAATGAGGAGGGATAAGAAACCACAGGCGCAGCTGCCTTGGTGCCAGGAGACGCCACCGACTGCCGTGGCCAGGGGACTCTGTACCATGCACACCCCTGCCAGCTGGGGCTGGGCTCTGCAGAGGTCTGGCCTGCATGGGGGCCCTGGCATGCCCCCTCAGAGTGAAGCATAGAGGCAGAGGCAGAGTGCACAGTCTCGGTTGACAGCTGCCACCATCCGGATTTGGACAGACGGCATGCAGGGTCACTGCCGGGCCTGTCAGAAGATGCATTGGATTGCTGCTCACTGCAGCACTGTCCACGTCATTACAGAGACCCAGCCCACGGTGGAGGGTGCGCATGGAAGTCGGCCTTTTGCGATCACTTGGTCCGGCCATGTCAGACACAAAGCCCAGAGTCAGCATCATCCTCGATGACATCCTGGCCTGGCATTGGCAGTGAGGCAGCAGACGTCATAACCCAGTTCAAGGCGGCCTTAACGGTCTCACTCAATTCAGGTCCCACCCAAAGATAGCCTGGAGCAGAACTGCCCCTGCGGGAGGGGAGCTGAGCCACTGGCTTCTGAGGGACTGAGAGCAGGGGTCCTGGGCTCCCTGCCACCTGGGCTTTCTCAGTCATGTCACTTGGTCCCTCGGGGTCACAGCTGCAGAGGTAGGAGGTAGAACCCCACCTGCAGCTGCCCTCGGACAGCGGCCAGAGCTCAGCGCTCACCACCCAACCCCCACCCCTGTCCAGGAGTCTCAGGTGGAAGCTGTTCTCTCTCATTGACACGTGTTGGGAGGCTCAGATTCCCTCATAGGTGGAAAAGTGCTTTCTCAACCTCCAGCCCCACCTGTGAGAGCTGACCTCATCAGCATTTCCCAGGCTGTAAATAGACCTGAAACACAGTGAAGGGACCCAGTTTAGAGAAAACAGCCGTGGACCTTATGTCACCTGAAAAATGCTTTGGTAGGGCAAATGCTGTTCTGAACTCTGTCCACCTTACAAGTGTGGACACCCCCACGACCCTCCCCTAGAGCACACATTTGAAGCGGGGGTCGTCCCATACTGTTTTTATCAATGTCCCCTGAGAAGCGGTTGTGAGCCTGCAGGACGTAGTTAACTGCGGGTGTAAAATGGGACACGAACTCCTGGAACTACCTTTTTCATAAAAATATACTCTTAAGGTATAAGTTTTCACAATTTCTAAAAACAGCTGATCTTTTGTGGCTGTAAAGTAGGACCCACGTAATTACATGTGACTTCATGTTATTGATTAAATCTAGGAGAGACTGATCACAAACATTCAACTGCATTAATCTATATTAGAAATTTGAGAACCACCCCCTCCGCAAGCAGTTTTCAGAACCTGGTTCCCCCTAAAGCAAAGGGCCCAAATCATAATGTCTGCAGGGATGGGGCTGGCCAATTGGCGTCAACAACTGGATGTGGCCCAGTCAGCAGGGACTGGAAGTACACAGCCCCCACCCAAAGAGCCATGTGAACCCTGCTTATGGTCCTGGGGAATGTTGAACCCAATGTGGCCAGATATTCTGGTTTATAAAGAGAAACCAGGATTTCCAGAATATTAAATGTGTACAATCAGTCTAAACTCTAAAAAATAAAGCTCAGCCAGTCAAAATGTGCCTAAAATTTAGATTCAGCAGGCAATGTGCCTGTTTGTGACTCTCTAGACATTAAACAACCAAGATGCCTAGGCTTCCTGCTGCATCCTGTACCCTGGTCATCTGGGGACTTTCATGCTGACTGTCCCCTCCTCTCTTACTCTGAGGCTTATTCTCCTGTACACTTTCCAGAACTCCATGAACCTTCACAGACCAGACAATCTCCAGATGATCTTCTCCAGATGGTCAGGAGGGACAGAGGGATCAAACCATCCCTGACTGCTGGAGATTCATGGCTGCCTCCAGAAACAAGGAGAGACACCATATAGCAGACACCTGGGGCTTCCAGAAGTAGTCAAGAGAATGTCATTTCACAGGGGCAGCGTAAACCAAAAAATACTACTTTGTTAGTGTAATTGGTAGGAGTAAGAGCAACATTTTTGCTATTGAATAATGTCATTTTCAGGGGCTCAAGGAAATCACAGTCAGAGTGTGGGGCCTACAGTCAGACTGTCTGAGTTTAAAGCTCCTCCATGAAGCTTACTAGCTATATGAACAAATCTACCTTAGTTTGACAGTATTAATATTTATGATATGATTGTTAGGAGGATAAATTGGCACATGTCAGGTTTTCAGAACACTGTCTGGCAGTGAAACCCTCAATCAGGTTTGTTTACCATGATCGTTATTGTTATTTCTGGGCACTACTCTTCCTTTCAAAGTCCCCAGGAGGACACAGGGACAACAGCAAAGGAACGTTTTATTTGTTGGGTTTTGGCTTCATCTGCCCAACTGCATGGCGTACTGGTGAAAGGGTTGGAGCTTGTGCCTACCCTAACGGCCTGGCTCATACCACATCTCAAACTGAGTCATGGTATCTTACCCCATCTCACAGGGAAAGTAAGGAGCAGGGAATCAAAGGGAATTGAGTGCCCCACAGCCCACCAAAGAAAAGCTTAGAGAGACGGCTCTGAATGTCCCCCTCCACTGCAGAAAGCAGTGACCTCAAGGTCCCACTGCACAGACCCGGGAGAGGGTCTTCTTCCCCTAAAATGCCCTCTGCACAGTTCCATGCTACTGGCCTGGCCCAGACTGGCAATGCGGGGAGGGGACAGCTGGAAGCTAAGGTGTGAGCACCACCAGCCTCAGGTACATGGAGCTGAAAACCAGAACCCCTCCTAGTCAGTCACCAAGCCCCCCAAGCCACAATCCCCAGCCCTGTCTGAGAGTCAGAGTGGTTGGGTGACTCATTCTAGCCACTGGAGTGTGAGTAGAAGCCATGAGCACGACACCAAGCCTGGGCTATAGTCACCTCCTGTCTCCACCAAAGCACCCCTTCTCCACCCTCTCTCCTCCCATCTGCCCTCCTCCTCTGCTCCATCCACTGCTGGCTGGATGTCCACACTCAGGGAGATCTCAGAAGCCAGGAGTTCAAGTTGGCAGCATCTTCATCTGTGCCTGGAGCTCGGCCGCTGCTGGCTGGACTTGATGGTAGCCAGAACCGCACCTCATTGCACTGAGCTGCTGAGGGTTCTGGGGTATCTGTCACAGCAGCTTGCGTCCCGCTGTCTGGTAGAGCAGAGCTGCCTCTGTCCTGCAGGTACGTCCCCAGCTGCCCCAACTCTGTGTGGAGTCGCTTAACATCCCAGTGCCAAGCCCGGGGTGAGGGGTGTGGACTTCAGGTTTGGACTGCCTGTATCCAACCCCAGCTCTGCCACTGCTACAGGCAAATTGCTTTAGCCCTCTGTGCCTCAGTTTCCCTGTTTGTAAAATGAGGATCAGCGTCCTTCCTCCCTGCATGACAGTCATTGGAAGGATGAGATGAGTTAATCCACGCAATGCGTTTACAGCCATGTAGGGCCAGGAGTGAGTGCCAGGCACGGGCTTCCTGAAGACGTATTTCGTCTGCAGAGACGAGAAGCATCCGCACCACTGGAGCTGCAAGTCACAGTCGCGGTTCTTTGGTTCCCATTAGTTTTCCTCACACTCAAGGCCCATTTGCTCAATTTAACAGGAAGTGTCCACTGAGCCGGGAGGCCCTTGCTGGCCCAGCCTGCCGGCTGCAGCGTGGGCACCGCCCCTGCAAAGACTCCTGCCTTCAAGCTCGGGTACTGATCAAAGACGTGGCCCTGCATGGAGGCAGCTCCAGCTCCAGCCTCAGCCACAGGCTCACCAGACGGGAAGGTCCCTGCCCTACTGCTGAGATCCGTTAGGGCTCTTAGTCACCTTTTCTATCAAGACATCAAGCCAGAGCGATCGCGGGCCATCCGAGATGAAACACCATTAAACGTGGAGGAGAAGGAAGCTGGGGTCTCAGCCCCCTGACTCCCGGGGCTGCAGGGACAGCGGTTTGTTTCTGTCAGGCTTCAGGGCTTCCCGTATAACAGGTGTTTCCTCACCCTAAGCGTGAATGGCTGAGAGGAGCCTTCCATGCTTTCAGGGTAAAGTCAAAGACACATGTCCCAGCGATGCTCAGCACAGCCCTGACCCGGGAGTGTCCGGCAGGTTGTGTTTGCATTATTTCCTATTCCAGGACCCATGGGACAAGGAGAGGCGCTGGCATGGAGGGAGGGCATAACTGTCACAGAGTCTCCAAGGCGGGGAGTCCCCGCAGGAGTGTAAAATGAGGGCCTTGTGCCGGAGAAGGGGCCAGGCTGAAAGCAAAACTTGGGGTCCTCAAAGGAGGAATGACACCCACAGTTCCATGTAGGCCAGTTTGCTGTGGGCGTCTGCAGGCTCCTGCGGAGGAGGGGGCTGTGACCCCGGGCTGAGCCAGGATGCCATCACAGGCCGGATGGTGCCAAGGGGGCACAGGCCTAAGTCCCCAAGGCCTGCACATGAATGGCCTAGGCTAGCCGGTGCAGATCTCAGCTTTCTAGTTCAGCCTAAGTACCCAGTGTTAGTTTCCCGGGACCGCTATAGCAAAGTACCACAAAGCAGGGGGCTTTTAAAACAATAGAAGTGGAGTTCTCTATGGTTCTGGGGGACACAAGTCAGACATGAAGGTATCCCCAGGGCTGGTTCTTTAGGAAGCTCTAGGGAACCTGCGCCATGCCTCTCTCTGGCTCCTGGTGGCTGCCGGCATTCCCTGGCTTGTGAACACGTCACCCCGGTCTCTGCCCCCATCGTCACATCCGTGTCTTGTCTGTCCTCTCCTTATGAGGACACTGGTTATTAGACTCAGAACCACCCTAAATCCAGGATGATTCCATCTCAAGACTCTTAACTAATCACATCTTCAAGACCCTGCTTCCAAATAAGCTCACATTCTGAGGTGCTGGGAAGACATGATTTGGGGGAGAATACTGTTCACCTCGCTAGTTACTCGGTGTCCTCAGGAGGGATTCTCGGCCACTGCAGGAGTGTGGGCACGATGAAGGTGGTGGTTTTGGGAGATTAGTTCTGCTGTGTGGGGAGCCAAGTTTGGAGAGAACGGGTCACCCGTGGAACCAGAAGCAGGGAAAGAAGAGGAGGCTGGGTACAAGGTGGCATCGACCGACCCAACATGGAAGCAGAGGGAAGAGGGAGAAGGAAACCCCCCATAGGGCAGGAGCGTGCGCCTGGGACCCTTGCAACACCAGGGACAAGACCAGTGAGTCTTGGGTTTTAGGTGTGCCATGCACAGAACCAGGTGGGAATGGGGGGAAGTTGGGAGCCAGTGTGAGCTCTGATGTGGGCAAGAGAAGGAGGGAAGAGTGGCAGAGGAGGAACAGGGGGTGAGAACTGCTGGGTCCAGGGCTGATCTCCCTACGATTTCAGTTTTCTCAGCTGTTCACGAAGGGAGGCGTTCCCTGTTCCTTCCACCTCCCAAGCCCCTAAGAAGCACCTGAATGCTGCCACCCGGCCACCCTGAAAAGAGAGGACCCATCTTCGGAGGCTTGCAGCCCAGGAAAAGACACTGGGTTTTGTGCATGAGCCGAAGGGAAAAGCCACCTTTGGAAGAGCAGTTGAACCCGTCAGCCACGTGACTCTGAAGCCAGGTCGCCTTTTGGAGGCAGTGGGAAGGATGTCACGCGGAGGCTCCCTGGAAAGTGGGTAGGTGCAGAGCCCACAGGCTTCTGCGACAGTGCGCCTACCATGTGCAGGACCGACTCGTCCGTCTCACGTCTAGACTCAAAGCCACAAAGCCCTTCTGAAATAGGCACCGTGTGAATAAAGCCGGAAAGTCAAATTCCCAGAAGGAAAGCGTGCATTTATTTCCTTCAGCCACCGTCACGGTCACGGGGACAGCACGGAGACGCCGTTGCTGCTCCGTAAACAACACATGGCTCCCATTACCCTTTGATTGCCACGCACAAAGCTTCTGAGAAAGCGCTGGCGTGAGGGAAACGCAGCTTTCTAGATGGAGAACATTAGCCTTGTTAATTTTTCAGAAATGCACAGGGGGCTGTGAGGATGGGAAGCAACTGCAGATCTTCTTCACTCAGCTCTGCCTGTCCCCAGTTTTAAAGCCACCGGAGCCTCAGCCTCCACGTTGATCACAGGCCACAGCTCTTTCATCACGGGAGGGCGCTTTTCTTTCTTGCATCGTGGCTGACAAGTTTGCAAGCAGCTTGATTTAAACGCCCTAGTAAAATCCTAAAAGATGAGACACAAAATCAGCGGAGGCAAGGCCCCTGGTGGCAGCTGGGTTACAGCGTCACGGTTTTAAGGGGGCCCTGGACCCATTCCCCTTCAGTCCAGCCTTCCCTGAGCTGGAATGCTCAGGGACAGGAATTGGCCGCAGCAGCAGCGGTGACAGGGACGTGCCTCAGGAGCCGGCAGACAGCCCGGAGGCCCCACGCCTGCCGCTGCCCCGTTCGGTCATGACCTTCCTGTTATTCCACATCCACACCTTTAGAATTTGGAGTGAATGAAACTGCTGTGAGATTCGCTTACAAAAGAATCAATACCCTGTCAGCCCTTGGTTCTAGCAGGGAGGACAAGACAGCCCGGGGCAGAAAAGAAAGATGATGAATCACAAGGCCACCACCCAAGGCCAGTGGGACCAGGTGCCCTCCCAAGGAGGGAGCCCTCAGGGTCAGGGCCGCCAGTCCAGCTGGGGCCTTCCTTGCTGAGTGACTTGGGGGCTTATTTCTTCTCCAGAGAATTCAGTTCCTCTCCTCTGTTCCTATGTTTTCCATTTCATCTTTCCATCTGACCTTCTGGAAGATTTCATCAGCTTTCTCCGCCAAGACTTCTGTGGCTCAGTTTCACAGCCTTGGCAAGCGCGTCTTTCCAGGGGCTGCTCTTGCCCTCAGCTGCATCCATGCACGGCACCTGTTCTGGGTCGGGGCCGGCTCCACCCTCCTGTTCCTCAGAGGACGGGAATTCTGGCTTCAGGGTTTTCATCCCTCTCCCTGCATTGCGTTCATTTCCTGCAGGGTCAGAGCTGCATTTTTCTGCCTCTTTCCTTTGTGTGGTGGGTTTTCTGAAATACAGGCATGGACAACCTAGGCTCACGGGTATTTTGAAGAAAGGGGCAAAGGAAACACCAGCTGAGGCAGGGAGGAGACTGGTGGAGGCTGGAAAGAGGACCTTGGGGACAGCTTTGCTCACGGACCTCGACAGCCACACAGGCTGCCTTGGGTCTCCCTGTTCCTTCCGTAAATATCAATCTGCAGGTACAGCGTCCTCAATGACCCATTAAATTTCTTTACAGAATAGCTGCCCCCTTCTTGTTTGGCTGGGGAGCTCGAAGTCCGGCCAGTGGGAGTTCTGTGTCCCCGGGTGAGGGCGGGTTGCAGATGGAGACAAGACCCTGAGCAGCTGGGCTCAGCCCCCTCCCCAGCCCACACTGCCTTGCTGGGGGCTCCACGTGGATTCCCTTTTGCTGTCTGGATGCCGTGCACAGGAGGAGAGAAGCCTGGTGCCACAAACCTGGCTCCTTTGTCCGCTTCCTCCTGATCTCAGCTATGCATCCAGAAGTCCTGGGGAGCGTTTTTGGGTTCTCACTCAGGCCAGAGAAACTTCTGACTGCACCTGGGAGAAGTGGGAGCAAATGGGAAGCATGCATCGGGTGCAGGAAGGAAGGTGCAGGCCCTTACCTGGCCTACCCTGGCCCGAGTCTCCTCTTGGGAGCTGAGACTCCATCCAGGGTCTGTGCCACCACAGTGATGGGTGCTCTTCAAGCATTGCTAGGACTGAGGTTCAAATTCAATCTAGGGTCCTGACAGCGTGGAGCCCAGGGAATGCCCGGGCATTCCTGGGCCTCAGTTTCCTAAGTCTAAGTTGAGGGTGAGGACAGCAGGTGAGAGGGTGATGTGTTTGGGGGCCTTTCTGGGGTGTCCGGCTCTGAACAAATACTCACTGAGCAAATGAATGGGGGAACGGCTGCTGCCGTGCGGTTGAGCTGAGCCAGAGTGAGCTTGGTGCTTCTATGGGTGGTTTCCATGCACTTCTGTGGAGGGGTTTACATGGATTGTTCACAGCCTTGGAGGCGGCTAACAGACGCCTAAATCTGCTGGGAGCCTGCCTGGATCATGAACATGAGCTTGACGGGCTGCGTGAGCCTTGAGGGGTGCCGTGTCAGAAGGAGGCCTTGGAAGTGGAGCCGGCCCCAGAGAGCCACCATCAGCAGGGCTCAAGCTGCCCTGGGAGGGTATCCATGACCAGGGAGTCCCAGGTGAGGAGCCTGGGCCCAGGAGAGATGGAATTGCCCCTGAGGTCCTGGTGCCATGGAGGGAAGACCTGGATTTGGACCCAAGCCCCCGATCCCAGAGCCCAAGCCCCTACTGACTAGACCAGGCAAGCAGCCCCACTTCCGCTCTAACCTGGGTGGTCTGGGGCAAGCCACGCCCTCTCGGGCCTCAGACTCCCCGAGCAGGAACAGGCAGGCCTGAGGTCCTGCTCCCTCCTTACAGGACTGGCAGCAGGATTCAGTGATCTGGGGGCATGGTGCAGCACTCACCACGAAGCAGGCCCGATGGGTGACGCCTGCTTCCTGGGGTGTGACCTGGGAAGGCCTGGACACTACCTGCTCCCAGGAGTGGAGGTGAAACCCAGGCACCTCCCCAGCCTCCCGCCAGCATCCCCCCGGGCCTGGGCACTACGATGTGAATGGGCTCACCCTTGCAGAAAATTGGCCTCAGACTGCCAGGTAATCGGGTCCACGGTTGGCTGCAGGCCCGCACTGTGACTTGGAGTCAGTCGGCATGGAACACATTTCCCGTATCGAGGCTGGGCCTGACCTCCCTTCTCACAGTAAAGGAGGAAGAAAATTGCTTCTTTGATGGCATTTGTGATAGGCTGGAAAGCGCACAGTGGAGTGAGCCGGGAGGCATCGTCTGGGCTCCCACACCTGCCACCGTCAGCACCCATCTTGGGAGGGAAAGGGGAGTGACCGCCCCGTGTCCCCACGTCCCTGTGCTCCAGCCCAAGCCCTCCGACCCCCGTGACATGGTGCTAGAGGGTTGAGGTGGTGGCATCTCGATGTCCCAGGGACACGTTGTCAAGCCCGGTCTTTATAGCAGGCACTGGGGTGACAGGACAGGTGGGACCCTCAGAGCGGATGGAAGCAGGAGCGGGTGGGTCTGCGTCCCCGTGCCCCAGGGACTCATCCGCAGCACACGGTGTTGGGCTGAGTCTGTACCGTCTGCCAGGGGCTGGGCCATGGGAGGCAGCAAAGGCGGGTTCCAAGCATTTCTCCTGGGGCCCAGCCGCCAGGCCCTGCCCTGGCCACACAGCATCCACGTCAGCTGGGATCTTGGGGACAGGACCTCCGGAGGCAGCACCTCTGTCCCAGGCCTGCTCTCCTGGAACGGCTGAAGCCGACTCCTGCAGGTGATCTCAGCAATACCCCCAGACCTCACATCAAAGCAGCCTGTGTGCTGCCCCTGCCCTTTCTTAGAGCCCTGTTTTGAGTTCACGCCATCTTTTGGCCAAGTGCAGACCAGAGGAGAAGCTCATCGGCCTCGTGCTGGCCAGTTCTGCTTATGGCCTTGCCTCCCCAGGCTCTTCTCTCTGACCTCTTTCTTCTCACTGGTCTGGAGGCAGCAGCTTACCCCTTATTCCCCTCAGACACTGCCTACCCTCAGATCAGCTGTACCCCAGGATCCCCCACACCCCACCCCTGTCCATGCTGGAATAACAGATGCCCTGGGCCACATGTGGCCCTGTGTGCCACAGGCGGGGGTCATCTTCTGGCCAGCAGAATGTGGCGCCCATGGACAGGCTCCTCCCCACTGATCTGC
The DNA here is from genome assembly GCF_009761245.1 of Sapajus apella. Taxonomy (NCBI): domain Eukaryota; kingdom Metazoa; phylum Chordata; class Mammalia; order Primates; family Cebidae; genus Sapajus; species Sapajus apella. Next base: position 738,648 of record NW_022436950.1, on the reverse strand, counting down.
AGCGCTTCTCAGGGGTCAGTCTCTCCCAGGAGGCTGGGCAGCCTTGTACTCGCCGGGGACCAGCTCCATCACCTGCCTGAGTGTGGCTCCCTCCCTCCCTGCATCCTGGCCTGCCCCCTCCCTCAAAGTTAGCACCAAAGCCTGATGTTCGGGTTCGGCTTTCTGGAGGGCACAGGCTTTCTCCCTGATGAAGAGTCCAAACGCCAAGTAGCCCAGCGGAGGGGCTCTCTGGAACTAACCCCAAGGCCTACAGCATCCCCCCCAGGAAAGGGAGTCCACTCAGCGAATCCCAACCCAGGGGTAAGGAGATGACAATGCCTTAAAAGTCCCCTGAAAGGTGGTGAGACCCGAGGCCACGCTGGTGACGGGGAAGGGGTCACCGGAACAGTGAGCACGCTCGCCTTTGCCTCTTCTCTTCCCACCAGAGCGGGGGCCTAGCTGTGGCAGGACATCCGTCGCGTGCCCTCGGGATGCTTCCAGGTCCCCTTCTAGACAAGCAGAAGCCGAGGACACCTGACTGCAGCTGGACCAGTCAGGGGTGGGTGGTATGAGACTGAGTGGGGGCCCGGGGTGAGGGGGGGTCCCGTGTCAAAAGCCAGGTGGACATCTATCAAGGTGTGTGTGTGACAGGGTCACACACAGGAAGGAAATCCACGTAAACACACAAAGCAAACACACAGGAAAGAAATCCATGTAAAGATGAAGGCAGAAGTGAGAGGGGTGCATCCACAAGCCAAGGAACTCCCAGGCCTGCCACGGTGGGAGGAGAGGAGGGAGAAAGGAATGCACCCTCATGGCCTCTGGAGGGAGCCAGCTCTGCTCACGCCTCCGTCTCAGGCTTCTGGCCCCGTGAACTGTGAGAGATTTAATTTCCTTTGTTTTGTGTGCTCCAGTCTGCGGTAGGCTGTTCGGGCAGCTCTGGAAATGAATGCACATTTGCAGAGAAGCGCAAGCCTCGTGGGTCAGAGACTCCGCTTCGGTGGCTTTGCCGCTGTTGAATACAGGTAATTAATTTATCCTTTGATAAAACGTTCAGCACTTAAAGCGTTAAAAAGTACAAAATTAAAAACTTTCCTGTTTTTAATGCAACATTCTATGGCATTGATCTCTCAGCGATGCTGAATGTGTGTAAGCTGCATGAAATGTTTATTGACACACAGCATTCACTGTGGGCCACCGTGACAATCCTGAACTTATAAAAAGCAGAAGACACGAATGTGCTGAAAATGTATCAGCATCAACTTTAAAAACTTAGTTGTTATTCATAAAAAACTGTGACCAAAAATCACAATGTAACACATGCAGATACAGAAGGCACATTTACATATATTCTATGAAGCATGACTTTTTATTTAGATCAATTCATTCTTGCTCTAAATTAATTTTGCTCACTTCAAATTCTACACTTCCGTGCGCACATATGAAGAATGAGGCCAGAGCTGCTCACGTGTGGGTCCTGGTAACAGAAGGGGGACTTCACAGGCCTTCCGAGAGGCCAGTTCTTCAGTTACTCGACCGGCATCATGAGATGCCGCAAACAGCAAACCCACTGTGTTAATTCCAATAAAGGATTCCAATTTGCCAAATTTAATTCAAGGAATCAAAGCGGGGCCTTGAAGAATTTATCCTCTTGAAAGTGAAACATCTGATATTATTGTAAATGCAGTTCAGTCATACCATTCAACACTGAGATAAAGTTGTTTTGCAGTGATAACACAAATAGAAAGTTTGGTGGAATACAGCACTATGGTAATGTTCTCACTAAACTAAGGAGCCTCGGGACATGCCTTAGCCCTTCTGTGCTGCCATTATAGAACATGTGGGCCGGGTAATTTTTAGAGAACAGGGATTGATTTCTTACAGTTCCAGAGGCTGGGAGGTCCAAGGGATTGGTATCTGGTGAGGGCTTTCTTGCTGCAGCATCCCTTAGTGGGGACTGAGGAACAAAGGAGCACATGTGTGTGAGAGAGAGAGAAGGGAAGAGGGTCAATTTCATCCTCTCATCAGGAGCCCACTCTGTCCGTAACAGCATTCGTTCACTTATGAGGGCAGTGACCTTGTGATGTGACCTAGCACATGAACTTTGGGGAACACATTCAAACCACGGCAGGATGGAAACCAGGGTGGTGAAAATATAATTCGTAACTTTGTCAAGCAAGCTATGATAGTCTACCAAATGAAATAGAAGTCACAGCCATCAAGTTTTTAAATTATGTATATTTATATATATAATTGTGTGTGTGTGTGTGTGTGTGTGTGTGTGTGTGTGTGTGTGTGTAGGGAGAGAGAGAGGGAAAGAGAGACATAGAGAGAGAGTCAATCCTTCATATCTTCCAATGTGGGACCTGCAGATATGGAGGTCTGTCTATAAAGGACTTGAGTATCCTTTAAGTCTGGTATCTACCAGAGACAGAGGGACTAGAACCAATCCCTTGTGGATACTGAAGAATGACGATGTATATAAAGTATGTATGCATGAATTAACTTAAGGCTCTCCAAAGAAACAGAAACAACAGTAGATAGATAGATGATGGATAGATAGATAGATGTGTGTGTGTGTATGTGTGTGTGTGTGTGTGTGTGTGTGTGTGTTTGTATGTGTAGAGAAAGAGAGAGGAAGAGAGATTTATTATGGAATTAGCTCAAGTGATTATGGAGGCTGAGAAGCATTACAATCTGTGTCTGCAAGCTACAGACACAGGAAAGTCCTGGACGTATTGTGCTGAGAAAGAAGCCCTGAGAGCTAGGATAGTGATGTTAACCTCTTCAAGGGCAGGAGAAGGTTAAATGAGCTTTCCTAGATCAAGCAATGAGGCAGGAAGATGGGGGCAAATTTCTCCTTCCTCCAATTTTTGTTCTATTCAGGCTCTCAACAGATTGGATAATGCCCACCCACATTTGGGAAGGAAATCTACTGTACTGAATTCACCAATTCAAATGCTAATCCTATCTGGATACACCCTCAGACACACCCAGAAACAGTGTTTAATCCAAACACCCTGTGACCCATTCAAACTCACACATAGACACACACACACACACACACACACACAGATGGAATGATTGTTTTATGGTTACACTGATGTTGTATAAATATACATATGGTAGAAATACATCTCTTATTACCCATCATAAATTTAATTTTAGGAATATGTGAGTTCTGTAAGTGTCCTGCAATGCTATCAATGATATATTATAAAACACATCTTGAAATCTTTGCTTGAAGTGTTAACTAATCAGAGAACTCAAGCTTTTGAAGACTCAAGCAAGTACCATTATTGAAAACAAAGCCATAAAGAGGAAGGCATTGAAACTTAACTTACAGAAAGAAAAAGACTTTAGTTTCAGTCATGATGAAGTAGCTTCTATTTCTCTGATTTTCCTGCCAATAACAATCATAAAAGCTAAAAAAAAAAAATGTTTTTCTAATTAACTAATTTAAGATACTGAGCAGAAACTATATCAGGAAGAAACTGGAAGGGATATAATTATTGAAATATGGGAGAGCAAACTGGAAATGTTAAACTCTTCAGGGAAAAGAATGCCTTCCTCTATAATTTTTTACTCACAGACAAGAAAATCAGATTCACTGGTGATTCAGATATCAGAGTTAGCAGATAACGTTTTAAAAATAACTATGATTAATATGTTAAGTGTCAGGGGGAGATATACAAAATGGAAGACAGAGAATTTCAACAGGGATTAAAAATCTATAAAAGTCAAACAGACAAGAACAGAAAAAACACAATATCCAAAATGAGAAAGCCATTCAATGGATTTAAAAATAGCCTGGACGCTGCTGAGAACAGAGTTGGTAGATTGAAGATAAATTAATAGAAAATATCCAAGATGAAACAGAGAAACGAAAGAGAAAAAGTACAGAGCCAAACAGAGCATGAAAGATGTGGAACAATAACAGTAAAGGTCTAATGGCGGTCGGAAAAAAGGGCAATGATACTTTGAAATAAAAGGGTGGAGGGGGATCCTGCCAACCTGGAAATCTACGTTTAGAAAAAATGAAGGCAAAAACAACACCACTTTCAGACAAACAAAGGCAAAGAGAATGAATTGCCATCAGTCCGCACGTCAAGAAGGAAGTTCTTCAGGTTGCAGACAAACAACTCTAACTGGAAATTGGAATGGCAAAAGGAAGGCACAGCTGGAGAAAGAGAAAACATGTGTACCAATATGAGAGAAGTTAGTTGTGCAAAGCAACAAGAGCAACTATGTTTGCCAAGCGTGCAAAATGCACGCTATGTTTTGGCTGTGCCCCTACCCAAATCTTACCTTGAATTGTAGCTCCCATAACCGCCACATGTCACGGGAGGGGTCTGGTAGGAGGTAATTGAATCACAGGGCGGGTTTTCCCGTGCTGTTGTCCTGACAGGATGTCTTCTGAGATCTGGTGGTTTTATGAAGGGCAGTTCGCCTGCACATGCTCTCAGGCCTGCCGTCACGTAAGACATATCTTTGCTCCTCCTTCGCCTTCCACCATGAGTGTGAGGCCTCCCCAGCCATGTGGAACTGTGAGTTCATTAAACCCCTTTTTCTTTATAAATTACCCAGTCTTGGGTATTTCTCCATAGCAGTATGAAAATGGACTAATACAATACAGAGTAGCAAAAAGGAATGAATGGAATTAAATTCCTCAGATCTGGTACCAAGACGCAGATTTAAAAAAAACAGTGAGACTTACAAAAGATGTATTGGGGGTATACCTGTGAAGGACAGAGGGGAGGGAAGGAGGATGGGTAGGTGGAACCCTCAGACCATCATGCTGATCTGACACCTGTGAAAGAAGAGAAAAAAGGAGGAAGGACTGGGCAGGAAGGGCCTCAGACTGTGGTCTCCGCCAGGCTGCAAGGGAGCACCAGGCAAAGGAACCCTGTGGGCAGGAATGACCTACCACTGCACTCCTGCCTGCTCCATCAGTGACTGGGAACAGCCTGGGGAGGGGACCAGAGCCTTGGCGTGACGCTGTGGCGTGTCTGCAGGTGCATAGCTAGAACGTATGCTCAGCTGCTTTCCTGGCAGTGAGTTCCCTGAGCACCAAGAGAACCCTCGGAGCACCATGGCCACCACACTTGTGTTGCTCTGAGTGTGATAAATGCACTACTTCCAGGTGGATCTAATGAATCAAGGATGCATGTTGCAATCTCTAGGTGACATCTTAAAGAAAAATACAAAAATGTATACTTAAATATCCAATAAAATGCAACAACTAAAAAAACCCTTTATTAATTAAAAAAAATTAATAAAGAGAGCAAAACAGATGTGACAAATGGAAAGCAAGTAATCAGACTTTATTGGTAATTATGTTAAATGTAAATGGGATAAAATCAAAGAAGAAACTGAACACATTAAGTTGGTGAAAGCTCTAGCCATGTGTAAGGGTCAGTTTCGGAACTGTGTGGCTTTGCTATAGTATATCTCAATTTGTGGGAAAAGTCCTTCGAGGGAGCACCTATTTTTAATTGGATAAATTTATACTCTGTACCAGAATGGAATTAAATTGAGAAGTCTTACAGTTTTGCATGATCTAAATATGGTGAGAGATTCGAAAGAACCATAAATAGACACAATTTATTTGACAAGTTTTATCTTATCTTTGCCAAAAAAATGTACTCTGAATGGAGGCATAAAGATAGTATCTATGGAAACATTTGGCCCGAAATATTTACACATTTATATATGAAAAATAGAATTAAGATTATCCTCCATTTAGCAGAAATTATGCTGCGCTTACTTGCTACCTCGGCTTCATCAGAGAGAAGGTTTTCTCTAACATACGACGGGCAGCAGGGAAGAGTCCACTGAAGGTGTCTCTAATTTCAAATTTATTAATGATAAAGCAAAAATTTAAAGAAGATTGTAATTTTATGAAGAGATTAAAAGCATGAAAATAAAATATAAATTTCATGAAAAGAGAAATGGCTCAGCAGCATGTTAAAGTATAGTATATGAATATATGTATCGAGAATAATCTGCTTGGCTATTTTTTCAGCATTCGGATAGCCAATATAAAGATTATTTTGCTGTGATGAACACAAAAATACGTTATTTTTAACAAGGATTTTATTTTTGAGATTCATTTATTCATAGAGCTGTTTGATAGATTCAGTAATGTAATCAATTTGTTGGTCAATAAAAACATATTTCAAAAACGACATTTTTTAAATCATGTCTAGTGTCCTCTTTTTTTTTTATTCTTTTTTTTTTTATTTTTTTTCAAAGACGGGGTTTCACCATGTTGGTCAGGCTGGTCTTGAACTCCCAACCTCGAGTGATCCGCCCGCCTTGGCCTCCAAAGTGCTTGGATTACAGGCGTGAGCCACCACGCCCAGCCTAGTGTCCTCTTTGTGCTGAGGACTGTCCTGTTTGAACAGTGCTTACTGTGCCTCGTGTCCCTGGAGACCCAGCGGCCATGAGCCACTGGAGTGGCTGAGGCAGGTGCAGCTGAGCTGATGCGTCCATGTCAGCAACAGCGCCATGGCATGAGAGAAAGCAAGTGGGGATGAAGTCGGGGGGACTGAGGCAGGTGTGCCCCATGCCCGGCAGCAGGCTGGAGTAAGATCCCTTCTTGGGAAGCTCTGGTCAGGGTGCAGACTGCGCTCACTCCAGCCCCCAAGAGTGTTTCTGCAGTTGGAACAGCCGGTGCAGCCAGGCAGGATGACAGGGCGTCACAACGGCTGCCATGGTTGTAGCCAGAACGCCCCGCAGTGACATGTGGGGTCTTGCTCGTAAGTGCTGCAAGACATTTCTTCATTATCAAAACCCAGCACCTCAAGGTATTTATAAAGAAGGCAAGTCAAAGGTAAAGAGATGCATTACCAGAACCCGTGCTTCCAAAGATCAAAGTTCACCTTCTCACCCCAACTTCCTCTATTATTTGAAAAGGTTAGTCACCCCACTTGGAATATCAAGCAGCAGTTGATTGCCTTTACAGCATTTTCTACCTTTGCCCTTTGCAAATGTCAAGACTGAAATGCCCAATAACGCAGATCTCTGGATCCAACAACAAGAACTTTGTGAGATACTTTTAAATTCTGACTTGAATTAAAGTGATGGATGGCTCCTCTCAGCACAAACACGTGCTTCTTCCTTCTCCCTTCTCTGTCCCCTTCTAATAAACATCTCAGGCATGGGGAAGAGGAAAGACACCCTGATACTGCTTACCGCTCTCGTGAGTAGTCAGGGGCCGTGCGAGCTTGTGTTTATGCCGCAGCGACAGAGCCACTGCTGTTAAAAACAGCCGAAGAAAGTCAGTCAGGGTCGGAGCGCTACTTTAATTTAGCTGCTGTGCGTTCATTTTCAGGTTGTAAAAGTGTTATACACCTTAGTGCTGTCGGTAAGGGGGTTCAGGTTCTTGACTTCGTCACACAAAAGAATTTGAGAGCAAGTTCAGAGTAAGAGTAGGCAAAGAAGGGCATTGCGAAGCAAAGGTACACTCGGAGAGGCGGGGTGGGCTGCTCCAAGGGAGAGGAGCAGCCAGTGACTTGAGAGGAGTTCCCTTTTTGGGAGCTGTGTGTGAATATTCCTAAAACACCGGTGAGGTCAGGTACGCCGAGGCAGACCTGCGGTTGGCACGTGTTCTTGGCACCCACACGCTCTCACAGGCATCCCATGCATCGCTAGCAGATGAAATTACACTGAGGATGTGCTTTTTACTACTACAATGAAGAAAAGGTCACTGTAAGCTAAACCTTGAGCCTAGCTGCCGAGGAGGGACCCTGGACAAGTCCCTGGCCACTCCGCATAAGGAAAGAATTTATAGCTAATAGCTTCTTGGGCTGTTGGTGGTAATTGGCTGGAGACTGAGAAAGCTGCATCAGGGATACTGGGCTTTTGTTCTCTTTCCTGGGCCGGGGATGAGGAGCTGGGAACCATCTGGTGGGCGGCTGGTACCCTGCAGGAGTGCTTACCTGGCAAAAGTGTCTGGCGCTGAGGAATACAGGTGCAGGGAGGAGAGCCTGCCAGGCTTCCCACAAGGGGACCTGTCAGGATGGCCTTCTAACCTCACTCCTGCCTCATCAGTCATGTAGGGAATTTAATCCCACAGGGCTCCTACTGAAAGCACCTGAGGCCACGTCTCTGTGTCCCTAGGGCTGGTGACACAGGCATTGGAGGGAATACTTGATGTCCAGCATGAGGGTGGCCTCAGCAGACCGATCCCCTCCTCCACCCCGACCGCCAGGGTGCCGCCGCCTGCCTCTGCGTGGCCTTTGTCCCATGGCACCAGGCCGCATTCCTCTAGGGCTTCCGAGTCTTGGACAAGTCGATGTTTTTCTAAAAGAGAAAGTCACATTGTAGTTTTGGAATTTCAGCAGTTGCGGACATAAGGACAGTGGAGTATGTAAGAATGCACCTGCAGGCCCTGGCCCTGAAGCACAGTGTCAAAGGCAGGTCTGGGGTTGAGAGGCTGGGCCCCGTACCAGGCTCCGATTCTCAGAGCAGCGCTTTCTTACCCTGCCCCGGAGTCTGGGGGCAGTGCTGCAAGGCCCAGCCTAAAATTCACTTCATCTGCAAGGGACAGGAAGCTGGGAGCCTCTGTTTCCTGGCCTAGAAGTGAAGGAGGGAACAGGGTGACCTCTGAGGTCCCTCCCAGGAGGCAGCGCCCTGGGAAGTCCAGGAGGCGAGGGGCAGGCGCACTCTGCCCCCCCCCCACCTGTCCCCAGTTTGAGAGGCATAACCAAGCAATCAGTGGGTCTGGCCAGGCCTCAAGTACGCTGGAGGCAGGAGGAGAGAGCGAGGATAAGAGCACATCCCGGAGAAGGGGAGGAAGAGAGTGCAGAGCAAGCATCTAACCACATGTCTGAAAAACCGAGGCTCCAGAGCAGACCAGTGCCCTCCAGGCTGGTGGTAAGACCTGAGGGTAGGATTGTGCCCCACCATCTTTGCCCCTTGTCACCCAGCACCCTGCCTGCATCTTATTTTATAAATATCCCTTTGCATCCTAAACGGACACTAGTAAAACCTGAAGTTCATGGAAGTCAGACCAGGGCAGTCATGGGCGCAGGGACTGCTGGATGCAAAGGGGACTCTTCCTCCCGGGCACGGAGCCCTCCAGGCCCCGCATCCTGCCGAAGCTCCACCAGCCACCTGCAGACCGGGCTCCGACGTTGTTACCCGTGACCAGGGCTCCGAACACATTCTCGCGGAGATGACTGACGCACAGCTCAGGCAGCTCACAGGTTCTGTTGAATGCCCACTCCCAGGGAGAGGGGCAGATCTTGCTCTTGCTGGTCTGGAGAGTGTGTGAGCTGCGAGGCAGAAGTCCAGCAGACTGCAGGCCAGCCAGTGCTCATTGTTAATTCTGTGTTTTCTCTTCGGTAAGAATTCTCTACCATATAATCCCAACTAGTATCATTCTGCATCCTCATGCACAGCAGGGGAGGATACAGTATGGAAGTTTTTTAAAAGGCACGAAGCCCCAGGAGGCGGCCCAGATACCAACTCATGCTCGCTGACCGCTCCCTTCATGGATGAAGCGGGAGCTGAGGGCTGCTGATGGAAGCTTCCCCCTCCCTCGTGCAGCATGCTGCCCACTGGAGGCATAGGACCTGGACTGAACAGCTATGAACCTGGAGCAGGCAATGTCTCTGTGCCTCAGTTTCCCCACCTGTAAAACATGGAAGTGGAAGCAGAGCCCCCCCCATTCTTGCTCATGCACTCCCACGGTTCTGGACAATACTGAGTGATTTACAGATAATAACGTAGCATAATTGGAGCCTCATTGATTTTTTAAAATGGGAAGCTTTTAACCGAGAAGTAGTCTTTTCAAGAAGCACACCTTCATTATTCTATTCCACACTGGAGCTCCAACCGCATTCTTCTACATCAGTATTATATAATACCTCTTTCTCTCTTAAAAAGGCCTGTAGAGACCAGAACTAAAGTATCGCAGAGGACAACAAGGCATTTTTCACGATTAACCACTTAATTCGTAGGATTAGGACCCAGGCATAATACTGCACAGGAAGGGAGCACTGCCTAATTAAAAACTCTTTGATAAACTGCAGCATTAAAACAGCCGTGGCCAGAGAGCTCGGGAGTGTTTCCACGGCAGGGCCGTTACCGGCCTAAGATGCTTCTTGGAAATGCAATTCCGAGTTCATAAACCCAGCAAGGACCTGCACTCCCTGCTCCCGGCGGTTTTTGAAGCACTGTGAGAATCCAGTCACGCAGGACGTGCTTGTTCCCACAGCACGGATGGTTGCCAGGCTGTTGACAGGAATGGGTGTGGACGCAGAGGGAGCCCCCACAGCCGAGGTGGGGGGTGTGGGTGAGAGATGGGCTGCCAGGGGCCCCAGGAGCCCAGGAGGCCAACCACCTGAAACAGAGGAGGAAGAGTGAGGCCATAGGTGCTAAGAGGGTCACTGGAGCCCCTGGGACATGGCCTCTGACCACATGCCCAGACTCTCAGTGTGCCCACGTGCCCCTGGAGCCAGGGCAGCTGCGGTTCACCTTCCCATCCCCGCAGCAGCAGTCCTGTCTCTTCTTCCTCTCAAGAGGGCTCCGGGCTGCTTCGTGGAAGGAAAAGAATTGCCCCTGCGACAGTCCCTGCACCCAGGAAAGCCACACATGGCACACAGCTCGGGAGCCGGGCCTCAGATGTCGGGGGTATACTTCCTCCCCAGCCCCTCTGCCCTCCCAGGAAGCGAGCCCAGACCAGTACACCTGGCCAGGACTTCAGTAAAGGAGTGGGAGTCACAGCTGGTCCTGGACCCACCCAGGCCCTGCAGGGTCACCCCGAGCATGAGCATCCTCCCATCCCTCTGCTGCCCGCCCCAGGCTGGGCTCTGCTTTATCCTGACATTACTGCCTAATACCCGCACAGTGCTGGGATGGAATTGCATCATCTCTTCTCTAGACCATGCTTTTATTTAGGAGTTTCCTGGAATTTCTGCACTTACATAACCATAACCTCAAAAATGGGCCTGGCATCTTTCATTTTTCTAAATAAACTCTTTTATTGAATTTTAACTTTCCTGCTACAGAAAAGTGCCAAATCATCAGCGTACAGCATACTGGACCTGCACAGCACCTATCTCACTGCCTCCAGATCGACAGACAGGGCGGTACTGGCACTCCCGGGCCTCCCAGGGCAGAAGCCCTCCCAAACCTCCACCTTCCCTCTTCTTACAGGACACGTCACGATGGTTTGAAATTTGCGTGAATTTGAAAGTTTGAAGTTTGTATGAAGTTTTGTGTGAATGTGAAGATTTGAAGTTTGCATGAAGTTTTTATGAATTTAAAGATTTGAGGTTTGTATGAATTTGAAGATTTGATGTTTATATGAAGTTTGTACGAATTTGAAGATTTGAAATTTGTATGAATGTGAAGATTTGAAGTTTGTAGGAAGTTTACATGAATTTGAAGATTGGAAATTTGTACAAAGTTTGCATGAATTTGAAGATCCAAAGTTTGTATGAAGTTTGAATGAATTTGAGTATCTGAAGTTTGTATAAATGTGAAGATTTGAAGTCTGTATGCATTCACATGAAAATTTGAAGTTCGTATGATGTTTGTATGAATGTGAGGATTCGGAGTTTGCGTGAATGGGAAGATGTGGCATGCATTCTCCCGGCCTGACATCTTCACTCATCATTGCGCCGGTGAGAGGCACGCTGGGAGTGTGTGCCTGCTGGGAGTGTGTGCATGCTGGCGGTATGTGCATGCTGGCGGTGTGTGCATGCTGGCGGTGTGTGCATGCTGGGAGTGTGTGCATGCTGGGAGTGTGTGCATGCTGGCGGTGTGTGCATGCTGGGGGTGTGTGCACGCTGGGGGTGTGTGCACGCTGGGGGTGTGTGCACGCTGGGGCTGTGTGCACGCTGGGAGTGTGTGCATGCTGGCGGTGTGTGCGTGCTGGCGGTGTGTGCGTGCTGGGGGTGTGTGCGTGCTGGCGGTGTGTGCGTGCTGGGGGTGTGTGCGTGCTGGCGGTGTGTGCGTGCTGGGAGTGTGTGCGTGCTGGGAGTGTGTGCGTGCTGGCAGTGTGTGCGTGCTGGGAGTGTGTGCGTGCTGGGAGTGTGTGCGTGCTGGGAGTGTGTGCATGTTGGGAGTGCATTCAGGTTTGGGTACGTGTTCATGCCGGCTGGGTGTCATTCGTGGGCTGGGGAGCATGAGGGTTAGGCTGGCCTCCAACATAGCTGCTCCATCATAGGCTCCCCCACCGGGGAAGGGTCCACTGCTCCACGCTGGGCAGGCCCTGGTCAGCTCAGGCCGCTGTCTTTGAGCCTTTCCACCATGCTGTGGGCTTCGTGTGTGTCTCCCTGACGGCTGGCAAAGCTGAGCATCTCCGTGTCCACTGGCCGGTGTGGCCTCTTCCACCCACAGCCTGTTTGTTCTCCTGGTTTCTGACGTTTCCTCATGGATGTTCAGGAGTCCTTACACATGCTGGTGTGAGTCATGGGTTGTGTGTACCTCAAGGACACTTTGTCCTTTAAAACTACTATTTTGTTGTTTTTCCATTTTTCCTCAATGTCATTTGTATCTTTTTCTCTCCTTTGCTTTATACGGTATTAATTTTCTTTTCTGAAATTGTTCCTTTGTATAAACTCCTTAATTATACATTTCTTTACTCTCCTTTAAGAGGTTACCTTAGGCTTAGAGGTTTTCTAAGTGTATCCTTCACTTATAAAATTCTAAAATAAATGTTATAAAATAAAATAAAAATACTTATTTTTATATGGTATATATTTACATACAAATCTATGAAATCTAATTTTATTATGTACATTTTATGTAACATACAGTATAATTTTATAGGTTTATATAATAAAAACAAAACTGCAAAATAATTTTAATATACTGCAAGGGCCTAAGAATATTTAGACTCCATTTATTTCTATGCTGTTGCTGTGTATTTTAATTCTACATTCAATTTTAAATCTCACAGGACATGATTTTTGTTGTTCTAAATACTAAATATTTATTTAGATTGACCCATGTATATTTACCTTTTTTCTCATTATTCCTTCCTTCATTTCAAAGATTCCACTTCTTCATTCTAAAGATTCCCCTTGTACTGGATATAGTGGCTCACGCCTGTAATCCCAGCACTTTGGGAGACCGAGGTGGGTGGATCATTTGAAGTCAGGAGTTGGAGATAAGCCTGGCCAACATGGTGAAACTCTGTCTCTCCTAAAAGTATAAAAATTAGCCTGGTGTGGTGGTGCATACCTATAATTCCAGCTACTAGAGGCTGAGACAGGAGAATTGCTTGAACCCAAGAGGCAGAGGTTGCAGTGAGCCAAGATCGTGCCACTGCACTCCAGCCTGGGTGACAGAGTGAGGCTCAGTCTCAAAAAACTTAATTATAAATAAAGTAATAAATAATCCCCTGTACATCACCTTTAGTTCTGTGTTTTAGTTGCAAATTTTCTCAGACTTTATTTGAAAACACCTATTGTACCTTTAGGTTTAGAAGATATTTTCACTGGGCATAGAATTCTGAGTTGGCAATTACTTTCTTTTAGTGCCTGAAAGACATCATTCAATTGTCTTCTGACTTCTGTTCTTTTCTGTTGAGGAGGTAGCTGTCAGGTTTATTTCTTTGTAAATAATGTATCTTTCCCAACTCCAACCCCAGTTTCTTTTTTTCTCTCAATTTTTGTTGTGGTAAGATACATGCAACATAAAATTTTCCATAATAATCATTTTAAGTGTATAATTCCATGGTATTAAATACATTCAAAATGTGTGCGGCCATCACCACCATCGCCTCCAGAAATTTTCCATCTTCCCAAACTGAAACTCTGTCCGCATTAAACACGCCCTCCCCATTCCCCTTCCCCCAGTCCCTGGCAACTCCCTTTCTACTTTCCTTCATACTTTCTTCAAATACTTCGAATGCCTCCTTCAAATACTCTCATGCAGTATTTGTCTTTTTGTGACAGGTTCACTTTACTTAGCATAATGCCCTCAAGACTCACCCATGTTGTGGCACGTGTTAGAATTTCCTTCCTCTTTAGAGCTAAACAACATTGCACCGTATGTACACACTACATTTTGCCTATCCATTCATCTATTGATGAATACTCGAGTTCGTTCCATGTTTTCGCATTTGTGAATAATATTGCCATGAAAGTCAATCTTCAAATATCTTTTTGAGACCCTGCTTTCAGTTCTTTTGGGAGCATACCCAGAAAAGGAATTTCTGGGTCATACGCACAAGTGTTTTTAATTCTCTGAGGAATCACTGTACTGTTTTGCGTAGTGACTGCACCGTTTTACATTCCCACCGACAGTTACAAGGGTTCCCATTTCTCCACGTCTTTCCTGGCACTTGTTCTTTTCTTTCCGGTTTTCCTCTTTTTCGTAAGTGCTGTGTTCGTGGGTGTGAGGTGACCCAACTTGCCTTTAATATTTTCTTTTTGTCCTTGTGTCTTTGTCGTTTTCCTGCAATATGCCTAGCTGTGGCTTTCTTTTTATTCATTCTACTCGGAGTTTGTAACATTTGCTGGTTCTGTGGCTCGATGCATGCAGTGTTTTAGAAAATGCTCAGCCAGTTATCCTCGACATGTCTGTATGTTCTGTCCTGTTTTCTCTTTTCCTCTCTCTCTCTCTGACTCCAACTGCATATACGTTCGACTTTTATTTTTCCATCTGCAATGTGCCTTTTATGTTCTTATTCTGTACGTACCACCCTGTTGCCTCTCAGTCCCTCATTTTTGGCTATTTTCTTTTTTTTTTATTTTTATTTTTGGAGACAGAGTCTTTCTCTGTCACCAGGCGCCAGGCTGGAGTAAGTGGCATGATCCTGGCTCACTGTAACCTCCGCCTCCCGGGTTCAAGCAATTCTGCTGCCTCAGCCTCCCAAGTAGCTGGGACTACAGGCATGTGCCACCACGCCCAGCTAATTTTTGTATTTTTTAGTAGAGATGGGGTTTCACCATGTTGGCCAGAATGGTCTCTATCTCTTAACCTTGTGATCCGCCCACCTCGACCCCCCAAAATGCTGGGATTACAGGCGTGAGCCACCACACCCGGCCCATTTTGGCCATTTTCTATTGACTCATCTTCCAGCTCATTAATATGCTCTTTTGTTGTATCTGATTTGCTTTTAAATCCATCTGATGACTTCTTAATTTAATTTTCCAGTTGTAATATTTCCGTTTGATTTTTTTCATAATGTTCAGCTCTTTCTTACAATTTTTTGTGTTGTCAGCCATTTTTAAGCATGTTTATGAGCTATTTTAAAGTCCATGGTAACTTCCGTGTCTGTTTCTTCTTTGGATGTGTTTCTATCCTCTGTTTCCCCCCTGGTTTTTGGTCATTTGCTGTGGTTTCTAGCATGTCTGGTAATTTTGATTGAACAGCTGATAATGTGCATGAATATTCGAGGCAAAGAAAAGTTTGAAGTTCTGACTTCTCTCTCTCCACAGAGGATTGACTTTTGCTTCTGGTAGTTAGTTAAGGGGAAGGGGTAGCTCCCTTAACCCCACCTGGAAGTGAGCTGTCTGGTCGTTGAGAAGGCTGATTATTGACTCCAGGTGAAGACTGGGGTTTCTGCTGGGCTGTACTCCCTGATGGGAGTTTCACTCCATTTGCTGAGGACAACCCCCGACGTGGCTGACACTTCTCAGGCAATTCACTCCACTTACCTGTCCTCTGCGCCAAAGCTAGTGAATGCCTCCAGGCGGGAAGAAGAGACCAAAGTGGGACTCATTTCTCCTGGTTTTTCCTCTCACCAGGATCCTGACTCCTGGATTAGTCTTTGCCTTGGTAGTTCTCTGATGCCTTTAAACCAATTTTTAGGACACATTTAATCCAGAATTTTAGGATTCATAAGTGACAATGGTTAACATAGTTCATCATTATAAAAAGTAGATGTCTTCCCTTAGACCTTTTAATACAGATGAGTGATAGACGTGAACTTCATTTCTTCTTCCTTCCTTCCCAAATTAGTGGAGTCCTAGACCATGAATGGTATTTGCTGGCCACTCAGAAAAAGCCCATTCTATGCAAGGTCTTGGAGGTGAAGTGCATGACTCATTCCTGGCCTGTTCCCTGTGGGGCTTTTGGATGATCAGAAAGAGAAGTGAATGCTTTCCAACAATTTAAAGACGTTTTTAGATGGCATAATTTTGTCCTGCTGAAAAGGAAACAATAAACCCAATTATAGCCAAGAACAAAAAATCCAAGTGGTAATGTAAGCCCTGAGCCCAGTTCCTGCCACGCAGTGGGCACTCAGTTACGTAGCATCACTGTTGGCTCCTTGAAGCACCTTCCCGGCCCTCTGCAGAGCTTCCTATTTTTGGCTTTTGTATTTTTACCTTTGGAAGTCGTCTGAAAGATTATCTGACGTTCTCTGAAAGGTTGGGACTTGTATTTATTTCAACCCATTCTACAGACAGCCACAGAGAGTGAAATGTGAGCTTTAACCAAGAACAAGGACAGAGCAGAGTGTATATGCCCCAAATCCTACTCTGCACTCTCCACTTGGAAAAGAGCCATAAGAAACCAATTTATCCAGAACCCCAGAGAGTTCCACCGGACCCACGCCTTCTTTCCTCTCCTTCTCATCTTGAAATCTAGCAATGACTACACAAAATGGAATTTGCAGGAATGTTTCTTCAAAGATAAATTTCAAAGAGAAAGGATAGAAGAGGGAAATCCACAGATGGAAGGAGAGTTTAAAAACATCCATCAATCACACTGTGTCAACCGTATTTGGATTCTGACTCAAACAAACAAAATGTACGAAGCACAAACTGACCTTTGTGAGGCCACTGAAAACTTGAACACTGACAATATTTGATAATATTAAGGATTTTTAAAATACTAAGGACTAAGTATTTTAAAATACTTGCCTAAAAATGTAAGCCTTTACCTTTTAGAAATACGCGCAGAAACATGTACAAAAGTATTTTATAATGTCTAGGGTCTATTTCTTAAAAATATATATATATATGGGAAAGGGGAAGTACAAGGGATTTATTTACCTATTTATTGAGAGAGAGTGTTGCTCTGTTGCCCAGGCTGCAGTGCAATGGCACAGTTTTGGCTCACTGCACCCTCTGCCTCTCGAGTTCAAACAATTCTTCTGCCCCAGCCTCCCAACTAACTAGGATGACAGGCACCCGCCACCTCGCCTGCCTAGTTTCTATATTTTTAATAGAGACAGGGTTTCAGCATGTTGGCCAGGCTGAGGAAATTTAGATTTTTAAAAATGTATATATTGTTTTAGGATGGTACTCGGAGCTGGGTGTTAGGTGCATAAAAATACACTGTAGCATTCTCCATGTTCTGTGTATGTTTAAAATTCTACATCATAAGAATTTGAAAATAAATAAACATGCTTAAGACTTCTGTCTTTGAATCGACTGCGGCTTGGCCTCATTTTCTCTTCTTTCATTCCTTCACTTTCCTGAGTAAACAGTTAACTTCTGTGCTAACTCTCCACGATGAGCCACGCGCTTGCTGGCACTGCCTCAGATCATCAAAGCCCTCATTTCATTCACCTCTTTTCTCATTAGGAAAATGAGTCCCCCTTCTCCACGGGTTCCCCAACACCTCAGAAGTCCAGGAAGACATGGTGATGATTCACAGGTTTTGCCAAAGAGATAAGATTTCATGGACTCTCCAAATGATCACGATAGCATCCCAGCCATTAGGGATGTGAAGCCAGGCACCGAAGCTGGCAGAGAAGCCCTCATCTTTGGAGGAGTAGGAAGAAAACATATACTCTATGTCTAGAATTAGAATCCATGCTGGAACGCTGTTCCGACACATCAACCCGAATCCCAGCCCCACCCCCCACTCACTGGAGGCACCACAGCGTGGGTTCAGCCGCGGCTCAGATGCTCACTAGCCTGGAGACTGGAAAGTGCCTACCTCCCTGAGCACCAGCCTCTTCATCTAGAACGTGAAGCTCACATTCTTCTCCTGCCTCCATCCCCAAAGCGAGCTAAGCTCAGCGGAGCCAAGCCCAGGAAAGCACTTAGAAAACGGATCCACTGAGCAGGTTTCCATTGCAGGTCAGATTCTTCAATGAATTCTTTAATTGACCCATTTGTTAACTAACGTAGGAGTAGAAAAGTTCCTCTTCAAAGTTTCCTTTCTTGTTAAAGAATAAATAGTACGTGTTAGAAATAATAGTTTGTTCTAAAGACTCTTCAAAGTCTTCTTGCTTTTTGCTGCTAAGTCTTTGCTGCAACCTATCCTGTGTAGCTGTCAGACATGCCACGCTCACAGGCACGCAGCACCTTCTATGGCCTTGCACTTTAGCCAAAATGTCTGTGCTGGACGTGCTCAGGCGTGTCCCAGCTCCCAGCCTATGCCCCTTCCTTATTCAGACTTCCTCTTTTCCTTCTGTTCTCTGTTGCTTTTACCTGTTTAGAAAAGTTTTAAGTTGTTAGCCAATCAAGTTTTAGTCTAGATTGTGAAGTGTGGCTCCAACCAACGGAGATCAGACACAGCAGTAGAGATCAACCCAAATGCAAAGAAGATAAATATATCTACTTTTCCTGCGTCCGCTGTGCTCTCATAGCAAGACGGCGACAGGAGCACCCTTTCTGCAGAAAGTAAAGATTGTCTTGCTGAGAGATCCTTTGTCTCTGCGCTGATTTTTCTTTGCAGCACTGAGCATCTGTTTCCAGCAACTAATGTGATGTTTTGGCTTTTGGTTTTATTATGTTTTAGTGCAAATATCCAGGGACAAACTCTTTAGCTGAACACATCAAGGAATAAATTGCTCAATTGCTTCTGTATTTTTCTCTATCCTGGTGACGGCACCTCCCTCCCAGTCGACTGCCACCTAAACTCAACTCTAACCAGACTCACCTAAGAGGAGAATGAGCAAAAGCACACCTCCTCCCTGAGGCCAGTCTCCTCCTGGCTGGGCAATTGGCTCTGCAACAGTTCCTATGCCAGTGGGGCACTAATCATACTGTAAAAGGGCACTAAAATGCCCCAAATCATTTATTCCATCCCCCTCTGCCCTGTGAAAGTAACCTGGTGGAAAGAAGCGTGAAGGGAGGTGCTTGAATTTTGCCGGACCCTAACTCTGCCCACCGCCCATCACCACCTCCCCAGTGAAATACTCGTGCAGGAGCCTTGGGTGCTAGGACTGTGGGTCGGCGCTCCACCAGAGGGATTGCTGTCTCCCATGGTGTGGTCGCTGAGCTGGAGGCATCTAGGTCCCCACCGGCACCTCTCTGCCTTTGGGGTGGACTCTTGGGAGTGAGACCCCCAGCCGCAGCCCGCTCTGACACGCATCTGCCACTTTCCAGGCCACATAAACCCGTTTATGTCTACACCACCCTGGAACCATCCTTGGTCCCACCTCGGGGCTGGGTAGCATGTGACAGTAGCCGGGGAGACTTCCACTGGGAAGGCACAGCTGTCTGGAGGGAGGGGCTGCCCTGGAAAAGCCCCTGAGCCCAGCAGCCCAGGCTTCTAGAACTGGGCAACTCATCCTTTCTGGCAAAAGAATAATGACAAACTTTCAAGTTATCTGGAAGTAAGTTCCCTTCTTCCTTGTGAGATGACTGAGGGGTGGGGGCTGAAATTATGCCTGGGGCTGGGGTGGTCTTTTTAGTGGAGGGCCAGACACTGGCCTTCAGGCTGAGCGGATGAGCCGCAGGGAAGGCCCCCACCCAGCCAGGCGGAGGGGGAGTGGAGCCAGAGAGCCCGCCAGCTTGACCTGGAAAACGGCGTCTCTTCCAGGACAAGTCATGCTGCAGCCTGCACAGAGCTCTGGAGCTGCAGAGAGGGAGCTCGCTCCATCCATCCATGTGCACACATCCACGTCGCTATGTATACATGAGTGTGAATGGTGGAGAGTCACTGCTCACCATGGGATGAAAGGCAATTTTTAGAAAGCATCTGTTCTGTGTTCTCAATAAGACTCAGGAAACTCTGTGAAAAGAGATAAGAGCGAGATAGCTAAGTGACAGACGAGGGTGGAAATGGAACTGGCTGAGGAGCCGCGGGAGGAAACGTGCAGGCTGCTGGGCGAGGCACCACGGTTGGACGGGGAGGAAGTCCCACGTGAGCGAAGCCATGACCTCGACTTCAAGGCGCCGTGCTGCTGCAGAACCCTGCTGGGGACGGAGAGGACAAACCCCAGACACCATCGTGGAGGCAGAGGGGACAGACGAAGAGCAAGATGGAAACGCCCCGCAGTGGCGAAGACGGCCACAGGAGGGCCACACGTGGAGCCCAGGAGTGGTCCCCGCCCAAGACAGCGTGGGAGAGAAGGGAGCAAACCCCAGCCACAGCCAGGCAGGCAGGAGAAGCCTCGGAGCTGAAGCAAGCCCTGAGTCTGTTTATGAACAAAGGTCACGCCTCCACCGGGGGAAACCGTAAAATGACGTGTACACCCATCGCACACCGCCACCTCCAGAAGCTTAAAACTATTGAGCATCATAAATGGCAAACAGCTGCGCTTCCACCCCTCAGGAAGAGCTGTGATGAGCCGATTGCTGGTCAGGCTCCAGTCTTTGTCTTAAACATGTGGATGCAGAAGGTAACATCTCCTTCACCAGCGCCCCAGCCCCTGCCCCTTCCGCCCTCCCCCACCTGAAATGCTCTTCGTGTTAGAAAGAAATAACGGATTCCACAGTTTTGAAGTTGTGCTCCAGGTCCTGCCGACCGTAGAAGGTCCCCGGATACGAACCCCACAGCCCTGCTGCTCGGTCCCTGCTGCCCCTACACACCCGTGTCATTGTCACACTTGCAGGCGTCACACTTGGGGACAGCATGTGTGAGGAGCTGGCTGTATCTTCTCTCATCCTCCCTTCTTTACCTGGGATCCCCCTCTGCCCCCATTCTGCTGCCTGGTGAGCTCCTTCTTACCCTCACAGGCCCCTCCCAGGACACCTCCTCCAGGAAGCCCTGTCTGACCCCTGACTTGTGCTCACTTATGAGTCTGACTCCCGGGAGGCCCCACGTACAGGGGTGTCACTCTCACTGCCTCCCTAGGGCCTCGGACTCGGGTCTTCACTGAATTCGGCAGCGTTTCCAGTTCTGACGCAGCGCCGTTTCCTGGCACCTTGGCACACAGCATGCCCTTCCTCAGCTCCCTGCCTCTGTTGCCAGCAGCCACCAGGGAGTGCCCTTCAGTGCCCTGAAGCAGCCAAAACGTGTTACCACAAATTCTTAACAAGACTCAGGAGGAACAAACACGGTTGTCCAGTGGCTTGATGAGCCGGTGCCTTGCTCTTGGAGTCTCCGTGTCCTTGTTACTCCCTGGGATAACAAGGGGAATAACTGCAATCTGCGGGGAGCTGCCGCCGTGGGGAGATGGCGACTGGCACTTCGGAAAGGAAATGGGAACACAGGGCTCGCTGCGTGCAGCCGGGAGCGGGGACAAGGACAGCCTTGTCCCACTAAAGGAAAAGAAGTTGAAGATGCTACAGATAGAAAAAATGAATAAAGCGGAGTCGGGCTCCCCAAGAGAGGGACGAATCCACTGCTGGTCGGCACTGGCTGGCCGAGGAGGCCACGCACCTGTGTGGCAGCTGCAAAGCTCCAGCACGTGGTTCTGGGTGGATTTTGAAAAGATCCAGGCGCGTGACGTGCGTCGGGTGCTGGGGCGACCGAGGCGTGAACAGGTGCGTCTAAGCCAGCGGGCCCTCTCCTCACTGCCACTGCGCCTGATGGCTCCAGCCTGGCCCCACTGCCTCCAGGATGCCCCACAGAGCTGCTGCCCTCCGACGGCCAGCCCTAGGGAGCCTCCCAGGACACGCCTGGCACAGCTCCAGATGCCCACAGAGGCCCCTGAGGCCCAGCTCCGTGCCAGCAGCTCCAGTGTCCCTAGCTTGTCTACTCACTCCAGGGAGGCCGGAGACCTCCCTGGGGGACACCGAGGTGCGGTGGTGAGAATCATCGTCCAGGCACATGTGGCCGGCAAGCTGCAGCCGCCTCTGCCTCAGGTTCACTGGACATAGCTGTGCTGACGGGCAGAGGACAGGGAAGGTGGGGTCTCTGGAGATGGCAGACCGTGGTGGACACCGCCCACTGCCAATGGTCAGTTCTGACAACCAGCAGCACGTGTGACCAGGTCTCTTTGCAGGCCAGGATTTGGGGTCACTTTTCAGGCCTCCCAGGAGCTTTCTGGGCTTCTCTGAGGGAGGGGCTACGGCCTCGAGGCATCCTCACTGTCTCAGAGGGAGCTGAGGGTCCTCCCGGGGCAGCAGTATGGAGCAAAAGGCCCTGGGCCAGGAGCCGGGCCTTGGCAGCCAGGGTCCCCAGTGCCAAGCACACCTCCTTCACAGTCTACCCCTGTCTCCCTCCCTGTAAAACAAAAGGCTGAGTTTTCAGAGTCCCCAACATACAATGCTCCTTTTAGTTCCATCCTGGTTTGGAAGTGGAAGTGCCAGATCTCACCTGACCTCTTATAGGCAGGTCATGGCAGGACTGGATGGAAGCGAGGGGCCCCAGTCGTTGGCCCACAGCTCCCCAGGGCCCACGCTTCCTGAACCAGTGAGGAGAAGCAGGGAGAACAGGCACTGCCTGTCCAGGCTGTGGGGCCCAGGACTCTGGACACCCCAGCCCAGTGTGCCTGAGGCTGCCAGCTCCTACGGGGTGCTCAGTGAGGGAGAAGAGGTCTCCGGGGATCTCCTGCCTGGCCCTCACTGTCACACTCACACGGAGAATCCCCTTTCGGAATGAATGAGTGGCCTGAGCTGCTGGGGTGCTGTCGCTGACTGTGTAAACCAGAAAGTGTCTGAGGCAGCTCTCAATGCACTCACAGGCCGGGGTTAAGGACGTGGCCGTGAAGAAAGGAACACAAAACCACAGGGCCGTCTGTGATCTGTGCTCTTTCCAAAGAGGATTTCCAGGGCATCCATATTTTAAGAGGAAAAGGGGGCAGCAGGGGAAGCGGGAGGGCATGGTCACGTGACTGAACCCCCGCTTCACACGTGAAGAGGAGCAGGTAGAGGAATGCTGGGTGGCTCATTTGTCTGGTGCTCAGCAAATCAGCACTTCCCGTGAGATGCAGGAAGCGCAGCGGGGCCACTGTGCAGACCCCTGGCCTCATCCCCCAGCTCTCTGCTTTAGAACAAAGGGAGGCTGGGCACGGTGGCTCACGCCTGGAATCACAGCACTCTGGGAGGCCGAGGGGGGCGGATAACAAGGTTAAGAGTTCAAGACCAGCCTGGCCAAGACGGTGAAACCCCATCTCTGCTAAAAATACAAAAAAAAAATTACCCGGGCGTGGTGGTGGGTGCCTGTAATCCCAGCTCCTCGGGAGGCTGAGGCAGAGAATCATTTGAACCCCGGAGGCAGAGGTTGCAGTGAGCCGAGATCACGCCACTGCACTCCAGCCGGGCAACAGAGTGAGACTGTCTCAAAAAAAAAAAAAAAAAAAAAAGAACAGAAGGGAAGGCGGTTTCTCACTTGACAAAGCTTCCAGCTTCATTGTTCCCTTGGCCACAGGGAACTTGGTCCTGAGAGACGCTGTGATATACATTAAAGAGCAAAACACGTCATGACACACCCGAGTCTTCCGGATCGGCAGAGGGGAGGACGAGAATGGGCCAATCTGGAGACGAGGCTTTCCAGAATGCAGAGAGCCGGACACAGGGGCTGCTAAGAGGCCGCACTCCACGGCCAACTTCGTCTACAGCCTCTCCATGCCCCACTCACACAACATCAAAGCAAAGTCAGGCAGCATGGGGCACATAAGGAGAGCAGGGACAGGTGGGCAGAGCGGGGGCAGGTGGGGAGAGCGGGGCAGGTGGGGAGGGAGGGGCAGGTGGGGAGAGGGGGGCAGGTGGGGAGAGGGGGGCAGGTGGGGAGAGCAGGGACAGGTGGGCAGAGCGGGGGCAGGTGGGGAGAGGGGGGCAGGTGGGGAGAGAGGGGGCAGGTGCAGAGAGCGGGGGCAGGTGGG
>NW_022436950.1:708522-714409 GCF_009761245.1 Sapajus apella | reverse complement strand
AGAGGGGGCAGGTGGGGAGAGAGGGGGCAGGTGGGGAGAGAGGGGGCAGGTGGAGAGAGAGGGGGCAGGTGGGGAGAGCAAGGTGCTTCCCACCGATGCTGAGCCCGCAGCAAGGTAGGGCAGGGGACAGGCAGCTCTGGGTGCAGCCGTCACGTGGACAAACTGGGCCAGGACACGCGGGCACCCCTCTTTCTTTCCCAAGCACAATCCCAGGCGATGACACTTCTGGGACACAGGAAAGGGACGCCCGTCCCTCTAAATGCAGGTTTACCCTGTACACATGTACACTCTGTTCTGAAATCCGCTTTCTTCTCTCAACAATATGTTACAGAAATAGTTCACTATCAACAAGCAGCGTGTACCCCATTGCTCTTAATTAGTGTGTGATCTTTCACTATATCGATCATAGCTTATGTGGCCAGTCTCCATTAATGAGCGTTTAGAGACGTCGTGTTTTTCTTTCTCCCTTTGTTGAATAAATCGTTTCCTACGAGCCTTCGTGCCTTCCTCATTTAACCCCGAGTGACCTCCCGTGGCTTCCGAGCTGTGTTTTACGTGGTTCTGACTGAGCCGCCGCTGAACACACAGGAAGGGCCTCGCCGGCGCGGGTTCCTTTCGTCTTCCCTGTTTCTCGATCCAGTCGCGAACGTTTCAACTGGCACTGTCGTATTTGCATTTCCTGCCTGTAATTCGCAGCTGCTTTTCTTTCCTGTGTGCCTGTGCGTGCTCTCTCGCAATTTCTTTCTACCTGGATTTTTGTCCTAATTTATTTGTAAGTATCGTTTGCATAATAGGCCTTGTCAATCATGTGTGTGAAAAACACCTTCCCAGTTTTTAAACTTGATTTTCATCCTGACTGTAGGCGTTTTTTTTTTCTTTTGTACAGCTTTTCTACATTTGTATGTAGTCATAATTATCAATATTTTTCAGTGTGATTTCTGGAGTTGGGAACATACCACAAAAGGCCTCCTTGAGCAACTCCAAGCCTTTTCAGATCATCTGATTCTAGAACATTCACATTTTAGTTTTCACTATTTAATTCTTTGATGGATGTGATTTTTCTTAGTTTTAAAGACACAGGATTCAAACTGTGTCCTTTCTCCATGTGCCAAGCCATTTGTCTCAAAACATTTTTCTGAAAAATAGGCTCAATCCTTGCCATGTGTCTGAAGAGCCCCTTCTCCTGGAGCCGGTCCGCCTGTCCGTCCGGCCGGCCCCGTGCACGCGGGCTGCGATGGCAGGAGCTTTAAAGACAGTTTAACTCCTGACGGTGTTACTTCCTTGACGTGGCTCCTTTGTAGAATTCTCCCGTTTGAAGTTTACGATTTTCATTTTTCCATTTTAGGGGAAAAGGAATCTTTGCATTTTTACAATAAGCATCATCTTATCTTGTCATTAGAGAAAACAGGTAAGTAGAGAAGTAAATAATTCAGGACACAAAGTCCCTTCTACCCTCTGTCTGCCCCGGGGAACCAGCCTCCCAGGACTCCTGGGGCCCATGGAGCCTGGACGCTCTCTAAGGGCCCTTCCTGTTCTGCACCCATTCGTGGAAGCATCTCCCTTCCTCAACACCAACTCTGCTCCCCCACCCCAGACCCACTCTGCGTCCTGGAGCCCAGGGCCTGGCATCCCAGCCGTGCGTCTGCGTTTCTGTCTTGGGTCTGCGTAGAGGCTCATAAGGTGGCCACCACCTCCCTCCTCCCTGCCTGGGCACTGCTCCCGCCCCGGAGTCCAGGCTGGCCTTGGCGACTCACTTGGCTGATGGAAACTGGTGGCAGCAGCTGGGCAGTGACCAGGCTCTGGCCCTTCTCTCCCCGAGACAGTCGCACCTGCCATCTCTGGCCGCTGCCCGGTGTGTCATACCGTCGGTGGATGGCTCCCTCTGGGGCACGGGCACTCGGCTTGTCAGAGTCTCATGTTTGGCCCTGACCCAGTGATCCTGTAGGACACCAGTAAAAGCCATTTCCAGCCAGGAGACTTTTCCCTCAATGCACACAGAGCACCTGGAGTCAGCATCCCCTGTGACTATGTAAAACACGGGCAGAGAGCAAACAAGCTGTAAGCACAGAGATCATATGAACTTAAGGGTTTTAAAGAGATCCCAGCTCATTAGGTGCTCATCAGGGCTCCTTGGGAAGGCACCAAGCCACAGTGAGGAAAAGCCTCCTTCACAATCTGCCCTTCACGCATTTTTTTTGAGACAAAATCTCACTCTGCCGCCCAGGCTGGAGTGCAGGGTGTAATCACAACTCACTGCAGCCTCTACCTCCCAGGCCCAAGTGATCCTCCTGCCTCAGTCTCCAGAGTAGCTGGGACTACAGGCATACTCCACTGTGCTTGGCTAATTATTTTAAATTCTTTTGTAAAGACGAAGTCTCACTACATTGCCCTGGCTGGTCTTGAACTCCTGGGCTCAAGGGATCCTCCTGCCCTCCGCCCCCCAAAGTGCTGGGATTACAGGCGTTAGCCACCACACCTGACCCCTTAACTCTTCCATGTCATCTGGAACAGAGCCTGTGGGACTTCAGCATGCCCAGGTGCCCCAGGGACCGTGTTGAAATGGGAATTCTGACCCAGGAGCCATGGGTGGGGCCGGAGGGGCTGCATTTCTCACAAGCTCCCAAGGGATGCTGATGCTGCTGGTTCCTGGACCACACATGAGCAAGCCGGGACCCAGAGGTGCCTTTGCCCTGGGGGGCAGCAGGGGTGCAGGCCATGCACACTTCCCGAGAGGGTCCTGGAGAGTCACGTTCTGGCAGCCCCGTCCCAGCCCCGATGAGACTGCCCTCTGCTGCCTCCTCTCCCCTGCTTCCCGCCCCTTCTTCTCTCCTCTCTCCCCTGCTTCCCGCCCCTTCTCCTCTCCTCTCTCCCCTGCTTCCCGCCCCTTCTTCTCTCCTCTCTCCCCTGCTTCCCGCCCCTTCTCTCCTGTCTCCAACCCGTCTGAACTCTTGGCTCCACCGAGAGGTGCTTCTCTAAAGGACTCCCGATGTTGACTTGAGGGCGGCCCTGGGGCCAGGCTGACCCCTCTGGCCTGTGGGGCAGGGAGTCATCAGGATGTTGGTCCTGGTCTCAGCTCTGGTTCCAGGTGGGTGCAGATTCCTGCAGGTCCTCTGCTTCACGGTTTCCCAGCCTGTGCTTATGGGGGTCCCAGATGGGACTCTCTGCCTGATCTCTTAGGAGAGCTGCAACCGTCCAGACAGCCACGCACCTAGAAATACCCCACAAAGCCTCATGCAAATGCATAATGAATTCCGAAGTCTGGCCATTAGCGGGTTCACGCTAGAAGCCCCCCTTCAGGTGCTGAGAGGGCAACGGCAGGCTCAATCTGTGGCCAGGGAAGACACGCTCAGCTCAGCCGTTCAGGAGAAGGGCTCTAGCCAGGCCCCTCATGACCCTCCCTCTTGTCAACAAAGGCAGGAGCTTCTCAGCAGAGGGTGGGTCTGCACTTCTCCAGGTCCCCAAGTCCCAGAAGCTGAGCTGGGCTCGGAAGGAATGAAAGCACAGCTGCAGCACGGCCAAACACGGGCGGCTTCTCCCAGCTCCGCTCTGAGCCCGGAAGGTCCCCTGGAGCTCTTCTGAGGGGTCTGTGTAGGAGCCTGGGGTGGGGGCGGGGGCGGGAAATGCCGTGAGGTTGTAAATAGGGCCAGACAGAGCCTTCAGCTAAGCCGAGTTGGCGACCACCGCCACTTTGAACAAGAATCAAGGAATTTCTGATGTTAGGAAAAAGTGAAATGGCTTTAGAATCCGGAAGCACAGAGACTTTTCTCAGATCTGCTGGCAGCAACACCATAATGTGGTCAGAAGTGAACTATTAATGGACATTCTTCTTAAGCAGAAAACAGTTTCCATGTCACAGCAGAGGCAGCTTCCCCCTGCCCCGTGATGCTTTGGCTTCCAGGCATTCAATCCCTTCTGTTCCAATGGTCTCTTCTGCACTCCCAAGAACCCCCTAAAATAAGGCATGCCCACGGGCCACCAGGGACACTTCTACTGGAAGGTCAACCTTGGCTTTGGACACCTTCGGCGGGTGCGCCACACACCCCGGCCACCCATTCTCCTGCCACCTGTGTCCTTGGCTGTCCAAACGCGAGCTCCCCATTCTGCAGTCAAGATGGAGGCAGAGAACTGTTAAGTGAAAATTGTGAACAATTCTAAATGATTTTCTGAATGAATGTGAAGGGCTCTGAATCCTTAAAGCCAACTGGGCCTGGTCTTGCCACGGTGTCTTCAGGCCGTCCAGGGCCGGGGGCCGCCGTCGCTGCTGCATGCTCAGACACATCTCAAGGGAAGGCCGGACTGTCCGGGACCCTGCCGAGGCCACCAGTCACCCCCACAGGCCCGGGTGACGGACATCAGCTGCTGGAGGAGCCCTGCCATCCCGGGAGGAGGGCGTCAGAGCTGCCTCCGGCACCCGCAGTGTCCTTCCCAGGCGCTGACGGCACCTGCTTGCCCAGCACCTCTCCGAACCTGTGTCCCTGAGGGAGCCCTTTAAACACAGCCTCTCCCACGCTCCTGCCCCGTCCACTGCCCTGCACGCTCTGCTCAGGCTTGGCCTGAAGGCCCCTTCTCGCAGGCTTTCTCTGGCCAACTTTTTAAAGAGTCGCCTCCCCTGCTACGTTCGTCACCCCCAGCCCCTTCCCAGGTTGGCTTCCTTCCTGGCACGGCTGCTCCTGGAACTCAGTAGTAATCGTTCACTTGCTTTCCACATTCCCACACACTTCCTGCATTTGTAAAGCAGGAATGCTGAAGCCTGGGGCATTTTAAATAGCCAGGCACGAGCACACAGGCCGCTGGTTCGCCCGCATTCCCCATCCTCCTCCCCACGCTGCCTCACTGTGAGCCGGTGCTCGGCTTGGAGACTCCAAGGCTACACCTGGAGCACAGGCCTTGTGGTCTGACCTCACTGTTATCTCCGTCCCTCAGGCAACAGGCTGCCCGCCGGCCAGGACACCCACCCGGACGCCCGCCCGGACACCCGCTCAGACACCCGCTGCCCTGCCCGCAGTGTCTCAGCAGTTCTTCCATCTTTCTGGCTCGGTCAGTTCATGGTGACTGGGGAAGGCCAGGTTAGGTTTGCTCCCCATTGGGACCAATGCCTCCTCCACGGGAGCCCTTGTCTGGCCATCAGGAAGATCTGTCTGCCTTCCCTGATGGCCATCACAGCCCAGCTCCTGCGTGGAAGCGTGTTCCACAGAAGTTGAGATCATCTTGCTGGTTATTTTTCCCCTGCAGCACCTCCGAAGGGCTATGACTCTTACATCTGTTTACACGTGACGCCTCTCTCAGACGTGTCAGTCAGGGTTTCTGGAGGGGCCTCTGGCCATTTTCAGAGCATGAGGGGCTCTGAAATCCACACTGATCCTCACCAATGAGAACCGTGAAGGCCTAGGGTCACACCAGAAAGAGAACATTTGGCAAAATGGTGCTAACATTCTCAAAACAAACTTACCTATTAGTGAATGCACCTGTCACCATAACAACCAAACAGCACAAAAACAGACCATTAGCACACAGCGTTATTACTGTGCAAGGCTCAGCTAATGCCATTCCAGAGGTATATTTTCCACTTTCAGTTATAATAAAATGGTTTTTAAAAACAAATTTAAAATTCAGCATGAGCGCACAATCAGGCTCACATCTCCACACACGGGAGCTGCAGCCCCAGGTGCATGAAGCCCACATGTCTGCGTGCGGCTCCGTGACGCGGACCCAGTGCCGGAATCCGTGCGCCAGCAGCCTCGAGGGAGGCGGAATCACAGGCACAGGCTGCAGCTATTGGCTGGCAGGCTGACCCGGGCCCCCTCCGACCCTTTGCAGACAGGCTGACCCGGGCCCCCTCCGACCCTTTGCAGGCAGGCTGACCCGGGCCCCCTCCGACCCTTTGCAG
>NW_022436950.1:694531-708512 GCF_009761245.1 Sapajus apella | reverse complement strand
GACCCTTTGCAGGCAGGCTGACCCGGGCCCCCTCCGACCCTTTGCAGGCAGGCTGACCTGGGCCCCCTCCGACCCTTTGCAGGCAGGCTAACGTGGGCCCCCTCTGATCCTCTGCAGGCAGGCTGACCTGGGCCCCCTCTGATCCTTTGCAGGCAGGTTGACCTGAGCCCCATCCCATCATTGGCCAGCACACTGACCTGGACCCCAGCTGATCATTCACCAGCACGCTGACCTGAACCCTAAATCCCTTGGGTCCTTGACCTCTCGCCACCTCCCTCCTGCCAGGACCCAGCCCAGGGAACATCTGACCATCTGATTTCTCTACTTTTACTCCTGGGTGGCTAAACGAAGCTAATAAACACGTCACATAAATAACCCCATAGCAAAAGCATGGTGTCCAGCCCTCCTGGCCCCTGCTAGCTGGAGACCCCAGTCCTGCCTGCTCAGAAGTAACCCGTCCCACTGCAGAGAGCACGAAAGAGTGGAGCTTGGCCCGAGGGGCAAAAGCTCCTTCTCTTCCCTTCCCTTTCTGTCCCTGCCTCCACCGAGCACCGCCCTCTGCCTCCTGTGTGCAGGGCCAGTGCCCTTCTCTACCACCCCACATCCGCCCACCCACTGCAGGCCTTGGCCTCCCTCCTACGGCGGCCGGCCCTCAGGCACTGTCACAGCCATCCAGGGCAGCGGGACTCCACGCAGGATGCCCACACTGCCCACCCAGGGCAGGCAAGCTGCCCCCCGACCCCTGCGTGGAAGAGCTGGGAGCTCCTGGCTTTGCCCAGGGTCCTGGGAACTGTTGATCCCTGTAGCGGCCCCACAAAGCTCCATTGTTCCCCCAAACAATAACAATCAGAGTTCAGGCCAGGGACAGAGGACGCCTGCGCTGCAGAGATCTCCACGGGCCCTTTCTCCACTCCCCACAGAGCCACACTCTCGCTATCCCTCCAGCTGCACAGGCCCCCCCTCCCCATCCCTCATTCCCTTCAGGACTAACCCTGGGGGTTCTGCCTGGCCAGCCTGCTCCCCTGTGGCAGGAACCCCACGCTCAGTCCTGGGAGCTGCTCCTTCTCAGAGGCGGACACTTTTCCGGCATGTCACTCAGCGGATGCCTCTGTGGGAAGGGCCAGTCCTTTTAACCCACCCCCGCCACCTTGAGACGTGACCCTGGCTCCTCTAGAGGTGACGATTCAATCAGAAAAAGTACTTCAGCTCCAGTGAGGTGCTGGGATCAGCTCAGGGGGCCCACGGGTCCTCCATTCTCAGCAGGGGCGTGTTCTGAACGCTGCTGAGGCGCCCTGCACTGACCACAGTGTCCGGCTCATGGACCCTGGCCAAGGAGGCATCGAACAGCGTGGAACCCAGCCAGCAGGTGGCACTTCCTTCCAGCAGCCCAGGAAGGACGACCCAGGCTGCCAGGAACACGAGTGCAGTCTTGAGATGGGAGAGCACCAAGGGGACCTCAGGGGAGGCCTGGCAGAGGAGGTGGCTGCCTGCAGGAAGGTCTTAGAGCTCAGAAGGCCACCAGAGAGGGGTGGTGACCTTCCCATAAGGGAACCACTGTCCCACGGGGTGGGCGATGCTGTCCCCTCCTGGTCATGGCTCTCCAGGACATTCCAGAGCAGCAACCAGCACATCCCACAGTCTGCATCCAGCAGGCGTCAGCCCACCCTGCCCAGGGCCATCGGCTGCCGTCAATGGGGCCTCTGTCTTGAGTATTTGGGTTCCTGGGTCACCCGGCATTGTATAA
The DNA here is from genome assembly GCF_009761245.1 of Sapajus apella. Taxonomy (NCBI): domain Eukaryota; kingdom Metazoa; phylum Chordata; class Mammalia; order Primates; family Cebidae; genus Sapajus; species Sapajus apella. The sequence continues at coordinate 706,768 of NW_022436950.1, read as the reverse complement.
GGAAGGTGTCTCTCAAGATGAGGAGTCGGGGGCACAGCTTCTGCTGTGGCTGACTCTGGCTGCCACACCCAGGCTCTGTTTCTTCATCTACAAACAGGGACAATTCACCCTAGAGCCCCTTCCGTGTTGGTTGGTGAAGCCAGTGCCCAGGCCTGGTGCCAGTCCCCAGGGAGGGAGTGGTCCTCCAGCTGTGCCAGGCAGGCCTGCCCAGGGTCTGCAGGGGCAAAGCAGTGGAATTCAGAGTCCAAGAGACGGATCTGCCTGGAGGAGAGGGGGCCGTCTTCCAGAAACCTGGAGGGAAGGGAGGAGCAGCTCTGTCTGGGGACAGTGGCCACGCGTCAGAGCCTCTCTTGGAACCTCAAAAACAGGTGGTTTAAAGAACTTCTCCCTGAGTTCCACCAGAAAGTAGCAGCAGGACCACAGTCCGCTCAGCAGCAGCGTCGCCCCGCCTGCCTGTGTGAGCTCACCCACACAGTGCCCACACATGTGCTCCGCCTTCTCTGGTATCTGATGACTTTTCTGGAGAGGAGCCACGTCCAAAGCTGGGCTGCCTGGCACTCCTGGCCCAAGGCTGGGGCAGTGCCCGCTCCCTCCCACTCATCCTCATCCGTGCATAGCCATGGTCCTATGCTTGGGCCTTTCCTGGCACCTCTGACCCTGTGGCCCCGGCCCCTTCTCCCCATGGTTTGGTTTGGCGCACTTTGCCCTTCCTCTAAATTCAGCGTGGGGCTCGCCTCTTCTGGGAAGCCCTCCATGGTGCTTCCAGTCCAGCTTCATGGCTGCACCTTTGGAAGTCTCTGTCCCCGTGTTGAAATGACCCAATCCTTGTTTCCTCGATCATTTATGCCTTGAGAGGAGGAACTCAGGGGCTTCAGCTCTCTGCCGCCAGCACTGAGCACACAGTGGGCATTTGATCCTGGCCATGATGGAAGAGGGAAAATCAGACCCACCTCCCAGGGAATGAGGAGCGGGCGGCCATGATCAGAGAGATGGACGCTGGGAGGTCATCCCCACAAACAGCCTCAGTGTCAGGCAGAGCTTCCAGGGACAGATGTGTGGATTCTGCTATGATCCTGAGAAAGGAGAGGAGGAAGCAGAGGTCTGACAGCGTCACCTTAGAAAGGCCATTGGAGGGAGGGTGGGGCAGAGAGTTCCCAGGGGCTGTCCCAGCCAAGGCCAGGGCACTGCTGCGGCCTGAGCTACTGCAGGTGAGGGCAAGGGAAGTCACAAGCAGTTGTGACACTTTGTGACCACCATCATTAACTCCAGGCGGTGGTTCTGACAGCACAGACACACACTATAGCACGCCGTGCTCAGCAGGAAGAAAGCACACAGGGTCCCCGGAAACGTGAGTGATTCCCCGGGAACACATTGGGAGGGAGCCGGTCAGCTTCTGTGTGACAGTTCTTAGCACCGGATCACCCAGCGTCACAGGGTCAGGCTGTTGTCACCCTGTGAGGAGGGGAAGAGCACGGCGCCCGGCCTCAGAGCTGGTGGGCTGCAGGGCTGCTGCGTGGACCTGTGCCTTCGACATTAAAGCCCAAGCCCTTCTCCTGAGGAGTGGATCCTGGGCACGCAGAGACGGCACGCAGCTGCCCAGCCCAGCTCTCTGCCATCCGCCAGCACAGGAGCATCTCAGGTAGTCCTGGGGCTCTGGCCAACTGATGCCTCAGCATCTAGAATATGCCAGGTCATATTTGGACAGCAGATTTCCCAGCCAGCTGGAACAGATGGACCCACCCCCTTCTGACTCCCCAGCTTCCCCAAGGTCAAGAAACATCCCACACTGCTCCATTTCACCCTCATGAACCTGCTGTCTAATGCGAGAATCAGCCCCAGGCAGGAGCAGGTAAGACCGGGGCTAAGACCCTGGGACTCCAGGGCGAACAGGAGAAGCTGGAACTGAGGAACTCCTGGGCAGGCACGGCCTACCTCAGCAGAAAGGCTGGGGTCTACGCTGGCAGTGGGAAAGGGGGGCTGTGGCTGGGAGGCCGAGGGCTGGGAGCAGAGGTAAAACAGCCACCGTGCGGGGAGGGAAAGGTGGCTCAGGAAGGCAAGGATCCCTGCAGGTGGCAGGCCCAGGAGATGCAAGAGGACAGCAGTCGCCCGGCATAGGACGAGGTGGCAAAGGATCCCAGGGCTTTGGAGAGAGCCTGCGATGTCCCAGAAAGCAGGACTCGAGGGGGCCTTAGGGATGCCAGGCCCCTCACACAGAGAAGACTGAAGGCAATCGAGAGGAAGAGGCCGTCACTGGTCATCCTCTGTTCTTAGCAACCAGACAGAGGGCATCAGGGGGAAGATAAAGCCTGGACGGAGGGAGGGCCGTCGGGGGCTGCAGGAAGGCAAGGCAGGATTTAAGGGACAGCCCCATTCTGCTCAGAGAACCAGGGAGCCAGGGCCTCAGCAGGGAGTGAGCGGCAGTGGGGCCAATGGAGAGGGAAACCTAGTCACCGTGGAGCACCCAGAGGAGCAGGCAGGGTGTCCTTTGCAGCCCAGGGCGGCCGCCGGGATTGCGTGCCCTGCTTCCTGGCTCCCAGCCAACATGTTTGGCATTTCCTCTGGCAGCAGGCAGCAGCCTGAAGCATGAGTGGAAGGGAGGTGCGGGGCACTGGTGCGGAGGGGAGCGCTGCTTGTGGCTGCTGCTGCGGCTGGGACCTGTGTCCCCGCCCAAATCTCGTGTTGATGTGTCCCCGCCCAAATCTCGTGTTGAATTGTAATCCCCGGTGCTGGAGGTGGGGCCTGGTGGGAGGTGAGGGATCGTGGGGGTGGCGTACCCCCCGGGTGCTGTTCTCATGATAGTGCATGAGTCCCCACAAGACCTGGCTGTTTGAAACTGTGTGGCACCTCCCCCTCCCTCTCTCCCTTCCTCCCACTCCTGCCGTGTGAAGCGCCAGCTTCCCCTTCACCTCCCGCCATGACTGAACCAAGCACATGCCACCATGCTTCTTGTACAGTCTGCAGAGCCTCGAGCCAATTAAACCTCTTTCCTTATAAATCACCCAGTCTCAAGTATTCCTTTATAGCAGTGCGAGAATGGACTAATGCGGGTGGGGAGGGTGTGCTGGGTATGGGGGGGGATTGAATTTGGGAGGTGACATGAGGGTTGGGCACTAGTAGAGAAGGGAGCATTGGGTTGGTCTTCCATTGGTAATTTGCCAAGCCCCTGCACAAGTCCCCTGGGGAAGGGGCTGAGGGTCATATCCCAGAGCGAGGCCTGGGGTACAGAGGTGTGCTGTGGGCAGCAGGGGGGGTAATTGTGGGGGAAGCAGAGACCCTGAGGCGTGGATGGACAAGACCTTGCAAAGACTTCATAGGCCCAAGCATGACTTCCCTTCGCCTTCCTGTAGGAGCATCACCCAGCTTCTCCTCGGGAATGGCACTGCCCTGTCTGCTGGACGTGGCTCTGGGTGAACCCAAGCCACATTTGATTTTGCCACGTTTACCTGGAGGTTTCAACTCCGTGGCAGATACTTTGCCCGTGTGCCACAGAGCAGATGGTTACTCAGAGTTCGCAGAGCTGTTATGAACTTACCAAAGAACCTGATGAGCCGGAGGTAGACCAGCTGCTCGCAGGAGCATTACCAAGAGTGATGTCTCAGGATTAGCTGAGAAATACAAACACATTTTTGCAATTTAAAATTAATATTACAGCAGACATAATACAAAATAAAGCCAAAAAAACGAAAGCAAAAGTTGTTCTAGATTAAAAAACGATGACTGAAGGTTACAGTAAAAGTCATTATAGATAAAAAACTGACTGAACAGCCATCATTGCTAACATTAAAAACTATAAAAACTGAACCAGGAGAAGCTAGGAATTATCAGCAGAAAATGCACCTGACAGTAGGTAAAAATACACGTTAGATTTAAGGTCCATATTGACAGAAGAAAAATATATCGTTTTAAAATTTGGATCTGTGCAAATTATTTGAGAAATTTGGCTTTGTAGAAGTAATGGCCACAAAAGAAAACTCATTAGAGCGGAAGATTCACTTGTTGAAATTAGACTCGGGTAAGGAAGAAACAAAACAGAAGCCCACAAAAAAGTGGATGAGTCAGTTATCACCGAAAAATAAAAATGGAAACTGTTTGGTTCACTGCTCTGTGTAGAAAATCGGTCCAAGAACTAAACTGGATTCACGGAATTCACCTCAGAAAACGCTTCCTTGACAAATGTCAGCAGTTGGTTTGATTCTGATTAATGTGATGGGTCATGATCTCGGAGTCAAAAACTCCCTGGGTGAAAATGCCCACGGGTCAGAATGGCAGAGCCAGGCAGCCTCACTGCGGAGGGCCTGCAGTCACGGACCCCGCCACCCGCGGGCCTCGGGCGGGCCGTGCGTGCCAGGCTGTGCCCTCCCGGGAGTCCAGGAACGCGTGCCTGTCAAGCGCAGCCCACCACAGCCCTTCGACGAGATTTGATATTTGGACTGCGAGGAGGACTTTCCTCCTTCTGGACACGAGCTGTAAGAATCTGGACTTGAAACGTCCAGGTCTCACCGTGACAGCCAGGTGGAGACACCGGTTTAAGAGCAAAGCTGGCGCGGTTTGGATGCTTGTTCCCGCGAATCTCATGTTGAAATGCGATCCCAGTGTGGGAGGCGGGGCTGCCGCGGTGACCGGATCACAGGCGTGGATCTCTCGTGAAGGATTTAGCGCCACCCGCTTGGCGGGGAGTGGGTTCTCCCTCAGTGTGTTCCTGCAAGTTCTGGTTAAGTGTGCTGCCTCCCCCTGCCCTCCTGCCACGTGAGGCACCTGCTCCCTTCCACCTTCTGCCATTGTTGGAAGCTTCCTGGGCCCTTGCCAGAAGCAGGCCCATACCATGCTTGCTGTACACTCTGCAGAATTGTGAGCCAATTGAACCAATTTTCTTCATCAACTGTCCAGTCTCAGGTATTTCTTTATACGATGTAAAAACGGATGGACACAAAGGCCAATCCACACTGACATGGAGAGGAGAGAGGAAGACAGAGAGAAAGGAAGACAGAAATGACTGACTGTCTCAGGAGCTCTTGGCTCCAGCCGGTTCCTGGATCTGCCTAGTGGAGAAGCCAGTCAGAGTCTGGAGTGTGCAGGAGTTGACTTCTTAACCAGTGATGGACCTGGGGTCAGAGTGGAAGATGCAGGGCAAACAGCAGAGATGAAGATTCGAGAGATGCAATGTCCTGGGGAGCGCCAAGATCTGGCCACGACCATGCGCATGTTTGCTTGGGGAAGGATGAGTCCATATTTGAAGAAAGCTGAGGGGCCTGGGGCCTGGACGATGCATGTGCGGCCCACTTGGGCTTCAAAGTCGTCTTCAGCCGTGTGTGGACTTGGGTGAAAAACTTGGTGAGCCAGGCTCCAACGTTCCTGGGGCCTGTGGGGAGGGCCCGGGGGAGGCGGTCAGGAGCTCCACAGATGGCAACAGGAGGAGGAAAGGCTGGCATGCTCAGATGTGGGAAGCCCCAAAACCAGGAAAGGCCACTCACAGCCCCGGCTGTCAGAGCTCCACCAAGGTCAAATCCACCTGCCCAGTGTTGAGAGTCTGTGTCCCACCAAAATTCACGTGCTGAAGTCCCAACCTCCTGCCCCTCAGAACATGATCTGATTTGGAAGTCGAGTCACTGCCAGTGTTAGGAGTTAAGATAAGTTCACGCCGGAACACGGCGGGCTGGAGTCCCCCTAGAAGACAGACATCTGCACACGGGCAAACGGGGAGAACAGCCTGTGAAGGCGAAGGCCCGGATCAAGGGTTGCCTCTGCGGGCCCAGGAACACCGCACTGCGGCCAACCCAAGGCTGGAGAGAGGCCTGGAGCCGCAGCTGCCTCTCAGCCCCCAAAGGCACAGCCCTGCCGGTACTGTGGCCGCGGTCGTCTGGACTCCAGCACCCTGCTGTGGCTTACAGCACCCAGTGCATGGCACTCTGTGATGGCAGCACAGGGCACTCACACAGCTGTGAACCAGCTACTCCACTCTGAGGCATGTTCCCATGAGAAAGGAGCACAGGCGTCCATGCCGGGACACGTCTGTGAATGCTCACAACAGCCTTGTCCATTGTAACTCCACACTGGAAGCAATCCAAATGTCCTTACCCCACTGTTTATCCAAATGCACAATCCAACAAACCGCAGTGTATTTACACGATGAATTCTACTCAGCAACAAGAAAGAACAGGTCAGGCTGGGTGCGGTGGCTCACGCCTATAATCCCAGCACTTTTGAAGGCCAAGGCAGGCAGATCACCTGAGGTCAGGAGTTCAAGACCAACCATGGCCAACATGGTGAAACCCCATCTCAACTAAGAATACAAAAATTGGGTGGGCATGGTGGCAGGTGCCTATAATCCCAGCTACTCAGGAGGAAGGGGGAGGGAACCACTTGAACCTGGGAGGTGCAGGTTGCTGTGAGCTGAGATCGCGCCACCACTGCGCTCCAGCCTTGGCAACAAAAGCAAATCTCTGTCTCAAAACAAAACAAAAGAACAGATTACCGATTACTGGTACACACAACGTAGATGAATCTCAGAAAGCAGTATGCTGAGTGACAGGCCGACACCAGAAAATGACAAGCTGTAGATCTCAAGACAAGGAAATCCTAGCGCCGGGAAAACTCACCGCAAGGGCTGGGATCTGACGGGCAGTGGGCGCAGAGGCAAAGCGGCGGCACAGCACATCTGGAGGCTGAGAACACTCTGGGCGTCCGTGGCATGGCGACGCACTCATGGAATCTTCCACCAAAGCTGTGTCGAACCTACTGGACGTACTCGAACCTCAAGAACGCTGCTTTAGGTTTTTCAAACAGAAATACAAACAGAAGAGGTTGCTGGAGACAGTGACCTGGGGTCCGCAGCGTGGTCCACCCTGTTTTCTGTCCCATGACAAGGGTGGGGTTCCGGGGACAGCGCAGTCAGAGGTTGAGAATAAGCAGGAGGTGTCCTGGGAGCGGCAAGCTTCAGAGCCCGTCCTTCCTCCCTCCGGGCCTTCAGTCGTTACCACTGAGCACCGACTACAGCAGGCAACCTGCCAGGCACACACGTGTGCACAGGAGCAGAACCCCAGCCTGCACCTGTGTTCCAGGCAGGGAGCGGGGGGGGGACGGCATCGAGGGAAACATAGAGGTAATCCTCCGACGGTCATACAGCCTAGGAAGGAACGCAAAACGGGGTGGGAAGAGGTGACCAGAGGGGTGCCACGTCAGCTGGGTCCTTCAGGAGAGGCTCCAGGGTGAGGTGACATCCAAGTTGAATCCTGAAGACAAAGGGAACTGAGACGCACCAAGAGCACGGGGAAGCAAAACCAGGCAGGACAGCTGGAGCAGGCCCTGATAAGGTGTGCACACATCTTCAGGACACGGAGAGGAAAGAGAGACAGGCCCTGATAAGGTGCGCAGACATCTTCAGGACACAGGGTGGAAGGGGGAGACAGGCCCCAATGAGGACACGGAGAGGAAGGAGGGAGATGGTACCTGATGGGGGGCACCCACCTGTTCAGCACAGGGAGGAAGAAGCTGAGGACCCGGCACAAGGGCTGGGCCAGCATTGGGAAGGACTCTGGGTCTTTCTCTGGGTGAGATGGGAAGACTTTTGGGGCTGTGATAGGAAGGTCACTGCATGCCCTGGAGCTTCCCAGGCCCCCGGCCAGGACAGGAGATTGGGGGACGGGAGGAGAGTCAGAGGTCATTGTTGCAAGCCGGACAGGAGGTGACAGTGGCCTAGCCAGTGGGGGCCAGCCTCCCTGGTGAGTGACCAGGGCTGTCGCATGGGTCCCAAGCTCAGGAGGGTCCCGAGCTCAGGGTTAGTGCTCTGGGTTCATCCTCTCACAGAAGGATGGTGCCTGAGCCGGAGGCTGTGGGCTCAACTTCAGCCATGTCCAGCCTCAGGCCTCCATTTCCCCACTCACCCCATAGCCACTTCCAGGTGCCTTGGGTGGCATCTTGGCAAAGTGAACCTCTTGTCTACTCCCATCCAGATGCCCAGTGGGGCCTGTGGCAGGCAGGTGGCAACCCCCTGGGGCCACCTGCCTGGAGAGGGTGGTGGTGCAGGTGTGGGAGGAAAACTGACTTTCTGGCTCTGGGAAGGGCCGGGGAATGTGCTGTGTGGGCAGCAGTCAGTGGGGCCGAGAGCCTGGCCCAGCTGGCCGGGCATGTTGGGTGTTTCCTGACTGACGGCCATGCCTCCTCCCTGGGGCTGTGGTGCAGCCCGCGCTGGACTCACGTCTCCTTCACATTCCCATCACTGCCACATGGGAGCCCCCCATCACCGTGGCATCCGGTGATCGTCCTGGGAACCACGCGGCCATGCCCCAGGCCCACTCAGCATCTCTGCCTCCCCCTGCCCGGGCCTTTGGCCTGTAAGGACCCACCCACTTGAGATCTCCTTCGAGGTTCTTCCCATGTGGGGTCGAGGCAGGGCTTGGGCCATAGGCTCTGTCTCCCCTGTCCTTGGGCAGAGCAGAGGCATCATCCCCAGCAGCTCCCACCACAGGCTGCGCAGGCTTGGACGACTGTCCCCGGATTACATGTCTGAGATGGTTTCATCATCGTGAAGGGAGATGTGGGGACCCCTGAGAGGGGCTTTCTCAGTGCCTCCTGGAGCCAGGGCCTCAGGGGGAACCGGTCTTCTGCTGTCCCACGGCACGGTTCTTATTCTCCATGCCTGCGCTGGTCTCCCCCGCCCCACCTTGGGCCTGTGTCTCCCGCACGTCCCTGGGCTTGTGGCAAGGGGGAGGTTTGCTCCTGACAGCAACTAAGCCGCAGGATTTGGGCAAGGGCTGGGCCAGGCCTGGGAAAGTTGAAATGGGTTCAGCTCCCAGCTTTCCACAAGGACCCAAAAATCCCAGTGAGGCTCCCACCACCTCAGGGACCCGAGCCACCCTCTATGCCCTCCTGTCTCCCTGGGAATGCCAGACCCAGTAGGAAGAGGAAGCGCTCGCTAAGAATCCCCGCCCAAGGACGTCCGCGTATGTTATTTTACTTAAAAACCTGAACATGCTTCGTTTCTGGCAGTACTGCCCAGATAATTCATCACTTGGAACAATTCTCATCTTCATTTAATGGAAAATAAAAGACAGCCCAACCACTGGCCATAAAATCGGACAAATGTCCTGTGAGGTGAAAGGAGAGAGAGGGAAGTTTTCTTTTTTTGCTTCTTGCAACTGGGAGTCTGCCAGCTACCTTCTCCTTCATGGAAAAACTCTTCCTTATGCCAGAGAAAACCCCGGCATCAGAAGGGTGTCCCTCTAGGGAAAGGCACATCCGAGAGCCAGAGCGCCCCGCGTCTCCCGAGAGCCCGCGCTATGCGCTGCTGCCTGCCCTGAGCTCCCCAGAGCCACCGGCTGCATGGGCTCTGCGCTGATCTCCAGCTGGTTTTGAAAAGTAATGTCACTCTCTCCATGGGCACATGGCAACGTGTTCTAATCTAAGCCGACACAGGCTGTGGCCGCAGGGCCCGGGGTACAGAAGGAGGCCGCGGTCCCACTCCTCAGTACAACCTGGGAGACGGAAACGAGGGCTGCAAGTTGATTTTTCGAGAGCCAGCGCTTCTCTGATGACACCAAAGTGTTAATGGCAGTGCAGAGCGTGTTTGTCGGGGTCAGACAACCCCTGGGCTTCAAGCAGGGATGGAGGTCCTGGAAGGCGGGACAGAAGCACTGGGCTCTGCGGTCTCCGGGCCACTTCACTGTGCTATTCAGAGCACGTGTCTGCAGGGGACGTGAGGGGCAAGCACGGAAGGGTGCCGCAGGACTGAGAGCCATCCCCACCCCTCACCACAAGGGCGGGCCAGGCCTGGGCAGGGAAGGGGTCGGCTGCATGTGGTCACTCAGGGACCGCCATCATGGGTAGCCATCTGGAACTCAGAGCTTCCAAGAGCACCCTGGGCCACTGTCCCAATTGCTGGAAGAACGGATGGTCGCGGGAAGGAGCCTGGGAGGGCCTTCCGGGGCCAGGGGTGGAGGAGTCCCCAGTGGCTCCATCACACTCTCTCGGCCAGAACTCAGCCACCCAGGTCCCCACTGGAAGGGCAGTGCAGTGCAGCTGAGACTTACGGGGCCAGCGGCGGCCCACCACATTTTCCCAGAGGGGGCCTTGGAAGGGGAGAGTGAGGGGTGCGGGAGCTCCACCGCGTCGGAGGGCCGCACAGGAGAACCGAGGACACCGGCCCTGGGAAAGGGACTCGAGCACTGAGCAGCTTCAAATATCTGAAAATCGTTAGTGCTCTGACTGCCGTGGATCCAAAGGGAAGTGGAGGAAACCGGCAATGTTTGCCAAGAGCTATTTTGGGTTTCCACGAGAAACAGCAGCAAGCCAAGATCTCCTGGAGTGGAACGGCTTCACGAGGCCAGGATCTTGCTGTCCCGGACGGCCGTCGAGCCGCCAGGGCTGCTGTGGGGACCGAATCCCCCGGCCACAAAGAGGTTTCAACCTTCCAGGGTGAAAATGCTGCAAAGCAGAAGCTCTCCCCCCTCCAAACTTCGCTTTAAAAATATGTTTCCACATTTTCCTCTTTTCTAAATCCACTCTCTTCTGTCCTTTTCTAAGATCTAGGAATCCATCATCCTTCTCTGCTCAGAATACAGAGGCTGCAGGCCTGGGTCCAGCCTGCCGAAGGCACAGCCCCACACAGAGTTCCTTTCATCCCAAGTTTCTCCACCAGAACAAAACGTTAATGGGGAAAGGGGGAGTCAGCTGAAAGCCACCTACCTACCTTTCGAGTGGACAAGAGAGATTACAAAGCCATGATTGCAAGCCACTGTGAACTTTAGAAAAGTACCATTTGTTATTATGACTGAGAAATATTTTCCCACGCGGCTCACATCTGCGAATTGAGGGAGGGAGGTGGTGAGCGTGAGGGCGGGTGCGCCTGAGACCACCGGGTGGACAGTGTGGGCTGAGAGCAGCTGAGGGCTGGGCCGCTGCAACAGCCTTCAAGAAGGAGGGAGCTGCAGACCGGCAGCAGAGACCGCTGCCCAGACGCGGACTGTTCACCCGTCTCCTGCAGGGCTGGGGTGTGCCTCCAAGTGGGGAGTGGTGCTCAGCCTGCAGCTCACAGGCCCACTGGCACTCACCACATGGCAGAGGCACCTGAAGGACAGAAAGAGCCCCGGGAAGCAAGGCCCCCATTCTCCTGGGAGCTCAGCCTGGAACTCCAGTCACGGTGGCCCGGGCAGCTCCCCCCCCTCCCGGGGCCTACACCGGCTTCTTCATCTGAGAAGTGAAATGGTTGCGATGCTTGTCCCCACCACTTAGGGTTGACCTGTGGTCTAATGCAGGAGCGTGTGCAGAGCTTGGCCTCTGACGTGTGGTTACAGTCAGTCTGCACGCTAATATTAGGAGTATTGAACACATCAATCATTTGGGGTCACCTTCAGCTCCAGCTGTGCCGGCCATGCCTGCGTCTCACTGCCAAACACCGAGGGGCTAATTCCAGAGTATTTCACTCCTTAGGTAAGTGTATCCTTAAAACCACCGCTAAAATCTCCTAGTTCTAAAGAAAACCACAGACTCCTGAGCAGGCTGCCTGCAGATGGGTCAAGAAACAGCCAACCACAACATGAACTCCCTTCTGGCAACCAGGCTCCATCTTCCCTGGGCACCTGACCCCAAGCCCACCTGGTAGGGACCTGGGCTCCCAGCACTGGCCCAGCACATGCAGAGCTCATGAGGAGCACTGCACCTGTCAGGTGGCAGGGCCAGGTTGTGCTGTTGAGGTCAATGGAGGGTCCCTGCCTTCGCGAGCAGGGCCGGGCAGCTGCAGGGCGCCGTGTGCGGGGCCGGGCCAGGCCTTCTTGCATCCCCCAGCAGAGTTTGCTAGAACAGGGCTGCTGGACTAATGAGTTTTAGGGTGCTCATCTCTCCCACCATGGAGGATACATTCCTGAGCGTGTATTTAAAGCCACACGTTCCAAAGGCCAACCAGGGCTGTTTATCCAAGCCTTGCTCTCCTCAAACCACGGTTTTACACCTCCTGTTTTCCAAGCCATTTCCTATTTTCCTGCTGATATCATGAAAACATAACATTTTTCTGCACATGCTAAGTGCCTGGAGTGGCAGCCAGCTGGTCTCAAGCTGGGGAGGCCCATTAGAGGATCAATGGCCCACAGGAAACGGGCCAGGGGGCTCCTCCATGGCTGCTGCAGCTGATAATAGGTTCTGCACGTGCTCCGTGACACATGCCTCCTGGGGCCCTAAGAAACCAGCCACTGACCGCTCTGCACGTGCTCCGTGACACATGCCTCCTGGGGTCCTAAGAAACCAGCC
>NW_022436950.1:669852-694521 GCF_009761245.1 Sapajus apella | reverse complement strand
GCACGTGCTCCGTGACACATGCCTCCTGGGGTCCTAAGAAACCAGCCGCTGACCGCTCTGCACGTGCTCCGTGGCACATGCCTCCTGGGGGCCCTAAGAAACCAGCCACTGACCGCCCTGCACTTGCTCCGTGACACAGGCCTCCGAAACCAGCCACTGACCGCTCTGCACATGCTCCGTGACACATGCCTCCTGGGGCCCTAAGAAACCAGCCGCTGACCGCTCTGCACGTGCTCCGTGACACATGCCTCCTGTGGCCCTAAGAAACCAGCCGCTGACCGCTCTGCACATGCTCCGTGACACATGCCTCCTGTGGCCCTAAGAAACCAGCCGCTGACCCTTCCCAGCTGGGAGGAATGTGGGGAAAGGTTAGACTCGGGTATGGGAGATAATGTCCTGCCCAGACCTGGCCCCACAAACCCAGCCCTCCTGGCCAGCTTTGCAGGGCAGCCTGGGGGCTCACATGCTGACTGCAGGCCTCCCTGCTCCATCAAGGGAACTTTCATTCTGAGACACGGGCCACTGAGGGTGGTGGACGATTCCCTGCAGGTCTCAGTGGATGCAGATGCTGACGGGTGGTCTCTGTGGGAGGCGCCACAGTTCTGCAAGCTCCTGTGATGGAAATGTGGCTGGTCTGGGGAGGAGGTCGCAGGCTGCTCAGTTATCCTTAGCGAAAACAGTCACTCTGGGCACAAAGCTCTGTCACGTACAAACTCACTATCATCCCATGAGGTAGGCAGAGAATTCTCCATATCACAATTTGAGAAAATGAATAGGGAAGTAAGTAACTGTGGAAATTCACAAACCAGGTCATTTATTCACTCAACAAACATCTCTTGAGCCCTGCTGATATGGTTTGGCTGTGTCCCCACCTAAATCTCATCTTGAGTACCCACGTGTTGTGGGAGGGACCCAGTGGAAGGTAACTGAATCACGGCACAGATCTCTCCCATGCTGTCCTCATGATAGTGAATAAGTCTCATGAGGTCTGATAGTTTTAAAAAGGGGAATGAATAAATCTTACTAGATCTGATAGTTTTTAAAAGGGGCGCACAAGCTCTCTCCTTTTGCCTGCTGCCATCCGTGTAAGACATGACTTTCTCCTCCTCACCTTCGTGACTGCACGGCCTCCCCAGCAATGTGGACCTGTCAGTCCATTAAACCTTTGTCCTGTATGAATTACCCAGTCTTGGGTATGTCCTTATCAGCAGCATGAAAACAGACTCATACGCCTGCTATATGTCAAGCATTGGGATGGGAGCTGAGCAAAAGCAGATGTGGCTGAGAGCTCAGCGGAAGGCAGGAGCTAACCCCTTGGATGCCAGCTAAACTGCTGAGCACAGCGGGGCTAAGAAGGGGCAGTGCCGAGCTTCTGCATATGAGCACCTGAGCATGGACCAGGAGCATGTCCTAGACCCTGATAAGCATCATCATGACTCTGGCTGAGCACAGAGCTCCCTGCCCCTGGATGCCCTGAGTTAGCTCATCTGGATTGGGACTCAGGCATTTGCATTTGAAGAACACCAGGCAATTTTGATCATCAGGGAAATTTGGTACCTGCAGTGGCACTGTGGTTCCCCAGAGGAGATCCTACTAAATGGCCCTGGAGTATAGCCAGGCATTCTTGGTTCTGAAAGTGCCCAGGTGACTCTAGTGTGTGTCAGGGCCAAGGACCACTGTGGTTGCACAGGATGCAATGGGTCTGGGCAGCCAGAGGAGGTGTCCTCAGGAAGTGGTGGCAGGTTAGCCCTCAGGGCAGTGGTGATGACAGTGAGTGTTCTTACGCATATGTTCTCCTTAGAAGCTTCCAAATAGCCTTGTTTGCTTTCTCTATGGCCCATGGAGTCCAGGACCCTGGATGGCCCCATTTGACACCCAGCATAGCTGGGGATAAGGAGAAGGAAATTCTCCATCCAGCCCGTGGGCAGCGAGAACAGCACCGGGACCCAGGACTCTTGGCTCCTGGTCCAGGGTGGTGATCAGGGACAGGTTGCGTGGATTTTGGGCTCCTCCTGTCTGTGACTCCGAGAGGGCTGTGTGGCTGGCCCAAGGGGACCCCGTGGCTCCAGAGCTCCAGTTGCCATCAGCCATCGTTCTCCCTGGACTACCCCAGACTCAAAAGTCCCTTCCCCGGCTGGATGTCATCAGAAAGGAGCGCCCACTGCCTACTCTCAGCAAGAGTGTGCTCGGGGGAGCCCAGAGAAATCCGCAAAAGCAACAGAGTGGCCCCTCCCTGAGGGACTCTCCAGGTCCTTCTGGTTGTGAGGCTGAGGGCTGAGGCCTGAGGAACAGCAGCTGACCACACCTCCAGCCGAGGAGGGAAGGCAGGGCGCACGGTCCCCGGCCACACAGGCAGACGCCAAGGCACAGTTGCCTGGGAGCCACGGATGCTCAGAGGGACACCTCTGTCACTTGCTCATCTGGATCCGACTTCTGCTCCATGGCTGACCCATCACGCACTGCCGCCAGCTCCTGGAAGCCTAAACATCCCAGGCCCTCCGGGAAACAGGTGGAAATTCAGCTCTGGGAGAAAGTGAGGGTTTTCCTTGTGAGCGCCACACACTGGAGGAAGATGGCTTGGGAACTTCAGAGATAATGTCTCTTAAGTTAAGCAAGAATCTTTTTTAAAAATACAGAAATGGTAGATAAAATTGAAGCTCAGATCATGATCACTTAGCTGTGGATCAGAAAATCCTCTGACTCAAACGGTGGAGAGTTTGATTTCTCTGTTAAACCTTCCTTGTATCCCTAGGATGAAATGCACTTGATCATAGAAAACGATCTTTTTAACGTGCCGTTTGGTTTCATTTGCTAATATGTTGTCAATAGTTTTTGCATCTGTGTTTATCAGAGATATTGGCCTATACTTTTCTCTATTGTTGTGTCCTCATCTGGTTTTAGAATTAAGGTAATGGTGTCCTCACAAAATGGGTTTGTAGGTATTCCCTCCTCTTCAGTTTTCTGGAATAGTTTGAGAATTGGTATTCTTCTTCAAAAGCTTAGCAGGATTCAGCAGTGAAACCACCAGGCCCTGGGCTTTTATTTAAAGGAAAGGTTGTTATTACTGATTTAATTTCCTCACTCATTATCAGTCTGTTCTAATTTTTTATTTTTATTTTTTATAATTTAAACTTGGTAGCTTATATGTGACTAGAAGAAATGTATTTATTTATTCTGAGTTATCAAACTTGTTGACTCAGCCTGGGCAATATGGCAAGACCCTGTCTCTACAAAAAATAAAATATTAGCAGGTTGTGGTGGTGCACCCCCATAGTCCCAGCTACCCAGGAGACTGAGGGAGGAGGGTCACTTGAGCCTAAGAGTTCAAGATTACAGTGACCTATGATCCAGCTCACGCCACTGCACTCCAGCCTGGTGTCAGAGTGGAACCCTTTCTAAAAAACAAATTGTTGGTGTGCTTATTCATAATCATTTTTTATCATCCTTTGTATTTCTGTGGTGTCAGCATAATGTCTCTTTTTTCATCTCTGATTTTATTTATTTGTCTTCTCTTTTATTTTCTTAATCTAGCAAAAGCTTTGTCAATTTTGTTTATCCTTTAAAATAGCTAAATCTTTGTTTTATTGATGTTAACAATTTTTTAAACCTCTTTCATTTATTTCTACTCTGAACTTTATTATTTCCTTCCTTCTACAAATTTTGGGTCAATTTTTTCTTATTTTTCTAGTTTCTTGAAGTGTATCATTAGATTGTTTATTAGAAATCTTTCTTCTTTTTTAATGCAGTCATTTATTGCTACAAACTTTCCTCTTAGAACTGCTTTAGCTGCATCTCATTTGGTATGATGTATTTCCATTCTCATTTATCTCAAGGAATTTTTAATTTCTCTTTTAATTTCTTCATTGACCCATTGATTGCTTAGGAGCATGTTGATTGGTTTCCATGTATTTATAAAGTTTCCAAAAGTTTTTCTTATTGTTAATTTCCAGTTGTATATCATTGTGGTATACTTGAAAGTATACAAGAAAAGATACTTGATATGATCTCTGTCTTCTTAAATTTCTTACACTAGTTTTGTAGCCTAATATGATCTATCCAGGAAAATGTTCCAAGTGAAGTTGAGAAGGATGTGTATTTTGTAGCTGTTGGATGGAATGTTCCTTAAATATCTGTGAGGTACATTTGATCTATGGTTCAGTTTAAGTCCAATGTTCCTTTGTTGACTTTTTGACTAAGTAATCTAACCATTGTTGAAAGTAGGTGCTGACATCCCTACTGTTATTGTATTGGAGTCTATCTCTCCCTTTAAATCTAATAACATTTGCTTTATGTATCTGGGTGCTCTGGTGTTGGGTGCATATGTAATTATAATTTTTATATCTTCTTGATGAATTGATCCCTGTATAGCAAATAAGGATCCCTGTAACAGGAGTCATTAGATAACGACCTATTTGTTTCCTTATACATTTTTTCACTTAAAATTTATTTGATCTGATATAAGTATGGCTCCCTTACTTGATTTTGGGTTCTGTTTGCATGGAAAATCTTTTTCTATGTCTTTAATCTCAGTCTGTTTGTCTTTAACAGTGAGGTGAGTGTCTTGTAGGCAACATATAGTTGGGTCTTTTTTTTTTTTTTTAATTTTGACTACTCCGTATATTTTAATTAGATAATTTAATCCATTTATATTAAAAGATATTACTTGTAGATAAGAACTATTCCTGCCATTCTGTTAACATTTCTCTGGTTGTTTCATTGATCCTTCCTTCCTCTCTTGTTGTCCACCTCTGTGGTTTGGTAGTTTTCTAGGATGTTAAGCTTTGCTTCCTTTCTCTTTCTCATTTTTGTATCTGCTCTAATTTCTTTGTTTGTGGTTATCATGGGGCTGACATAAAGGGTCTTGTCGTTATAATACATTATTTTAAGCTGATAGCAAGTAAACTCTGGTTGCATGAAAATATTCTAGATTTTTCCCTTTTTCCAAAAAAAATCTATATTTGTGTTGCCTTAATCTACTTTTGTATATATTGTGTGTTCCTTATTCATTAATTGCATTTGTCGTTATTTTGACTTGAAAACTTCATAATACGCAGAGAGGGAAATAATGGATAGGAGACAGGACTAGATTGCAGCTCCCCCTCAGACAGATAGAACAGCATGTGGAGACTCTCTTTGTGACTTTTGCTCCAGAACTGCTGCAGGAATATACCAGGAAAGCTGAGAGAATCCACAGACCCCTGAAGGAAGTGGATTGCTCCTGTAGGACCCAGGATACAGCCTAAATACTGTGAGCGCCCCAGCTGTGAAAGTGACAAAGGGGGATTGTCCACTCCAGAACACATACCCTCACTGGGGAACCTGAAGATCTAGATCATGGGAGAAGGATTTGACTTTATCTGGAGCTGAGTCAATTTAGAGAGCCAAAGGAAATACAGGGGTAGAGGAAACAACAGTAAAAGCCCTATTGGCTCTCTGGGCCCCCAGCAAAGTCATTTCTGACTGGTTTCACAGGAGTTTTGGGGGAGGGCTGCCAAAGAAATTGGGAAAAGACCACACAGGGAGAGAAACCTCCAGCTGAACTTTATAACAATTCCAACCAAATGTGAAGTCTCCTGGCCAGGATGTGGGGGAAGGCATTAATTCAGCATGCAGACTCAACAGATGGGAAGGCACAAAATCCCTGCTTGCTTTCTCAGCTGGGAGGCTGGTAGCCTGGAGCAAGTTCTCAGCCCTGCTCACCCACTACCTGGAAACCAACTCAGTACTGTTGGAGGGGTGGGCGTGGTGGAAGTGAGACTGGCCTTTTGGTCTGTGTGGGAGCTGAGTGAGGTTTTCCCTCACTTCCCTGACAACCTGCATGACACAGCAGCCATAATCCTCCTGGGAACATAACTTCATTGACTTGGGAACCACACCCCATCCTCCACCGCAGCTGCAGCAAGCCCCACCCAAAGAGAGTCTGAGCTCAGACACCTAAGCTTGCCCCACCTGATGGTCCTTCCTTACCCACCCTGGTAGCTGAAGACAAAGGGCATATTCTCTTGGGAGTTCTAGGATTCGTCCACTGCCTATACACCACAGCTGATGTTCTCTTGAAAGTGCCACCTCCTGGCAGGAGGCCCACCAGCACAAAATTAGTGCCTTAAACAACCAAAACTAAGGACCTTCACAGAGTCCATTTTAGTCCCCTGCCACCTCCACCAGAGCAGGTTCTGATATCCATGGCTGAGAGATATAAAGATGGTTCATAGCATAGAACTCTGTGCAGACAACCCTCAGTACCAGCTTGGAGCCTGGTAGCCCTGCAGTGTGGCTAGATCCAGAAGAGAGATAACATCACTACAGCTTGGCTCTCAGGAAGCCACATCCCTAGGAAAAGGGGGAGAGTACTACCTCAAGGGAACACCCCATGGGACAAAAGAGTCTGAACAGTAGGCTTGATCCCCAGATCTTCCCTCCGACATAGCCTACCCAAATGATAAGGAACCACAAAAACAATTCTGGTAATATGACAGAACAAGGTTCTTTCACACTTCTGAAAAATCACATTAACTTACCAGCAATGAATCCAAACCAAGAAAAAAATCCCTGATTTACCCGAAAAAGAATTCAGAAGGTTGATTATCAAGCTAATGAGAAGACACCAGAGAAAAGTGAAGTCCCACTTAAGGAAATCAAAAAAAGGTACAAGAAATGAGGGAAGAAGTCTTCAGAGAAATAGCACAAATAAAAAACAATCACAACTTTGGGAAATAGAGGACACACTTAGAGAAATGCAAAATGCTCTGCAAAGTCTCAGCAATTGAATTGAACAAGCAGAAGAAAGAACTTCAGAGCTCAAAAATAAGGTTTTCAAATTCACCTAATCCAACAAGGATAAAGAAAAAAGAATTTTAAAAATGAACAAAGCCTTAAAGAAGTTTAGGATTAGTTAACTGACCAAACCCAAGAATAACTGGTGTTCCTGAGGAAGAAGAGAAATCTAAAAGTTTAGAAAAAAATATTAAGATAAATAATCAAAGAGAACTTCCCCAGTCTTGCTAGAGACAAAGACATCCAAAGACAAGAAGCTCAAAGAACACCTGGCAAATTCATCACAAAAAGATCATCGCCTAGGCACATTGTCATCAGGTTATCTATAATCAAGATGAGGGAAAGAGTCTTAAGAGCTGGGAGGCAAACGCACCAGGTAACCTATAGAGGAAAACCTATCAGATTAAAGCAGATTTATCAGCAGAAAGCCTACAAGCTGGAAGGGATTGGGGCCTTACCTTCAAACTTCTTAAAACAATTATCAGCCAAGAATTTGTATCCAGTGAAACTAAGCTTCATTAATGAAGGAAAGATACAATCTTTTTCGGATAAACAAATGCTGGGAGAATTCACCACTAACAAGCCAGCATTACAAGAACTGCTAAAAGGAGTTTTAAATCTTGAATCAAATTCTGGAAATACATAAAGACAGAACCTCTTTAAAGCATGAATCTCGCAGACACACAAAACAAAAACACAGAAAAAAAAAAAACTACGGAATACAGTCAGCAAATAGCACAATGAAGGAAATAATTCTTTATATCTCAATACTAACATTGAATGTAAATGGCCTAAATGCTCCAGAATCTACAAGGAACTCAAACAAATTAGAAAAAAAAAAATCCCTTCAAAAATGGGCTAAGAACATGAATGGACAATTCTCAAAAAGATATATACAAATGGCCAACAGGCATAAAAAATGCTCAACATCACTAATGATCAGAAAACCACAATGTGATACCATTTTGCTCCCACAAGAATGGCCATGATAAAAAAAATAACAGATGTTGGCATGAATGCAGTGAAAGGGGAACACTCCTACACTGCTAGTTGGAATGTAACCAAGCACAACTACTGTGGAAAACAATGTGGAGGTTCTTAAACAACTAAAAGTAGCACTACCATTTGATCCAGCAATTCCACTACTATCTATCTGGAAAGAAAGAAGTCATTATATTAAAAAGGTACATGTACATACATATTTATAGCAGCACAATTTGTAATTGCAAAAATGTGGAGCCAGCCCAAGTGCCCATGAATCAACAAGTGGATAAAGAAACTGTGGTATATATACACAATTGAATACTACTGAGCCATAAAAAGGAATGAATTAATGGAATTTGCAGAAACCTTGATGGGATTGAAGACTATTATTCTTTCTTTTCTTTTTTTGAGATCGAGTTTCACTCTTGTTGCCCAGGCTGGAGTGCAATGGCACAATCTCAGTTCACTGCAACCTCCATCTCCCAGGTTAAAGTGATTCTTCTGCCTCAGCCTCCCAAGTAATGGGGATTATAGGCATGCACCAGCATGCCTGGCTAATTTTGTATTTTCAATAGAGATGAGGTTTCACCATGTTGGCCAGATTCGTCTCAAACTCCTGACCTCAGGTGATCCACTCACCTCAGCCTCACAAAATGCTGGGATTACAGACATAAGCCACCATGCTGAGTCCAGGAGACTATTATTCTAAGTGAGGTAACTCAGGAACAGAAAGCCAAGCATCATATGTTCTCACTCATAAGTGGGAGCTAAGCTATGAGGATGCAAAGGCATACGTATGATACAGTGGAGTTTAGGTACTAAGGGGAAAGGGATGGGAAGGGGGTGAAGACACAACACTACAAATCACATTCATTGTATCACTCAGATAATGGGTGCACCAAAAGTTCACAAATCACCAGTAAAGAACTTACTCATGTAACTAAACACCACCTGTTCCCCAAAACCTGTGGAACTTTATAATTGTAGACTGATAGATTTACATAGCACCATTATAGCACTGGGGTATTCTGAGTATGATTATGAATATATTTATAGAAGTGAGTTTTATGCTTTCAAGTTTTTTCAAAATGGTAATTATTATCCTTTGTTTCCAGTTATAGCATTGTCTTAAGCATTCTTTTAAGGCCAGTCTAGTGGTGATAAATTTTCTGAGCTTTTGCTTGTCTGAGAAGGTCTTTATATCTCCTGCATTCCTAAAGGATAGCTTTGCTGGATATAGTATTTTTGTCTGACAGACTTTTTTCTCTTTCTTTCAGCATTTTGAATATCTCGTTCTCTCCTGCCCTGAAAGGTTTCCAGTGAAGAATCTCTTGATAATCTAAAAAGGGTTCCCTTATAAGTGATTTGATGCTTTTCTCTTGCAGCTTTTAGAATTCTCTCTGTCTTTGACTTTAGAGAGTTTGATTATCATATTGTGACCAAATTGCAGATGATGGGCTCAGGTCACTTCCTGATAGGATGTGTTCTTCCAGGCCCTTGGTCCCTCATTCACCAAAGATTGGGGGAGAGGACCCCACTGGGAGCGGTGAGATTGTTTAAGTAAATATTGGACCCCAAAGAGTTTTGCAGAAAGTGATTTATTTAGGCAGAGAGAGAGAGAAAAGTGGGAGAGAGAGAGAGAGAGAGAGAGAGAGAGAGGGGGAGAGAAACTCCGACGCTGTGGTGAGAGGGGATCCAGAAATGAAATGGAGTCCTCCCAGATGTGGGAGAAGGGGACTTTTAACCTGGGTGTTATTCCCACCCTATTCAAGTTTTCTGTCCTATGAAAGGAGTTTCTTTAAACTTCTTATGGAGTGATTGATCTTTGATTTCTGACATCTGATTTATTGTTTGGCCCACAGTCCTCCCATAGCTTCTTGTGGGCTTTTCTAAACAAAGGGAGCTCACCTGGGCAGTTTATCTTCCCGTGTGCACGAAAGTTAAACAAAGACCTCTAAGTTCCCAGATAGAGAGGTAGGTGGAGCTATGATGCTGGGAAGTTCTTGCCTTTGAAACCACCCCTCTTTGTGGACCCGAGAAGAGAATACATTCCTTCAATATGCCTCTGAGAGAGAGTCATTTTGGGCTGAATTTTTGAATCTGGATGTCCATATACCTCCCAATATGTGAGAAGTTTTTAGCTATTATTTTGTTAAATAAATTTTCTGTACCTTTCTTCATTCTTTTTCTCTGACATTCTTATAACGTGAATATGTGTTTGCTTAATTGCTGTTTCATTAAGTCCTGCAGGCTTTCTTCATTTGTTATTCTTACTTATTTGTGTCCCCTCTGACTGGATTGTTTCAAATGCCCGGTTTTTCAGCTCAGAAATTCTTTCATCTTCTTGATCTGGTCTGTTGTTGAAAATCCCAATTGTATTTTTAATTTTGTTTATTGAATTACTCAGCTCCAAGGTTTTTCTTTGGTTATTTTTATGTTATCTTTATTTTTGTTGAATTTCTCATTCCAAACATGAAATTGTAAAAACTATTTTATTAATTTGTCTGTGTTCCCCTGTATCTCACTGAGTTTTGTTAAAATCATTATTTTACATTCTTTTTAAGCATTTCACAATTGTCCTTATCTTTGGAGTCTGTTTCTACATTGACGTTTGTGCATCTGGTGGAATAGCCAATTTTTTTTATGGAGTAGGTTTCATAGGAAAAGTCATTTTCCTATGGATGTGTCCTAGGTTATTGGCTTTGGTTCTGGATAGATTCAGTAGTGTAGTCTTCATATTGTTTCTTCAGGTGTAATCTTCGTCATCAAGGTCTGATTACCTCAGTAGCATAGGCTGTGGTAGTTTGTGATGGTAGTGGTGTGGTTTTGCTGGGGGAGGGAGTGCTGAGCTGGTTGTTGGGCTGGGCACATGTAGGTATGGAGGGCCAAAAAGCTGTTCATTGAGTTATCTGGAAGTGAGGAAAGATGACTGCCGCCAGCTGAGTTAAATGCCAAACTCAGGCATACATGAATATGGCTGGCCAGGCAACTATGTATGTACTGCCTCTTTAGGGAAACAGGGCTGCCAGTGGGCTGGATATTGGGCCAGATACATGTGGATGCAGTGGGGCTGGGTGGCTTTACAGCAATCTACCCAGAAGGGCAAGGTCACCACAGGACTGGCTGTTGGTCTATGCACAGACATGCATAACCTCAGAAGGATGACTGACTATGCATTTCAGGTGCACATAGGTGAGGTGGCCAGTCTGCTGTTGGATGGATGCCCTGCTGTGCAGGCCCACCTGTTCCCTATGGGGGAGGTGGGGGATGGTGTGCCACATGGGTTCAGATGCTGGGGTTTCGGTTGTTCTGTCTGGGCTAGGATCTGGGCAGTTGGGGTCAAGATGCTGCAGACACCTATGTGAACATGGTAGAATGACAGCAGGGCCTGAAGGATGGACACAGTTGGTTGCAACTCACCTCTAGGACAGGGCACACCCTATCAGTGGGTTCACTTTGAGGATGGTGTTGAGTTGTAGCAGCTTAGGTAACAGGGTTGGGGGCACCCTGTGCAGGCCCCTACTCAGGAAATACAGTTGTAAAAAGTCCCAGCTACTCTCCAAACTGCATTTGGGGCCTATGAGGACTGGGAGCCCTTCCTGGGCAAGGATGGCTAGTGTTTGTGACAGCAGTGGGGATGGCTATGCATCCTCTTTTCCCACAAGAAGGAATCTGCCCTGACTCTGAGCCAGTCCCGGGTGAGGGCACAGCATGGCAGACACAGGATGCCTTGATCTCGCCTCTACGGTGCTATCCTGAGCTTCCGTGCTCCACAGATTGTACCATGCCCCTGGTGCTCTCCAGCGTACCTCCTCGGTTATGCTGGATGAAATACAAACAGTGGCTTATCTTTTGTTTTGGTAATTTTTGTGTCTGTCATAGGACAGGGGATGTTGCAGGTAACTCTGGTCAGCCATCTTGCTGACATCCTCTGAAAAATCTTTTTTTTTTTCTATTACATTTTTGGAATTTTGATAAGATTTGCATTGGTTTAATAAGTTAATTTAGGGTGAGCTGATACGTTTAGGAAAAGGAGTCTTTCCCTCCTATGACATGGCATCCCTCTCAATTTTTTCCGTCCTCTTGCCTGTCAGCAAAACTGTATGACTTTCTCCATAAAGCAATTCTCAGACATATTTCTAAGGACATATTTGTGTAGGGATTTGGAACACAATCTTTTTGTATTATAATTTTTTAACTGATTTCTACTGGTGCATGGGCAAGGTTTGGATTTTCACAGAGAGCTCACGTCAGCTATACCACTGAACTCAGATTAATTTCATACTTGTTAAACCATTAACACAAACACTTTTAACAAATAAAATCTGATTGAGAATCCCAGTAGCAAAATGGGTAAAAGTGTCAAGCAGGTCTCTCATGCTGCCTTACTTCTTCACCATCCTGTGAGGAACAGGGCACTCCTTGCTGGCCTAGCACCTTCCAGCTCAGTGTGAGGATGAGAATCCTGCAGCCTCCTCCCCTGGTCAGGCAGAGCCTGGTTCCACCCAAAGAGCGCCTGGAACCTCAGCACCTGCAGCTCAGAGGCCCTCCTGCTCCAATCCACCATCACACCGGGGAGGGAAGGGAGTCCTGAGGAAGCCACGTGACTTCCCCATGTTGCCCAGCAGTATAAAGGGTGCTGGGACTACCCAGCACTTTGGTTCCAGGCATGTCACAACCTTGCCTTCCAGGATGGTCTCACTTATAGGGATCCCTGTCAACCAAGAACATTCTGTTCAGAAAAGTTTTTTTTTCTCTTTTTCCTACTTTTTGGTCCTGAAAATTAATATGGTCTCTTTTCTGATTTTTACCTCGGGCTCGTCTTCATTTAAGAATCACACCAGAGCTAGATTCCCAGCTGTCTATCAGTGTAGTCTGATTTTTCCCTTGAAGAAGAGGTCCTTTTGCGCAAGTTGCTCTTTGATCTTATGATAATTTTACCATTTTCCATGACTACATGTCCCCTGTTCTGAACAGGCTTTGGGTGGCAATGGGGATCTTAGGTTCCCTTGACAACCTAAGCCCACACTGATCCAATTGAGTTTGATGTGAACCATGTTGGTACCCAAGCAGCATTTCCTGCTGTGCCAGGCTCACAGCTGGCTCTGTTTCTCTTGTCTTAAAAAGGAAATTGGCAAAGGAAGTACAAGGCTGACTGCTTTATCCCAATGTCCATGAAAGGCATTTATTTCCAGATTTCCACTGCCCTTGTGTTTTGTTATCAGACCTGAGGCCATTTCTCCACCTGTCTTGCTGACTGGCCTGTGAGCTAGGACCTCTCCAAGGTACAGGTATATCTAGTATTAGAGAAGCCAGGCATGTGTGTGTGTGCACCTTGCACAGGTACCCATGGTGCTGGGCAAGGCCTCTGCACTGACCCACATTAGTCCAGGTCTACACATATCTCTCTGCAGAGTGTTCCAGGAGAGTGGGGTGAATCCCACATTCAATTCTGACCCCAGAGCCTTGAAGCTCATCTGCAGTGTCAAAGTCCTTTATATGCCCACCTATGTGCAACCCCCACTTTGCTGTGTCTCTGAGGGAGAACCTAGGCTCCTGTGAGGGCAGCTGAGCCTGCTTTATCCCCTTCAGCTCATCCAGAACTGAACCCTGAGCCTCGCTCTGGGTGGACTCAGGAACATTCATAGTAATGGAGTGTGCAGCACCAACATCAGCATGACCCACTGTTGGGAACAAAACCCAGTGCTGCAAAGAAAAATGGACACTGAGACAAAGGATCTCTCAGCAAGGCAAATTAATTTCTGCAGAAAGAGTGCTGCTCGCAATGGAGCAATGGCAAGAGCACCCTGAACAAAGGAGGGAAGGAGTTTTTATTTCTAACGCAGCTGGTCCCTGCTACTGTGTCCTGTCTCCATTGGCTGGAGTTGGACCACACAATCTAAGCTGTACCTGGATGGCTAACTTGAAAAGTGCAGGAATGCAGTTATACCCACGGAGAGTGCCGTTTCAGGGGAAGGAGCCCTTGAGACCGGAGGGGCAATCTATAGAGTGGGTAGCAGATGTGGTATGTGGTCTCTATAGATAAGGACTGTTGGGAAGTTTGTTTACCAGGGCAGGGGGTACAGACAGGAAGGAAGTCTGGCCTTGAAAGCAGAGAACAAAGAGCCAGGACACTGAGCAAGTTAAAGCTTTGAAGAGCAACTCTTTACATCTCGCACCTACCTGCTGGGCCTCAGCAGAGGGACCATGCCAGTTGCAGTGTCTCCAACTTTCACAAAAGATACTTTTACAAAAATGCTGATGGAGATTAGGTCAGGGACCCAGACTTAGCTCGCAGCGGACAGGCAAAGAGGACAGGAACTGATCCCTGGGTCTACAGCTCACGCAGGAGATGAGGCCTGGAGGGGGTGAGGCAACCTGCCCCCATGTCATACCAGCTTCTGTCAGTGTGGCAAGGGTAGGAGGCACCTGTCCCTTATGCTCTGATTGCCTGGGTCACACGGTGGCCCTGTGCTGCCATTTCTTTGCATATTAGAGTCCTGGGGCTGACATAAGGAACTTCCATAAACTGGGCATCTCACATAACAGAAATTTGTTGCCTCACAGTTCTGAAGGTGAAGTCCAAGATCAAGGTGTCGGCAGGCAGGGCTGGTTCCTTCTGAGGCTCTTGGGAAGACTCTTACCAACCTCTCTCCTAGCTCTGGCAATTTGCTGATCCCTTTTGACATTCCTGGCTTATAACACATCACCCGGAATTCTGCCCCTATCTTTACATGGCATTCGCCCTGTGTGTATAGCTCTGTGTCCAAATGTTTCTTTCCATGAGATCATTAGTCATATTAGATTAGGGGACACCCTAATGATCTCATTTAACTTTGTGAAAATTGTCAGAATCCAAATGGAATCACTTGTGTCAAGCCCTGACAAATGGATGTGGGGCAGGACATGAAGTGAGGGTTCTCATGCACATATGCTTGAAGACAAGAACAGTCAAAAATACTCTGCAAAAAACACAGCCTTGCACAAAGGCCACTGCAACCACACAGAGAAAAATCTTCTAAAAGGGCATCTGGCCAACAACTGCCTGTACATCCTTGTTATTGATCCTTGGAGCCATGGATAATTGTTTTAAAACAGCTAATCCTTCTCATTTTTCCTCTTAAAACTCTTGTCTTCCTTTTCCTCTCCGAAAATACCCACCATGTTCCTATTGCAATACTTACTCCTGAATAAATATCATTTTCGTTTAGAGATCCCCTCTGTCTGACAACTCGATCATCTGCGAAGATTCTATTTCCAAAAAACGTCACATTCACAGATACTAGAGGTCAGGACATATAAATCTGGGGAGAAGGGAACCAATTCAAACCACAACGGGCTATAAAATGGGGGTGGCATGAAACTGCAAGGCTGTTTGGGATCACAGGTGACATTCCACCCTAGTGCTGAGAGCTGGGTGGACACAGGCTGAGTCTCCACAGGGCTGGCTCTTCCCATGACTGGCCCTATCTGCCTGGAGGTGGTGTGACCTGGACCCTGGCCTGCAGTTCTAGAGCACCCACCCTGTGGTTTCAGGAGCCCAGGAGCCTCTGCCTGGTCCCAGCCCTTGTTGGCTGGATTTCCTGTGTCGCTGAAGCTAGGGGGTTCCGTGACACTCTGTGGTCGGATCCAGTTTTCACGTTCACGACTTTGCAGTTAAGGAGGAAAAAGGAAAGTCCACCTTCCTCAGCTTCTCCATTCACGTACCATGTTGTTGACGTAACATGAGATGTTGGTTTAGTCTAGTTACTGCATGAGGACTGAGACATCTCACTTTAGGTTCTCACTACTCCCTAGCCAATCCTATGTGCTCCAAGATCCAGGATCACTGGCAAGGGAAGTGGAGCCAAAGTTCATGCCTGAGCAGGAGAGGCTTAGCTCCAGGCAAGGAAGGTGAGCCCCAGTGTGGCTTAGTTGGGAGCCCAGCCAAGAGCTCCATGGCCTTGAACAAGTGAAGCTTCCTGAGTACAGGGGCCATGGAGGTGGGCAGGGCCAAGACAAGGATGTGAACTGGGAGGTCTGCACTGTGCAGAATGGGCAGGACAGCTGCTGAAAAGAGTGGCAGGGCCAGTTGTAAATTACCCTTCTAACGTCCACCCGTCATGTTCCAGAGGAGGATGGGATACCAGAGAGAGGAACTGACTTTCTGGGGCATGAAGCCAGGTCAGGCTAGGGCCCAACCAGAAGCAGTTCTACCATGGAGTCTCACGGCACACAGAGGCCAGCCCCCCCTCGTCTCACTCAGCAGCTGGTCAAAGGCATCACCTCCAGGGGCATCTCTTCTGAAGGGCCTCACCTACAGGGACACCAACTCCAGTGGGGATTTACCTTCAGGGACCTCAACTCTGATGGGGAGCATCATCTCCAAGGGGACATTATCTCCAATGATCACCACCTCCAGCAGCATCACCTCCAGGGGGACACCACCTACAAGGAACACCACCTCCAGGGGGACATTATCTCCAGGGGACAGCACCCGGAATCATCTCCAAGGAACAGCACTTCCAGAGACATCAACTCTAGGAACATCAACTCCAAGGAAGAACACCTCTAGTGGACTGCACCTCCAATGGACAGCACCTGCAGTGGACAGCACCTCCGGCAGGGGACATCATGTCTAGCAGACATCACCTCCAAGGGAACATCACCTCTAAGGAACACCACCTCCAGGGGGCATCACCTCCAGAGAGAATCATCTCCAAGGAATATCCCTTCCAGGGACATCAACCCCAGGGTGACATCACCTTCAGGGACATCAGCTCTGAAGGGCATCATTTCCAGAGGGACGTCATCATCAAGGGACATCATCTCCATGGGACATCAACCAGGCAGAAAACATGTCCATGAAACACCACTTCCATGGACATCAAGCCCAGGGAAGATCACTTCCAGGGACATCAACTCTGGGGGAGCCATCACTTCTAGGGGGCATCAACTCCAACGGGACATCACCTTTGTGGGTATATCACCTACAAGAAGCATCGCCTCCAGGGGATATCAGCTCTGAGAGGTGGGGGCATCACCTCCAGGAGTCATCACCTCCTGGAACATCACCTCCAGATCATTAACTTGGGTGGCAGGGAGTCATCACTTCCAGGAGTCTGGCTAGGGTCATTGCACCTGACACACCGGGTGCTGCAATTCTCTGCAACATTTGGGCAAAATGTCCCTTTTCCTCCCAATGTCAGTAACTTTCTTATATTTCACTTTTCTTATAAGTACACTTAGTCTTACAATAAAACTGTACTATTGTTCTTGACCCTGAACACTGCTTCTTTCGTATTCTTTGAAAGTTCTGTCCTCTCTGTAAGAAATTTATATGCAGAGCTGGGTAGATGGGAAGGAGGGTGGACGGGTTCCCTGCCTTTCACAGGTGGTTCTGTTTGGTTCCTTCTCCATCTCTCTTCCCCAGATGAGACACAGACATTCTCTGTGTGTCCCAGCACCTCCTCCCGCTGCATCTCCCTGGCACTTTTCTCCCTCCCTGAGTCCTCTCATTTCCCCATCTGTTTCCTCTGCCTTGCATCTCCCCCTCTAATCTTAGCTGACAAGCCTCTTTCAGCATCAGCAGCAAGAGTGGTGAATGTGCCTTTGTTTGCCTTTCTTGAATCCTAATCGCAGAGACATCTGGACACAGCTGGAGAGAGTAAATGATGGATGCTCTTGTCAGTGCTGATAGGGAGCAAACAAGGGGAAGAGCAATGAACTCAATTCTTCTGCCTCCCCATCAAAATTGGCTTCCTGTAAACCTGCATGGTGTGGTATGCCTCAGACTGACCCAAGAAAGGAAAGTCAGGATGAATCCTGTGGGAAGGAAGGGTCTTTCCTTGCCTGTCCCTGCAGCCCCACCCTTGGAGGTGCCTCCGTGCCCCGTGTCTTAGGATGTGAATCAATGCTGAGGTTTAGAATGCACAGCGACATGACGACCCACCTGAAGTGACCACAATCAGAGCAAGCACAGTCTTTGGAAGCACGTACTGTGTGCTCAAGCACTCCAGTGTGGAAGGGATTAGCTCGGTACGTAGGTAGGATTTGATGGTGGAGAAGAGACAGTGGACACAGACGTTGTTCCGGAAGGAGAATCATCGCATTGCTGGTGGTGCCCGTGGCTTTTCGCCTCCAAAAAACTGTTCCCCAATCCCATTTCTTCTTCCCTCCTAGAGATGGCCCATTGGGTCAGGAGGTAGGAACAGATCCCAAAACTTAGGGAGACTACATGGTTCTGCTAATTTCAGTGGATAAATGATAATGCTTTATAGATGATCTTGAAAATCTGAACCCGCTTTATCAGATACTCATCCTCCAGCCTTACTTGTGCAAGGGGTGGGCCTGCGACATTGACATCTTTATGCCAAAAAAGATGGAAGCAGCGAACTGCAGGAAGACTTCTGGCAAAGATTTTTTCCTCCTAATAAAAACGAGGGATGCGAGGGAGAGTTCCCCAGTGCTATTCTTCTCCCTTTGTTTGGATGTG
Source organism: Sapajus apella (assembly GCF_009761245.1). Classification (NCBI taxonomy): domain Eukaryota; kingdom Metazoa; phylum Chordata; class Mammalia; order Primates; family Cebidae; genus Sapajus; species Sapajus apella. The sequence goes on along the minus strand of NW_022436950.1, from coordinate 676,289 downwards.
GAATGGACACATGATTCCTAGACCAGTGTGGTGTAGGCACAAGGCTGAGCGTTTTCATAGCAGAAGAAAGACAGAAAGAGACAGAGCCTGATGGAACTACTGAGCTGAAAGAACAATCCTGAAACTACTTAACTTCAGAATTCTTGTCAACGATAAATATCCTGAGAATTCAAATCATGTCGGTGGATTTCCTGTTACTTGAAGGTGTAAAGATCCTAAGTGATGCGTCATTTATAAAATAAACTTCTACACATCGAGTACTACCAGTGACACAGAAAGGTACCATCAGAGATCTGTGGGAAGGCAGAACTCCATCTGGCAATACTAAAGCAAACTCTGCATTTCCCCTGCAAAAGAAGTGTCACAGAAAATCAGCTAAGACAAAAGATTTAAATAAGATGCAAAGTTTCCTTAGCATAATGCAAAAAAAAATTATGAATTCCCACTGAAAATCACTTCCCATACAAACACCCAGGAAAATCCCAAACCGAATGATGAAAGAAAATCAAAATATGCCAACAGTGAAATGACACAGGTGTCAGAATTATCTGACAAAGTTTTCTAAAGTAGCCATTATGAATATATTCAACAAGCAAATACAAGTTTGCTTGAAATAAATAAAAAATAGTTTTGGCAAACAAAATATAAAGTCCCAGCAATACAATATAAGATCCAAAGGCTGGGTGTGGTGGCTCACACCTGTAATTCCAGCACTTCGAGAGGCTGTGGCCCATGAATCGCTTGAACTCTGCAGTTTGACACCATTCTGGACAACATGATGTAACCTCATCTGTACAAAAATACAAAAATTAGCTGAATATGGTGGCGCATGCCTGTAGTCCCAGCTACCTGGGGGGACTGAGGCAGGAGGATCGCTTGAACCCAAGAGGTCAAGGCTGCAGTGAGCTTAGATCATGCCACTGAACCCCAGCCTGGGTGAGAAAGCGAGGCCATGTCTCAAAAAAAAAAAAAAATTAAAAAATAACCAAATGAAAATTTTAGAACTTAAAAACATAAAATAACTAAAATGGTACAAAAATAAGTAGGTATACCCAAAAGACAATTGGAGGAGATAGGAAGGAAAAATTAATTGAAGTAAAGGAGAGGTTATTAATAATTTCTTATCTTAAACAACGGGGGAAAATGGAATAAAAAAATTAGTAGCCCCTCAAGGACCTATGAGACTGTAACTAAAGATCTAACGTTTGTGCCACTGGGGTCCCCAGAAAGAGAGGACGAAGATGGTGGGACTACAAAGGTACTTGAAGAAATCATTCCCCAAATTGCCTAATTTAGCAAAAGATAGAACTATACAGCCGAGAGGCTGAAATCATGCCAAAATGAATAAACTCAGAATAATTCACACAAATACACATCACAGTCAAATGTATAAACTCAAGACAAAGAAAAATGTTCAAGTTTATAGACAGAATAAAAGTATTGCCTATAGGAGAAAACAATTCAAGTGAATTTGTCATCAGAAACCATGAGAACAAAAAAAAAAAAAAAGAGAGAGGAGACAGAGACAGAGAGACAGAGAGCGGCAAAACATTTTCACATGCTGAAAGAAAAGAACTAGCAATCTAGAGTCCTATGTTTGGTAAAAGTGACCTACAGAGATGAAAGGGAAATCAAGGCACCACAGAAGAAGAGCAGACAGGAGAGCGTAACACCAGCAGATGCATCTGAAAGAATGACGAAGCTAAATTTTCTAAACGGAAATGAAAACAAAAGAAGGAAATTTGGAGATCAAGAATGAAGAAAGAATAGACAAGCAAAATAAAAAATGGGAGTAAATACATCAGACTTTTTTTTTTTTTTTTTTGAGACGGAGTTTCGCTCTTGTTACCCAGGCTGGAGTGCAATGGCGTGATCTCGGCTCACCGCAACCTCCGCTTCCTGGGTTCAGGCAATTCTCCTGCCTCAGCCTCCTCAGACTTTCTTTTTCTTCTTGAGTTTTCTAAATTATGCTTGGCAATTTGAGAAAAAAATTCTAAATCTCTGTTTTGGTTCTAAATGTATACAGACAGAATACTTAAGGAAACTATCTGACAAAGTTTTCTAAAGTAGCCGTTATGAATATATTATAATATGAATACATTATAAGTGAGAGGTTAAAGTGTTGTAAAGAGAGATGAGGCTTCTATGTTTCCTAGAAATGATGACGCCAGTAGATTGTGACATTATGTATATATAATGTAATGCCCAAAGCATCCTCTAAAAAAGCTATACGAAAAGTTACACTTAAAAACACTACATATAAATCAAAATTGAATACTAAAAATGTTTAAGTAATCCATGGAAATACAAGAAAAAAAAATAGAGAAGCAAATCAGGACAGAAAACAAAAATGGAAATCATAGCCTTCACATATCAATTATTACATTAAATGTAAATGGTCTCAATACACCAATTAAAAGACAGAACTTGAAAGAATGGTTAAAAAGCCATGACCCAACTGTAAGATGACTGTAAAAATTTACATTTATATAGTAATATAGAAAAGTTGAAAATAAAGTAATAAAAACCATGTATCATCTAAACATTCATGGAAGGTAAGGAGGAGTGACTACATAAATATTAAAGTGGACTTTATAGCAAACAAACGTCAAAAGACAGAGAGGGAAAAACATTAACAATGATAAAAGTCAATCAATCAAGAACAACAGCAATTCCAAATGTGTATGCACCAAAAACAAGGCTATAACATACATTAAACAAAAACTGAGAGGAATGAAAGAAGAAATAGACAAACTCTCAGTTGAGTTGGGGACTTTCAAACCTTTCTCTCAACTATTGATAGATAAATGAGACAAAAATTCAGCAAGAATACGGAAGAACTCAAAACACCCTTAATCAATAAGATGTAATTGATATTTACAGAACACTCCACTCCATCACAGCAGAATACAGCTTCTTTGCACATGCCCAAAGGTGACACAGTACGAATAGACTATGTCCTGTGCCATAAAACAAGTCCCACCAAAAGTGAGAGAATTGATCATGCAGAATTGTTCTCTCACCACAGTGGTGGCAAACTAAAGATCGGAAGAAACACAAAGTTAACAGGAAACTCTCCACGTAATTGAAAACTAAACAGCACACACACACTCAAAAATAGTTCATAGGTCAAAAGGGAGTCTCCAGGGAAATTTAAATATATATATTTTTTTCAAGTAAATAAAGCTGAAAATACAACATATCAAAATTTTTGCGACAGGGCTGTAGCCATGGTAGAGGGCAGCTGATGCTACTGAATGCATCCATTAGAAAAGACGCGAAGTATTCAATAAAATCTAACCTCGGCCGGGCGCGGTGGCTCACGCCTGTAATCCCAGCACTTCGGGAGGCCGAGGCGGGTGGATCACGAGGTCAAGAGATCGAGACCATCCTGGTCAACATGGTGAAACCCCGTCTCTACTAAAAATACAAAAAATCAGCTGGGCATGGTGGCGCGTGCCTGTAATCCCAGCTACTCAGGAGGCTGAGGCAGGAGAATTGCCTGAACCCGGGAGGCGGAGGTTGCGGTGAGCCGAGATCGCGCCATTGCACTCCAGCCTGGGTAACAAGAGCGAAACTCCGTCTCAAAAAAAAAAAATCTAACCTCCCCTCAGGACCCTATAAAAGAGAAGAACAAACTAAACTCAATCAGACAAGAAGAAAGAAAACAATGAAGAGATGAATTCAGTCAAATTGAAAACAGAAAAGCAGAGAGAAAATCAAAGAGATGTCTGGAGGGATAGAAATTAGCCAAACCTCTGGAAAGACTGCCTACGACGTACAGAATAACGCCACCCCAAGGTGCTGCATCGTAATTCCCCAAACCCGTGAATGCACTGGTTTACATGGAGCAGAGGAATTAAGTTTGCCGACGGAATTAAGGTTGCCGACAGTTGACAGTACCTGGGATCATCCAGGTGGGCCCAGTGCAATCATTAAGTGTCCTCACAGCTGAAGGAGGAAATCGGAAGAATCCACCAGTGGAGTGCGTTGTGAGAAAGACTCAGCCTAAGGTTGCTGGTTTTGAAGATGGGGGAAGGGCCGCATGATCCAAGCAATATGGGTGACTTCTAGAAGCTGGAAAATCAAGGCAACAGGCTCCCCAGAACATCTAAAAAGAAGTGCATCCTGCTGACACTTTGATCTTAGCCCAGTGACATGCAGGTTAGGTTTCTGACTTACGTAGCTGTGATATAATACATGTGTGGGGTTTCTTTTTTTTATTTTATTTTTTTAGCAATAATCGCGCCTCGGATAAACCTCATTAGCTACGATACTGCCACTGCGCAAAGCTATGTGTGGGGTTTCTCAAAGTCACTAAGTTTGTGGTCACTTGTCATAGTAGAAAACGGAAAATATATTCTGCAATTATACATGCAATAGAAAAAAGTATGTAGAAAACGTTATCAGCTGGTAACTTGAATCTACACAAATGAATAAAAAATAGTTACTATTGAGAAACTATTTAAAAATTTTTTTCTTAAATATCTTTATAATGCAATTGACAATTTAAAGAAGAAAATAATAATATACTGTGGGGTTTATAACACAAGTAGAAGTCAGATGAAGGACGATGATGGCACAGAAGATGACACAGAGGAGTGGAAACATTTTGTAAGAATCTCACAGTATGCAAAAAGTTGTATGATGATTATCTGAAAGTAGAATGCAGCCATTCAAACACACTTTATTTAAACCCTAGATCCACGACTAACAATCAACTCAAATGAAGGCAAAACAAAGACAGGAAAAGGAAAAGAAGACAGAAGACAAAGCACAACAGTCACACAGCACAGGCTTTGCAAACAGCATGCCCCAACAGGCTCCTGTGCGCGTTCACTGTATTTTTACCAGGTTCCTCTATGTCCATGGGTGCTGTGTCACCCAGAGGACACAGCGGGGCTGGGTGAGAGTATTCGAGATCGTATTTACCATGGCTTAATTCAGTGATTTCAACCTGTCTCCCTCACTAATAACTGGTTTTTTGTTTGTTTCTTTGTTTTCTCTTGAGGCCATGAACATTTTCTTTTCTTTTTTCTTTTTATATTTTTTGAGAGGGAGTCTCATCTCTGTCACCCAGGCTGGAGTTCAGTGGCTCAATCTCTGTTCACGACAACCTCCACCTCCCAGGTTCAAGTGATTTTCCTGCCTCAGCCTCCTGAGTAGCTAGAATTACAGGCATACGTCACCATGCCCAGATAATTTTTTATTTTTAGTAGAGACAGGGTTTCTCCATGCTGGCCAGGCTCATCTGGAACTCCTGAACTTAGGTGATCCACACGCCTCGGCCTCCCAAGTGCTGGGATTACAGGCGTGAGGCACCACACCCCACCAAACATTTCCTAATAACCTTATATACCAGGCAAAGAGAAAAGGAAAAGGAAGATAAATCCAGGGAAAAGTGCTACACCTTAGGAATAAATTCTGTTTGGAAAAAATGTATTAAAGATGGTAAAAAAGGAGAAATGAAATCCTGTTAGCTTTTAAGTAAAAAAAATTCACTCAACAGCAAATGAAAGAAACTGGAAAGAGGTTTTGCAAGGCTCCTCGGATCTGACCCAGCCCCTTGGTGACCTGGCTGAGCCTCTGTCCCGCTGCTCCTGGGCTGGAGGGCTGCTGAGGGAACCTGAGGAAATGTAGCCTCAGCCCCAGAGGTGTCCCCAAGGGGAGCAGCACACAGGCCATCTGTGCCAAGTGCAGGGGAAGGGCAGGAGGACTGAAGACCATGTCCTCACCCTGCTCCGGAGGCGGGCACACAGAGCGAGGAGCCAGTGCTGCGGCCATGGAGGGTGAGGGGTGCTCAGAGGAAGAGGCCTGAGAGGCAGGCTGATGTCTAGAAGGTAAGAAGCTGAGACCCAGAGCGTGTTGAGGACCTCCCAGGGTCACCTAGGGAAGAGCCAAGACCCTCTCCTCTGCGGTCTCCTGCCTCTTAGTTAAGTGATCTTCCCTGGGTCCTCCCATATTCCTAAGTTGAAACCCAACCCCAAGGTGATGGTGTTGGGGGATAGGCCTCGGGGAGGTGGCGGGGTCAGGGTGGAGCCCTCCTGTTGGGATGGACCCTGGAGAGCTGGCTTACTCTCTTCCCACCATGTGGGAATGCACTAATGATGGCACCAGAGTCGCAGCCCCAGAACCTGACCAAGCTGGCAGCCTGATCTTGGACTTCCAGCCACCAGGCTGCTAAATGAATCCTGGTGTTCTCATTATCATGGTGGTCAATGGTCATGGAGGCTGGGACTGACCAGGACCTCCAGCTCTGGCACACAGCCTTACCCAGGACACTCGTCACTCGGATGGAGAATCCTGGACACACAGCCTCACCCGGGACACCTGTCACTCCAATGGAGAATCCTGGACACACAGCCTCACCCGGGACACCTGTCACTCCAGTGGAGAATCCTGGACACATAGCCTCACCCGGGACACCTGTCACTCCA
>NW_022436950.1:640462-664852 GCF_009761245.1 Sapajus apella | reverse complement strand
GTCACTCGGATGGAGAATCCTGGACACACAGCCTCACCCGGGACACCTGTCACTCCAATGGAGAATCCTGGACACACAGCCTCACCCGGGACACCTGTCACTCCAGTGGAGAATCCTGGACACACAGCCTCATCTGGGACACCTGTCACTCCAATGGAGAATCCTGGACACAAAGACTCACCCGGGACACCTGTCATTCCAATGGAGAATCCTGGAGTTGCATCCTTCCCTCACATCTCTGATTCAATCCGCTCAGAGATCCTGATGCCCCACCTTCAAATACACCCAGAATCCCACTGCCTTGCCCTCACTGCACTTACCTGATGCTCACCTGGAGGGATGACTCGGTCCCGCCAGCCCCTGCCTCCCGCCCATCACACCCCAGGCATAGCCCTTCGCCCCAGGAGCGGACTGGCCCTCAGCCACGCAGGACCCAGGCCCCTCAGCCACGCAGGACCCAGGTTCCTCAGCCACGCAGGACCCAGGCCCCTCTCCCTCAGAACCCACTCGGCTCTCACAGGGGCCACCCCACATCTTGAACTAAGGAGAGCCTCACCCTTCCATCCTTTCTTATCAGACATCCCAAGGGGGCAGCTCTTGGGAAGAAGACGCTGGCCTTTCCCTGATTCCAGAAGAAAAGGAAGGCACCGTCCACGAGTCTTCCCCTCAAAGGATGTTCTTGGCCAGAACCTCCTCCTTTGGGGAGCAGAGAAACGCATCTCAGCAGAGGCGAGTCGCCTTCAAGTGACCCAACCTTCCAGCAAGCCCACTTCTGAAGATCCAGCACTATGGCAAGATGCTCTACCGTCTATAATTTTTATTTTTCCTCTTGTATTATTATTATATATTTCGAAATAGGGTCTTGCTCTGCTTCCCAGGTTGGAGCGCAGCGGCACAATCACAGCTCACTGCAGCCTTTGACTTCCTGGGCTCAAGCAGCCCTCCCACCTTCGCCTCCGGAGAAGCTGGGACAACAGGTGTGCAGCACGATACACACATAATTTTTAAACACGTTTTTGTAGAGACAAGGTCTTGCTATGTTGCCCAGGCTGGTCTCAGACTCGTGGGTTCAAGAGATCCTCTCATCTCAGCCTCCCAAAGTGCTGGGATTATAGGAAGGAGCCACCGTGGCACCCAGCCTGATTTCTTTTTCTTTTTTAGTTTTATTGCTGTTAAGTGATTATTCAATGGCTAAAGTGGAAACTGCTTATATTATAATTCTAAGATAATGTCCAATAACTTCAGAGTATTTAAATAACTTATGTGAGTTACTTATATTTTATCCTATTTATAACTAGTGTAATTACAGTATCTTTATTATTACTAATAAACTCACTAAAATAACCCAGAAACACAGCCAGAACTCTGACTTCTAAAATAAATTTGATTTTTTCTCTTTTAGTTCTATTCCTGTTATGTAAGTGATTACACAATATCTCAGATGGAGACTTAATAAGGTTATGATTTTTAGGATAGTGTTTTATAAATGTATATTATATAATGTGTGAATCTTATTACTAAATTGTCACATCTTATTTGATTTCCAGACAGTGCAAGTAGAATATTTTTGTCACTGTGATTTAAAGAGTGTCTCCTATTGATCTAGAAACCCAATTTCCATCTCTCTTATGAGCTAATATTGAATTTTCTCTCATTTGGTTTCACTGCTATAGCTAAGCGATTACACAATTGCTCAAATTGAAGCTGGATAGAATTCCAGTTTTTAGCACAGTGAGTTATAAATGAAGCTCATTTGGAAGACGATTTCCTTGGTGTGCTATTTCCTTCCGTTCTGGACAGCACAGGGGAAGGACAGGAGGACCACGCCAGGTGCTGGATTTGTGGGGTGGCTTTGGGTGTGGCTGGCTGTCTGGGAACTTCAGAGAGGGTTTTCGATGAGGCATCTCGAACCTGGACAGGTGTAAAGGCAAGGTTTCTTCCGTGGCCCACCAGGCAGGTTCACTCTAATTATAAGACCACTATGTTCAACTCACTTATTTCCATTACAAGAGTTTGGGAAGCAGCATTAGAACAGAGCAGCCGTCCCTCTGCTGCGTCAGGTGGTGAGGGTGCCGTCCCTCTCCTCGTCTCCCCGGCAACCTTGCAGCCAGAGTGAACTTTTAAAACCATGACCGAGAGCACGTGGCCTCACTGCTCACAGCACCCCCAGGGCCTCCAACCACCTGAGCCTCAGGTCTGTGCTCCCCGCTGCCCATCCACCTGCCTCTGCCTGGACCCCCCGCTCTGGCCACGGAACTTCCTCCTGTCCCATCACCATCTTCTCACTCTTGCCTCTGCATGGGCTCTTCCCTCTGCCCAGAAGGCTTTTCCAGCAGCTGTGTGAGCTGCCTCCTCCTTGCCGTTCAGATTCGGACTCAGGTCCCCCGGAGGCAGCTTCTCCTGGCGGCTGCAGCTGTGTGGCACGCTCCCTGCCTGCCTCCCCGTCCACCGCCCTCCCTGCTTCATGGCATTCGGGTCCGGAGTCATCTTATGTCCCACGTGCTCTCCATGCGCTGTCTGTGTGGCCCTCCGCAATGCAACATCTTGGGGCAGAGGTTTCTCTCTTCCCCATGGACCCCTCTCTTGCCTAGCACGTGACAGTTGCTCATCAAGGATCTGGGGAATGAGGGAATAAACAAGGGAACCAGGGTAAGGGCCCTGAGCTCTCAGACGTGCCCACACCCGAGCGTGGCTCTCCAGGCCTCCTGCGCAGCCCCTCACCCTGGGATCCGTGGAGCCCACCCGGGGCCCAGTTGCTCCTCTCGCCGGCATATTCCCTGAGGACCCCAACTTCCCCGCCAGCCTCTCGTCTGGGTTCTGTCCACGGCAGTGAGTCCCGTGTCTCCTCGTTGATGGAGGTCATGAACGCTGCCGGAGAAGCAAGGTTGTAGGAAGAGGCCGGGATGCAGGAAAGAGACGGGCTCTGCCCATGGTGTGTGCGACGCAGCAGGATCGGTGCTTCTGTGTCGAAGGAAAAGCTGCTGGACCTCGTGGACCTGGGTCACTCCAGTGGCTTGGACGGTGGAGGCAGGAATGTACAAACCCATCCCCAGGTGTGGTCCCTGGTTTTTGTGGGGTCTGCAACTCTCAAAGCAGAGTTCCACGTAAACGCCACTCTGTCTTCTGGCTCATCCCAGCAAACCCTCTATGGATGCCCTCCAGGCAGACTTACATTCAGAGGTGGAGAAACTGAGGCCCAAAGTCCTGCCCTCAGGAGGGCGGCTGGCAGTCCAGGACCGAATCTCAGGTCTGAGGCTTCCCAGCTGTGTGCCTCTGATGTCCAGCCCTTCATCCCCTCCATGTCCCTGTCTATAACAGAGGAGGGCCATTGCACAGGTTATATGAAATGAAGGCACACAGTGAGCCCGTGGGGTGACTTTTTAACTCACACCTGCTAAGTTAAAGACATTGATTCTGGGACCTCTGCCCCAAATCCCAATCGCTTTCCAGTCTCTGGAAGCTGCTTTGCCTGGGTTTGATCTGCTGATTGCTTCACACTGCTCAGAGTGAGAGGGCTCTTCATGGAGGGAAAGGGTAAGCGTCACTCACTGAGAAGGGGTGTCCCCAGTGGGCCCAGCTGGGGCCAGGTGTGTGCAGGTCTGAGGCACACAATTGTCCCATTCAAGAGACAGATCGGCTGGGCGTGGTGGCTCAAGCCTGTAATCCCAGCACTTTGGAAGGCCGAGGTGGGCGGATCACCTGAGGTCAGGAGTTCGAGACCAGCCTGGCCAACATGGGAAACCCCGTCTCTACTAAGAAATACAAAAATTAGCTGGGTGTGGTGGCAGGCACCTGTAATCCCAGCTACTCAGGAGGCTGAAGCAGGAGAATCATTGGAACTTGGGAGGCAGACATTGCAGTGAGCTGAGATCGCACCACTGCCCTCCAGCCTGGGTGACACAGCATGATTCTGTCTCAAAAAGTAAAAAAAGAGACAGATCAGGATATCGGTGGGCGCAGGCTGAGGGGCAATGCCTGGAGTGTGGATGAAAGGGGTGGAGGCGGGGAGGGGTGAGGACGCCTCAGGCTCACTGAAAGCAGAGAGTGTGACCCCCTTGGCACTCCTAGGAGAATTCTTCCTGGAGTTGGAGAAACAGTTTGGAGATGTTGGATCTCACCAGTGAGAATAAATGTGAGAGGAAAACCAAGGTGTTGTTGGACATAAAAGGCCCTGGGGACACCTCTGCTGTGGTGGCAGCTGGGACTCCAGAGGGCTCCCCAGGCCAGCCCCGGTCTGCGTCCCCCAGGCCAGCCCCGGTCTGCGTCCCCGCGCGAGGAACTGGTCTCGCCATCTGGGACTGCCGTTATGGGAGCCGGAGCCCCTTCTCACCCTCAGTGCCGGCAACTCCCTGCCTCACTCCTGGCCATCAGTGAGGAGCAGAGCTTTGCCGAGAACATGAGTTTGTTGATTTGACCTTACAACACTTAGAGGGGCAAAACGTGAATTTCCAGGCATCGTGATCAGGTTCCAAAACACTAAGCCTGGTATGAATCTATCTCTTTCAAAATACATGTCAGTATTTCTGCTGTGGCTGAGACGGGATAACAGGAACTAGTTACCCGCCTGTCTGAATCAACAAAAAAATAGACACAACATAGGAAAGAACACTTGTCAGGACTCTGGACATGAGGAAGGAAAGGACGTTACACTTGAGAAATAGAAAACAGAGATGAGCTGAGCCCCGTCACAGCCATGTCACAGCCCTGCTGACTGCCTGAAGAGGGCCCAGCCCGCAGGACTCCCTGGGCTGAGAAGGCAGAGTCTGACACCTGGGGAGGAGGCTGCAGGGTGACAGAGGGGACAGCTGCGCAGAGGGCGATGCCAGGTTCCACGCTGGGACCCGCTCTACAGCTCAGCAGTGCAGGGACCAGGGCACGTGTGAGCAAACTAACATTTACAGGAAAGCAAAGCTACTTGGCACCCAACACAGTAAGATTCGTAGTGTCTGGGTCCAATCAGAACTGTCCAGGCATGCCAGGAAGAAGGAAAACGTGATCTCTCATGATGAGAAGAGTCCACTGAACCTGACCCTGGTGGGCATGAATCCTAGGGTCGGGATTCAAGTGCGCTGCGGTAGCTGTACGACTTTGCTTTGTTGCCAAAAAGATTCAACCTCTGTGAGCTGTGAAGAGATTTGTTCTGTGCTAAGTGTGAGTGGCTGATGGCTGGTGACACAGCACCAGGAGGCCCCGAGGACAGGCACCCCAGGTGGTCGGGATGCAGCTGTTTTATCCATTGTAGGGAGACATAAGACATCAATCAATACGTGTAAGACGTACACTGATTTGGTCCGGAAAGGAGGAATACCTGAAAGCAGGGACCTCCAGGTCACAGGCAGATTCGAGGAGTTTCTGATGGGCAGTTGGTTGAGAGTGATCAGCTAGACACCTGGAATCCACGGAAAGGGATGTCTGGGTGAAGACGGGTTGTGGAGACCGAGGTTGTGTCATGCAGACGAAGCCTGCAGGTAGCAGATTCGGAACTCTCGTCAGACCTAAAAAGGCACCAGCCTGTTGGCTTTCTCTCCTGATCAGGGAAAAGACCTAGAAAAGAATGGGAATTCTCTACAGAATGCAGACTTTCCCCACGAGAAACAGCTTTGCAGGGCCATTTCGAAATATGTCAGAGAAATATATTTTGGGGTAAAATGCTTCCATTTCTTCCAGGGCCTGCAATCTGTCAAGTGATGCTATTCTAGAATCAGGCTGGTATCTTATTGCTACAGAGTCTGTTTCCTCTCAAGATCTTAAATCTGAAGGTCTCTGTTTTCAGGTTAACGCTGCTCAGCTGTGCCTGAATTCCAAAGGGAGGAGGGTGGAGGGAGGCCTGCCTGACCCCCGCCTTCCTGTCACAGCCTAACTAGCTTTCAGGTTAACCTGGCAATGCTGTTGGCCAAGAGGGGACAGGGTCCATTCATCAGATGGGGGCTTAGAATTTTATATTTTGTTTACAGCTCCATATGTCCAAGGGGTGTGGGGAAAGATGGTTCCGTTAAATAGAGAATTAAAGACACTAGAAAGACCCAAGTCACAGTTCTAGAGATGAAAACTACCCTGTCTGACATGAAGAGTACAGAGAACAAGATCCACAGATTTAGGGTCATAGGTGAAAAGATACTGCACCTAAAGGCAGCTAGAAACCACCCACAAGGAAACACACAGATTTTTAAAAGACTAGAAAATAAACAGAGGAGTGTACACTGTGTGACTGAACTGATACAGAACTCTTGGGAACCTAATGTATCGTGACAGAAAGGGGGCCAGGGTGGGAGAAAGGTGCTTTAGAGCAGCGTGAGGAGGCGTCCTGGGGTGCTGGGCGTGGTGGTCGCCCTCCGTGCGTGAAGGCTGCGCAGATGTAAACACACATCAAACTGTACGGTGCTAAAATACGCGGCTTATTCACGTCAATGACGGCTCCATGTGGGAAGTAGAAAAGCTCCTCTTTAAAGTTTCCTTTCTTGTTAAAGAATAAATCATAAGTGTGCTAATATCTTTGTGAAGCCCCATCCTATGTAGCTGTTAGACACGCCATGCTTACAGGCATGTAGTATATTCCATGTCCTTGTACTTAACCAAGATACCTGTGCTGGACGTGCTCACAGGCAGGTCCCAGCTCTCCATTGCTTTCGCCTGTTTAGAAGAGTAAGTTGTTAGCCAATCTGGTTTTGGATTAGCTTGTGAGGTCTGGCTCCAGCCAACGGAGACCAGACACAGCAGTAAGGACGACCCCAGATGCATAAGGGATAAATATGTCTGTTTTCCTTTGTTCATTGTTCTCTCATAGCACAATGGCTAGTGAGGGTCCCCTTCCTGCAGGCCAGGAGGTAAAAATTGCTTTGCTGAGAGAGCCTTTGTCTCAGTGCTGATTTTTCTTTGCAGCACCGAGCATCTGCTTCCAACACTCCATGACTCTGTGGTACATGGAGGGGAGGAAAAATTAAACATAGCACATGCTGGGGGCTCTTCAGCGAAATCTTAACAATGCTCGTGTCTAGATGGTTCATTACTAGTGGTTTTCACTTTCCTTTTTTTTTTTTTTTTTTGCTGTCTGATTTTTCTAATTTGGGTTTCATAGATTTGCATTGCTTTTTGTAACAGGTGTCCGCTGCTGAGTGAGAAGCAGTCACACGCCTAGCATCTTAACCAACACTCGTTTATCAGCTCCCAGTGCTGCAGGTCAGAAGCTCTGCACCACACAGCTGGGCTCTCTGCCTAGGGTCTCGCAGGCCCAAAATCAGGAAGTGGCAGGGCCGCCCGCGGTGAGGGCGTTTTGGGCAGAATCCCCGTCCGTCTCATTCGTGGTGCTGAACATTTGTCGCTTTGCGTCTGTCTCACTGAGGGCCGGTTTCTTGCTCGCTGTCATCTGGGGCTGCTTCTGATCTGCGGAGGCTGCCTGAAGCTTCTTGGCTTGTGGTCCCGTGTGCCAGGTGTCAAAGCAAACTAAATATGGCCTGCAAAGGACGCTACTTCTATATTTGAGTCCTTGTGAATTAACTGTGACCTGGCTTAAGTCGGACAAGATTGAAAACCTAACTCAGGTTAGGATGTGCCTGTGACAACAGCCGAGTCCTGGCCAATCCCGGCAGCCACACTTCAAGCACTCACAGACTGCTAAGTGTTCACACTGTGTTCAAATGAGGCAAACGCCGAGCTGTGACCCACCCGGCTGTTCTGCACCTCACTGCGACTTCTGTACATCACTTCCCTTGGTCTGCAAATCCCCTTCCACCACATGGCTGCGCTGGAGTCTGTGAATCCGCCGTGATGCTGGGGGCTGCCTGGTTTGCAAATCATTCATTGCTCAATTACACTCTTTTAAATTTAATTCGGCTGAAGATTGTCTCTTATTACCGGCCACAGTGCAGCTTGCTCCAGGTCACAGCAGCACAAGCCTCCCACCCTGAGTCCCTCCTTTCATCAGCTGTGAAGGGCTCAGGTGATTTCAGTCAGCACCCAAATAACTGCGCTTTTGATGAACTGGAAGCCAGCTGATTAGTGACTTTAATTGCATTTGTGAACATCTTCAATGCCACATAATGTATTACACAGGTCCTGCCCACATCCCAGGGGAGGAAATTGTCCAAGGCAGGTACACCACGGGGCGGACATCTTTGGGCCACTTTAGAATCCTGCCTACCATAAATGTGTAAAAAGATTAAACTTTCTGCAAGAGAAAAGGAAGGTCACTCTGAGCTGCGTTTTTCCTCAGTAACGGAGAACTCACTGAAATCCACAGGCAGAGTGTGGAAAGGGAGAGGGCAGAGAGAACGGTCCATCGGCGGAAAGGCGCTCTTCCTGCCCAGAGGAGACATTTTTCCTCTATTTTAATGGCAGCTGTGATGTGAAAAGCACAAGAGAAGAGCAGCCCCCTCTCCCCCACGCGCTGATTTCCAGCAGTGGGGCCATGAGCCAGGGGGCCCTGCTGCTCCTGCACCCCCTGCCTGTGGTCCCTGTGGGTTGGGTGACCTGCTGGGCCAGAAACCAGCTGTCAGGGAGCTGTGACTCCTGGCACAGGTGCAATGCCTTGGAATGACCGTAGATTTGTTCAGGCCAGGCTCTGGACTCTCAAAACACAAATCCTCCCAAAAGCCAACGCCCTTCATGCCTCACACTGGAACTTTGCCATATCACCATTTATTAAGAGAGCAACGCATCTGCCCTGCACACCCTGAAGGGACAATTTCCACCCCAGCAGCAAGGGGACATCAGCGTGTCCTCCCCCAGGGCCCTACTGGAGCACCCACCAAGAGGCCCCACGTGCCCCTGGGGAGAGGGGCCTTCGGGAACGATCACCTCTCACTGTTCCCTCTGCTGTTCGGCAGCCACACCCCAGGGCCCAACACGGTGACCCAGCACTCCTGAAATGTGAGTTCGATTCTTCAAACTTCCTGCAATACTGACTCTTCAGACGGATGGTTCCTGGTCCCTGAATTCCCACTTATTAAATACTTCCTCTGTAGAGTATTTGCAGTTCCCAAAGTATTTCCTAAAGGTGTACTACCCGAAATCAAAACAAGAAGGAACCCAAAGCATGGGCTCTGAAGCTTCGCCAATGCCTGCCCCCGGCATTCCAACCAGACACAGAGCCCCCAAGAGGCATGATCTTCCCGGGCAGCCTGCTGCAGGGTTCCCCTGGCTCACAGAGCCTGCAACTCCGGGACCTGCTTGGAGATCCAGAAGGCAGTCCTGGCGCCACCCCCAGCTCTCCCGCCTCCATCTGAACCACCCTCCTGGCAACCTCGAGTCCTGGGGATCAGGGACCATCTTATTCCTCTTCAAAGGTCCCGGCTCTGCCTGTGCCCAGCACAGTACATCTTTGTGGGATAAATGACAGGAGTAATGAAAGCACTTTCAAAGCCTCAAGATCACTGAAACAGGTAAGCACGTGACGCGTGGAGGGAGGGCAGCCAGGGCCGAGGAGCACCTGGCGTGGACCCTGGGAACCCGGTCTCCCTCCTGCCCAGGGCCCTGCCCCACCAGGGCCTTGCACTCCAGGGTCCAGGGTCTCAAGCACCGTGATCCCGTGTGGGAAGCACGCTGTTCTTGTGTTCAAGGGACTCTTTTGCGTGTGTGTTTAATGTGTATCTCTCTAATTCAGTCTCTTGTTTTCTTTCCCCCTAAACCCAGCGGTACAGAAACCAAGGGTGGTAAGATTGCATCGCTGTTTGTTTTGGTGGATGGAACATTTTCTTTCCTTGTTGTACATTTTTCAGATTTCTGGGGATTGTTTTCCACCTCTCGATGTTATCTGGGCTCTGGCCAACAGAAACACACACTCTGCCTGAGCCTGAGGGCGGGTGAGGAAGCAGGGGCTTGACTTTTGGCTAAATTTAGCTTCTCTTGGGCAGATCTGTCTCCATTAATCATAACCGAGCGGAGTTGCTGGAAATGGTGAGTCCGACTTCCCTCGCGCCAGCCGCCTGCGTGCGTAAGTACTCCCATCCCAGAGAGGGTTTCCTGGAGCGAATGCCAGTCGTCTCCCTAAACAGCCGAGCAAGCCACAGCAAGCAAACAAAAACAAGCAGAAATTAAAGGGACCGCGGCAGCGGCACACAGGCGGGGGCTCCGCCCAGTTCTTTCCGCAGGTCCCACACCGAGGAGGTGGAGAAACACACAAGGCTCCCTGAAACACACAAGGCTCCCTCAGGCCGGACCCCTGCATTCCAAGACAGCCAGGGCAGGGCAGGGGGCCACTGCCCAGCGGTGGGCACCTGCGCCTGGAGGTCACCCCACCACTGCCCGGGAAAGCCTCGAAGCCTCACGGCACTGGGGTGGACCCGGTGCTCCCTGAACTTGGTTAGTTCTTGGTGAAGGGCATAGGTGAGTGACACCTGCCTTCTGCGCTTGTCACATACTTGGTTATTGGGGAAAAAATGAAATCCGTGGGTCTTTGGATCCAGATCTGGCCCAGGACCAGGCCATCCTCTTCTTTACTGAGTCAATGCTAAAGTCACCGTTGACCCAAAGAATAGGAATGAGCAGGAACGTTTCAGACCAGCAGGTGCTGGTGACCTCGGGAACATCTTCGGATCAAGGTAGCAGGTGTGCAGCTGTGGGCTCCTTCTCGAGGGCCCATCCTGCGGGGCGCATCCAGGAAGGACAGCAAGGAACTGCAGGGAGCTGAGGGCTGGACATGACCACAGACCACGGTGTCTTTCCTGGGTCCATCGTTCAACCACTATTTCCAAGAGCCTGTCCTTGTCCAGGCACTGTGTGCTGGTGTTCCAAAGAGGGGTTGTGGCCTGAGGTCTGAGTGTGGGACAATGGCTGAGTAGAAGGTTTGAATCGGGGTTTTCCAGCACATGAACTGTGAGACTTGCAGGCAGAGAGCTTCCTGTCTCCTGAAGGATTTAAACAAGAGCTCGGGGTTAATTGGAAGATGGTGGGAGGTGGCTCTGCTCTCCTGGAGCCCACGATCTCCAGTCTGGGCCACTGGGTCCTCTGAGGTTGAGGCAAGACATCCCTGAGCCAAGCTCTGTTTCTCACACTCTGTGGAGAACTGTTGGACGGGCAGATGGTGACTAGGGCTGGTAGGAGCCACCACGTGCTGGTGGGGCTGCCCTCAGACTGCAGCCTTACCTGACAAGCAGGTGCTTCTGGTGACACCTGGAACCCCCGCCAACCTTTCCGGTACCCAGAATCGACGCCCTCTCTCCTGAGTCACTCTGAGGTGCATGTCCCTGTGCTAAGCCTCAGTATCCTCAGCTGCAGAAAAGGGCAGATAGACGAAAGGAACTCCAGGGTCCTCTGCCCCAGCTCTGTGACTCCGTGAGTAACACACATGTATGACACAAACACGACAGGCCCGACACTGCTGCACCTGCCATGTGGCACACAAACCTGCCTCTCTGGCATCCCAGGGCTTCCTGGCAATGCCCCTGCCTGTGCAACCAGGAACAGAGAGGGTCAGGAGCTGGGTGGGGCAGGGCCCTGGCGACCAGAGAGGTTCGGTCCTCCATGGATTGTGGGAACAGCGGGGTGTGGCACCCAACAGAGGGGTCCTGCCACTGTGCCTGCTCCCTAATAGATAGTCCAGCTCCTCCCTGACAGCCCAGCTCCTCCCCTCCTCCCTGACAGTCCAGCTGCTCCCTGACAGTCCAGCTGCTCCCTGATGGCCCAGCTCCTCCCTGACAGCCCAGCTCCTCCCTGAAGGCCCAGCTGCTCCCTGACGGCCCAGCTGCTCCCTGATGGCCCAGCTCCTCCCTGACGGTCCAGCTCCTCCCTGACGGTTCAGCTGCTCCCTGATGGTCCAGCTCCACCCTGACGGTCCAGCTGCTCCCTGACGGCCCAGCTCCTCCCTGGCAGCCCAGCTGCTCCCTGATGGTCCAGCTCCTCCCTGAAGGTCCAGCTCCGCCCTGACAGTTCAGCTCCTCCCTGACAGTCCAGTTCCTCCCCAATAGTCCAGCTCCTCCCCGATAGTCCAGCTCCTCCCTGATAGTTCAGCTCCTCCCTCCCTGGTTGCCAGCCCTGGATCGGGGCATCTAAAGTAGAATGGACACCCAGTACCCAGTCACATTTACTGTCCAACTTTCCAGGGCAAGCTGTTTGCCTGGGAGTCCATTCCCACTTGGCAAGCCTCCCCAGAGCTGGGCAGACGGCCCCACCCAGGACCCCAACCCCACTAAGGGTGGCAGCCACAATGAGGACCACACAGGTTCACAGCAGCACCTTCAGGAGGCTAGGAAAGCCCCTTGTGCAGTCGTCAGGGCTGAGCAGGGAGGTGGTGATCGAATAAAGATGATTTTACAAGAAGATTTCTAGGGTGATTCGCCCACCAGCTGCCCCACCAGCTGTAAAAATCCACTGCAATGCTAAACAAAAGTATTTGCCCACAACAGAACAGACACTGCCCTCCGCTTTCCTGGCACGGTCATCAGGAGAGGCACCCTGTCGTGGGCAGGGAGAACACAGGAACAAGGGGGATTTAAGATGGCTGTGTCCAGACTTGGGAGCCCACCGTGGTGGTGCCCAGTGTCGGCGCAGTGGACGCAGAGGGTGCTGCAAGTGTCCAGTTCCTTCCTTCAGGCCCATGGAGACTGAGCCCCTCCGCACCAGTCTCTGCAGACTGCACCGCTGGCTGCTAACCCTGGCCACAGGACCACGGCAAGGAGAGGTGCGTGTGGCTTCTGGGAGAAAGCGCGGAGGAGCTGGAGCTATCCCTCCAGCTGTCTCTTTCCATAGGAATGATCATGTCTCCAAAGGAAGGGGTGGAGGAGACACAGCCTGAGGTGGCCGAGCCCTTGCCATAAGGAGCTTTCACTTGGGGACAGAAGCCTGGGAGCCTTAGCTGGACCAGCAGTAGATGGTGTGCCTGCAAATATCGCATGTCATGCCGAGCCCCGGGATCTGGGGAGCATGCAGTACTCCACCTGGTTACTGGGCATGCACGTGGCCCAGCCTGCGTTAGCTCCCAGGCTGGTGATGAGCTGGTGGCTCTGGACAGGACTGGCTCCATGAGCCAAGGCTTGTGCTTCTAAAACGTGAGCGATGCCTAGGCCATGGAACAGCTGTAAAAACCAAATGAGAAAACATCTCCAAGGAGCCTGAGGCTTCCAAAACATGCCCCATACCAGTGAGCAAGGATGCACACAGGAAGACAGAAGCTTTTAAAGTGCATGGATCAGGAGTTAGACAAGACGACTACGTGCAGGGCTGACACTCAGCGTGGCTGGATACGTTTGTCTCTGTTAGTCTAAGCCCCAACTTTTCTTATCTGCAAATGGAGATAAAGATCTGCCTTCTCCAGAGGTAAAGCTCCGAATACCACACGGCCACATGATAACTGAATGCTGAGTAAGTGTGAGGCTGGTGCGGGAGACACTTCCAACGTGGCAGCCTGAGGAGCTCCATGGCCCGCTCTACGGTCTCACTCCCCAGAGAAGCTGGTGAAAATTATTTTAAAAATACGCACACAGCATTTAAAGTCTCTGGAAATTGTCATAATGGTATAGAGTGAATGAAGAGACAGTCTAAGATCATCTACTGACACTTGGCAAGAAAGGCAAGATTCTGTGTATCTGAACCAAGACCGCTCTCTCCCTCCACCACCCCAACTTGATAAGATGAAATCTTCACTTCAGACAGGTCCAGCCAAGAACACAAGGCTCCTTCTCCCCCCAGCACTGGGCTGAGGCCTGTCTCACTGGGAGGGGTAGGATGACTGCATTGCTCCCACTACTCCCAGCTAACTGTTGCTGAGACTAAGTTCTAGGTAAAGGTGGTGAAAGGTGGGGTCCTCTTCATAGAACAGAGGCTTTGTCTTGAGTTTAGGATCACTGAAATATTGAGGCCTCTGTTGCTCTTGCCCATCTCATGGGGCAGGAGTTTTGTCCTGGGAGAGGCACATTGAGGATACCTGAAGCTGCTGCTCCCCCATCTATAGAGTGCTCAGCTCCTAGGGTGGCTGCATTTTTTAGAGAAAAGTTTGCTATTGTACGCACACAGGCTGCCCTACCTCAAGGATTTTGTCCAGGGAAAGAAGCAAGCTGAAGAACAGAGAGCTATGGGTCTCTTTTTAAAAGAACTGAATTCATATGAAACAGACAATGGAGAAGTTCAACCCTAAGGGTGCTCTCACAAACAGCAGAGACTGTGTCAAAAGGCAATTGAGAGAAGATTAATAGGTCCATTAGAGAGATATGCTAAACAGTAGGCTGTCTAGTTTTCTGAAGAAAGGTGGAAAAAGAGAGCTGGGAAGAGCAATCCTGGTATCAGAAAAGTTTAAACACTGCCAACAGAAATTATTCCTTCAAAGGAGCCAGAATTTAATTGGAGCAGTCTGAGGAGCAATTTATGCCCCCAAGGCATTGTTGAAAAAATAGGGCAATTAGCCTGCAAGAGGGGATTCTTAACAGCAGGGTGTGGTCAGGGAAAGAGACAGCGCAAGACAGCCTTGCCAAAACCAGTGACACCTCCAGGTGAACGTTTGCATACTCAAGGCTGAACAGCACCAGGAGAAACGTCTGAGGTGCCACACTGCAGGAAAGAAATAGATTCTCTCTAAAATAATCCAGTCACTAAACAAATAAACAAATAACAAGCATAGGGCCTGGAGAGGAGCAAGGGGTAAAAAAACAATACCCAGATACGGTGTAGTATATTACATCAAAATTGCAGTTTTTAACAGAAAAAACACATGGCATAGAAAGAAACAGGGAGGCATGACCTATACACCAGAAAATAAGGAGGCAACAGAAACTTCCTGTGAGAGTGACCACATGTGGAATTTAACAAAGACTGCCAGGTAGTCACCATAAATATACTCAAAGAACTAAGGGAGCGGAATAAAGGAGAAAATAAAGTTGTAAGAACAATGTTGCATCAAAGAGAGAATATCAATAAATAGAAATTTTTTAAAAAAAAGAGCCAAATGGAAATTCTGAAAATAAAAGTACAAAAATTGATATTAAAAAATTCAGTAGAAGGTAGATTTAAACTAGGAGAAGAAAAAATTCACAGATTTGAAGAAGAGCAATCCATAGAGGTTATGCAATATGAAGAACAAAGAGAAAAAAGAATAAAGTAAAACAAACAAATCCTCAGAGAAATGTATAAGACCATTAAGTGCACCAACATGTGTGTAATTAGAGTAACAGAAACTAGGGGTAGGGTGGAGGCAGGGGAAGGAGAGACAGAGAAAAAGAGGAACAGAAAAAATATTCAAAGAAATAATAACAAAAAGCATCCTGAATATATTGACAAACGTCAATCTACACATCCAAAAGCTCAGCAAACTGCAAGTAGAAGAAACATAAAGAGATCCACAAATGAACACATTATAGTAAAAATGCTAAATGTCAAAGAAAAGAAGACAATCTTGAAAAGGCAACAAAAGAACAGTCACTTATCACTTGTAAAGGAAACACAGTAAGATTAACAGCTGACTTCTCATCAGAAACAATGGAGGACTGAAGGTGATAGGATAATGTATTTAAAGTTCTCAAGGAAATAAACTGTCACCCAGAAATCAGATATGCGGCAAAGCTACCTTTCAAAAATTAAAATGAAATAACAACATTCCCAAACAAGTAAAACTGGGGAAATTTATTGGTAGCATACCCAAGAAATACTAAAGAAAGTTCTTCAGGCTGAAAGCAAGTGACCCTAGTTGGTAAATCAAAATCACATTAAAAAAAAAAATCACCAGTAAGTACAATTATGTAACTATAAAAGACAGTAAAATGCATGCTACTTCTCCTTTCTTATCTTAAATGATGTAAAAAGTAATTGTATATTCCTCCTGATAACTTTCTTTAAAAAGACAAAGCGATCGTATAAAACAGCATGTATATAATGTATTTTGGGGTGTATAACATATGGAAATGTAATATTCTTCTTAATAACAGGACAAAAGAGGTGGGTGGGCACGAAGCTGTATTGAGCTAAAGAAATTACTCCGGAGAGCAACTTGAATCCATAGGAACAGATGAAGAGAACCAGAAATAGTAAATGAGAAGCTGACACAACAAAAGCTGTAAATATATACTTGCGCTCCTTCCCTCTAGTTTTATTAAGAGACATAAAATTATACAAGACAAAAACAACAATGTGTATTGTTGGGTTAGTAACATTTATAGATGTAATCTGCATGAAAGTCATACCACAAGAAAAAGAAAAATTGAATATATATGAGTGATGTTTTGGCCAGGCACAGTGGCTCTCACCTGTAATCCCAGCACTTTGGGAGGTTGAGGCATGTGAATCACTTGAGCCCAGGAATGTGAGACCAGCCTGAGCCACATGGCAAAACTCCATCTCAAAAAATACAAAAAATTAGCTGGGCATGATGGCACACACCTGTGGTCCCAGCTACTTGGGAGACTGATGTGGGAGGATCACTTGAGCTCATACAGTCAAGGCTGCAGTGAGCCATGATCGAGCCACTGCACTCCAGCCTGGGTGGCAGAATGAGACCCTGTCTCAAAAAGAAAGAGAAGGAGAGAGAGAGAGAGAGATGTTTCTACATCTAATTGGAATTAAACTACTGTAAATTTGAAGGTGATTCTGATAAGATGTATATGGTAAGATGGCAACCACTAAGAAAACATTTAAAAATATAGCAAAAAAAATGATTAAAAAATTTAAATGATACATTAGGAAATAATCACATATATAGAGAAAGTCACATATCAAAAATCAAAATGGTAGACGTAAATCCAACCGTATTAATTACAACAGTAGATTTGAATGGATTAAACAACTCATTCAAAAGTCAGAGATGGTCAGATGATTACAAAAAGAAAAAAGAGATCTGTCAACATACGGCACACTTTAGGTCAAGGATATAGATTGAAAGTAAAAGTTTGGAAAAGATATATTATGCAAACAGCACCACAAGAAAGTTAGAGTGGCTATAATAATATCAGACAAAATCAACTTTGAAACAACAGTGTTTCTAGGGGTAAATAGTAACAAAAAAAGGCTCAATCCATTAAGAATATACAACAATTGCCGGGCGCGGTGGCTCAAGCCTGTAATCCCAGCACTTTGGGAGGCCGAGGCGGGTGGATCACGAGGTCAAGAGATCGAGACCATCCTGGTCAACATGGTGAAACCCCGTCTCTACTAAAAATACAAAAAATTAGCTGGGCATGGTGGTGCGTGCCTGTAGTCCCAGCTACTCAGGAGGCTGAGGCAGGAGAATTGCCTGAACCCAGGAGGCGGAGGTTGCGGTGAGCCGAGATCGCGCCATTGCACTCCAGCCTGGGTAACATGAGTGAAACTCCATCTCAAAAAAAAAAAAAAGAATATACAACAATTGTTGCAGGGGCTCACGCCTGTAATCCCAACACTTTGGGAGGCTGAGGCAGGCAGATCACCTGAGGTCAGGAGTTCAAGACCAGCCTGGCAAAACCCTATCTCTACTAAAAAAAAAAAAAAAAATTTAACTGGGCATGGTGGTGGGTGCCTGTAATCCCAGCTACTCAGGAGGCTGAGGCAGAGAGAATTGCTTGAACCCAGAGGCAGAGGTTGCAGTGAGCCAAGATTGTGTCACTGCACTGTAGCCTGGGCAACAGAGTGAGACTCCATCTAAAAAAAAATAAAATAAAATAAAATAAAGAAGATACAACAATTATACACATATATGCACCTAACACTATACCACTAAAATACACAAAGCAAAAAGTGACAGGAATGAAGAGTGAATTAGACAATTCAACAATAATACTTGGATATTTCAGTATCCTCAATTCCAACAATAGATACAAACAGCTAGATAGAAGATTAACAAGGAAATAGGTTTTAACGCACAATAAACCAACTAGATCTGGCAGACTTCAGTGTAACATTACACCCAACAACAGTACACTATAAATTCTTCCTGAGTGCACATGGAACATTTTTTAGGAGCGATCATACACTAAGCCATAAAAAAAAGCATGGAAAAATAGTATATTCTATGATCCTGATGTAATTGAAGTCAAGAATGGAAAGAAAACTTATGAAACTTGCAAACATGTATTAATTAAACACTTTCAAACAACTAAAGAGTAAAGAAATCAAAAAGTAAATTATAAAAATACTTTGAGATAAATGAAAATGAAGACCCAACATATCAAAACGTATGGGGTTCAAACAGCTAAAACAGTACTTAGAAAGAAATGTATGACTATGACTATAATTACAAGTAGTAAAATCTCGAATTTTTCTAACATCTTAAGGCATTGGGAAAAGTACACAGAAAACCTGTGGAAGCAACGGGAAGGAAATAAAACAGACCAGACTGGGATTTAGTGAAATACAAAATTAAAAAATAATAATTAAAAAAAAGGGTCAGGGAGACCAAAACCAGTTTCCCTGCAAAGATCAAGAAAAATTGTAAACCTTTAGCTAGACTGACCAAAAAAACAAAACTAGAGGGAAGAGACTCAAACTATTAAAATCAGAAATATAAAGGAGACATATTACTACCGATGTGAAAGAAATAAAAAGGAATTATAAAGGATGGGATGTGTTGGCAAGGATGTGAAGAGACTGGAATCTTCGCAGCTGCTGGTGGAAATGTAGCATGACACTTCCTCAAACACTAAACAGAGAATTACCATAGGACACAGCAATGTCACTCCTAGGTAAGTACCCCAGAGAAAGGAGGGTGCTTTCACGCAAAAACTCACATATTAGTGTTCATAGCAGCATTATTTACCATAGCCAAAAGGTGGAAACAGCAAGGCCTCTCCACTGATAAACGGATAAACGAAATGTGATATACCATATAATGGAGTGCTATTCAGCCGTGGAAAGAAGCACTAACACGACACGGAGGAACCTTGAAAACATTATGCTAAGTGAAAAAAGCCCTCTCATAAGTAGATTAGCAGTTGCTTAGTGAGGGGAGGGGAAGTAGTGAGGTTCATAGCTGAAGGGCACAGGATTTCTTTTTCAGTTGTTGAAATCGTCTAGAAATGGGTGATGGTTGATGCTATGCTTTGAATGCTTGTCTGCTCCACAACTCATGTTGAAAGTTAACTGCCAATTTCATGGCTTGGGTGGTGAGGCTTTTAAGAGGTGGCTAGGCCATAAAGCATGCCCCCTCATGGATGAGTTTGATGCCTCAATAGAAGGTATTTCAGGAGTGGGCTCTCTCCTGGCTCTTCCACTCTTCTGCCATGTGAGGAGCAGTGTTTCTTTTTTCTGGAAGTCGCAGTGTTCAAGGCGTGTCCCGGAAGCACAGACTGGGGCCCTCACCAGACATCAAGGCGATAGCACCTTGATACTGAGATACCAAACTTTCCAGCCTCCAGAACTGTGGGTCGGTAAATTTCTGCTCATTATAAATTACCCAGCCTGTGGCATTTTGCTACAGCAGCACAAAAAGATGAAGACAGTTGCATTTATCTCTGAATGTATTAAAAACCATTGAGTTGGACACTTAATAAAACATACAAAAAGAGCCCTCATGCCTGTAATCCCAGCACGTTGGGAGGCTGAGGTAGGCAGCTCACCTGCGATCAGGAGCCAAGACCAGCCTGGCTGATGTGGTGAAACCCCATCTCTACTAAAAATACAAAATTAGCTGGGCGTGGTGGCACATGTCTGCAATCCCAGCTATCTAGGAGGCTGAGGCAGAAGAATCGCTTGAACCCAGGATGCAGAGGTTGCAGTGAGCCAAGATTGTGCCATTGCACTCCAGCCTGGGCAACAAGAGTGAAAGAGAAAGAAAGACAGAAAGAGAGACAGAGAGAGAGAGAGAGAAAAGGAAGGAAGGAAGGAAATAAATAAAGAGTTAGCCTAATGAGCACAGCAACACATTAATGAAAAAATAACATGCCAGAAAAAATTTTAAAAGCTTATCGAGATTCCTACAAGGAAATGGGAGAATGAAAAGTTACTGTAGAAACATGAGATTAGCCTGGGTACCAAACAATAAATCCCACCAGATGCCAAGTAGTAGCCAGAATTTGGCTCTGGAATTCTGACCATCCAAGCAAAGAGCAAAACATGCCCAGCTCCATCTCATCCGAAGTCTGGATGATCCTGGCTTCACAGGACACACAATGTAAAGGTGCGCCCATTCACCCAGCCCATTGGATAGATGGCTTCCCACTGATGTCGGACCTGGCCTCATGCTGGACATGTCTGCCTGGCCCCAGATGCCTGCGGGAAGGACCCCGACCCTGACTCCTGCCTTGTCTGACCTTCCCTAGGGTCAGAATTCTGTCCCTCAAACAGCCAAAGTGTAGTTTTCTACAGTGGGCTCTGGCAGGACGATCAGAGCCCCTACCTCTCTCACCATTAGCAGACCCTGGTAGGAATCCCGCGGTCCCTCTCTGTCCCTACATGACCCATAAGGGCTCCTTCCCCAAGCAGGAGTGGAATATGGCAGGATCTGGGCACCCACCCTTCTCAATAAGGGCTCGATCAGATGCACATCACACACTCACTTAGATGACTTAGAGCAATTATTGCAGCCTGCCTTGAGTTTATTTTGGCTCAGATCATCATATTAACTTGCAAATAATAGCAATGGAGAACACAGGCTTGGCCTGGGGCCAGCCCCCCACTGATGTCCCTGCAGTGGACACTGGAAAAACAAGTCTTCATCTGTCCCAGGTCAAAACATTAAAGCATGAGCCGGTGGAATCCCAATAGGAGTCGTGGGTCGGAGCCTTCGGGGATTTGCTGATGGTGACATCCCAAGGTCAGGGGCAGGATCCAGGGTCCAGGAGAAGCTGTCTGTCCTGTGTTCCAAGCCAGCATGGGCTCTGCTGAAGCAGACGGGAGGGCAAGGTGGCTGTTGTCACAGCCGCAATGGGTGCGGCTGCCCTCTCCAGTGTGCTGGCCAACAGGGAGCGGGCGGCGCACTCAGCCTGGAGAGGATGGGGCTGCAGCTTCCCGTTCAGAATGCGAAAGGAAAGGCCTGACGCTGACGCAGCTGCCTTCAGACGGATAGAGGCCAAAACGATGGTCTTAGCACATAAAGCAAGGCAAGTCACTTCCAGTCCGGGTCATTCAACAGCCATGTCTACAATAAATAATTTGTGGATTAAACAAATGTTACTGTTAGAAAAATGAACTAGAAGAGAAAGCTAAATTTACATGAGAAGCGTGGGAGAAAGTGGCACTTCTGTGGAAGACGGAGGATTTGACACTGAGAACCAGCATGAGCCTTGTGACTTCGGTGAATTGTAGTAAAAAGCAGACGTTGGAATTCACTGAGCATGATGAAAGGGCTGTGGAAGAAGATGAACAGCTGACACCTGGGCAGCTGAAGTGCAGACAGTGGGCGGGCAGGACCACAGCGCTGCTTGGAGGAACAAGAGCATGCTGCCTTACTTCTAATACCTCCTCGTGTTTAGCAGCCGTGCAGAACCCCACTGATTTAAATAAAGCACGGAGACGAAGCCATTGCAGCCCTTTGTGGTATCTCCGCTGCTCTCGTGCTCCTGGTGCTCACAAACAGGTGGCCTGGCAAATGTGTTTGTTTACGACACCTGGCCTCCTTTGCAGCCCACGGCGAGGCCTCCAGTCTCTGCCGACTCAAGGTGTCTCTCTAGGTCAGAGCTTTTAGGCTTCAGAGTTGATCCGGACACCTCAGAATGGAGAAATGTTGCTGAGTTCGCGTTTAATGTTTTAAGAAAGAAATAGCACATGTTTGATTGTTGCTTATAAAATAAATACTCAATATTTTTAAAGATATTCCTGGCTGGGCATGGTGGCTCACGCTGGTAATCCCAGTACTTGTGGAGGCCGAAGCGGGTGGATCACCTGAGGTCAGGAGTTTGAGAACGGCCCGGCCAACATGGCGAAACCCTGTCTCTGCTAAAAATACAAAAATCAGCCAGGCATGGTGGCGGGTACCTGTAATCTCAGCTACTTGGGAGACTGAGGCAGGACTTGTGGACTAAAGCAGGAGAATTGCTTGAACCTGGAAGGCAGAGGTTTCAGTAAGCCAAGATCGTGCCATTGCACCCCAGCTTGGATGACAAAAGTGAAACCCTGTCTCAAAAAGAAAAGATATTCCTGATCCATCACACAGTCAGCCCTCACATGAAGCAACTGATCAGAACAGTTTCTTCAACAGTCCTTGGCATAGGGTCCAGGGCCCCTTGTAATTATACACAAATATGAGTGATGAAAATACTGGATCACAGCATTTATCAGTGCCATCTCCACAGGAAGCAGGACTTCAGTTATTAGGCAACGCCCTCAATGACCTCTGTATACCTGAAAGACCAAGCTTGGCCAGAACCAAACTCCGTGCACCGTACTGTGTGCTAAGTTCTTCATTGTCCAGGCTGAATGTTACAGGTTAAGACGCAGACATTTCAGAGTAATGCCGACCCACAGAAGGACAGTCCTGTGCTCCAGGATGTCCTTTTAGGCACCAAGGACCACAGACATGGTGGCAGTTCCTGAAGATTGCAATATTGTATTTTTACTACGCCTGTTCTCCGTTGAGGTATGTTTACATACACAAATACTTGGCATTGTGTCACAGTTGACCACAGTACTGGGTACAGTCACATCTGGCGGGTCTGCAGCCTAGGAGCCAAAAGCTCCACCAAGCAGCCTTGGTGTGCCATGGGCTGAAAAATCCAGGGGAGCTGTGAGCACACTCTGTGATGTTTGCATGATTATGAAACTGCCTAACAATGCACTCTGCAGAACACATTCTCGTCGTTAAGTGGACATGACTACAGTCTTCTCATTCACAGTTCTTCCCATGCCTGCCAAGCAAGGCTGAGCCCGTTCAGGCACCAGCCGGACCTAGTTGCCCAGGATGTATGTCAGAGGGTCAGGTGAGGGAAAGGATAAGGACAGGGAATTTCTAGACAGTCTCTAGAAATCCTCGGATACGTGACAGCATGGCTGTACGCCCATCATCATTTTTTCTCTGTAAGCTCTCAGAATGTCTGGATTCTTTCAAAGAATGGTTCATCTCCAGTGACCAAGGTGCGTTACCTGAGTCATCCCTGCTAAGTTCTGCCAATGACCACCTTTCTCTAACAGTACCTGAAATCAACATTTGATAGCGTGTTGGATTTGTGGGTAAGTTGGTAGCTAGAAGGAAGAAAAAAAATGTATGATTTTGTTTTAAAAACATCCCAAAGTCTCCTGAAGCTTTAATGCTGTATGATGATGTACAAGTGAGAACTTCGGGTTGGACATAACCGAATGATCTGAGATCATTTAACAGAAAAGTGAATTTACAGAGGGGATCCTGGGACAGCCTTATGTACCAGGACTGGGACGTAGACCAAGGACGGATGGAAGCAGGGAAGGGAGAACGCCACTCTCAGTTTCAAGGCACGTCCTCACTCTGTATCGCCTTCATCCGCTTCACCCACAGCCACCTATGCCACACAGTGGACGTGTCTTTAGTTCCACCACCCACACAAAACAGGACTTCGCTTTCTCAACTTTGTTTCCGATTCCAAGGGGAGACCATGGTCCTGGAAGAAGCCAGTTGGCCCCACTGAGTCAGGTTTATCCCAGGAGGGATTAGTAAAAAGACTGTCTACAAAAGTGTGGGCCGGGGGCAAGGAAACCACAGGGAACACATCATTTCTGAGGCCAGCAACGGTGAGGCTGCTAGCCCCCCTCACCCAAAGGGGTGAGGGCAGAGAGCTACATGGAGAGGCTGCCCTGGGGAGCTGGGACCCTCACTGGGGGCTGTAGCCAGCAAAAGGAAACTAGCTGGAATGAATCCAGGAGTAAGTACCCTGCCTGGCGGTGTTCTCTGCCCCTCTGATTCCCCCGCTGAGATTCCCCAGGAGGCAGGGGGTGGGCTGATGCGGCTCAGCCAGGCCAGCTGCCCAGGTGCAGGGCGCAGAGCACACTAGAGAACCAGATCATGAGGGGCAGGGAGGACCGGAAGTGTGTGCACAGAAGGGCTCTGATTGGCCCGGCGTGGACCATGTGCCCATCTCTGAGCCAATCAGAGAGACAGGGGGAGGAGCCTGTGCCAATATGGCAGCCATGTGGTGCATGTGGCTGTTGTGGTGTCTTAGTCCGTCTGTGTTGCTGTAAGAAAATGCTACAGACTGAAAGATAGAGCATTATTTTTCACAGTTCTGGAGGCTAGGAAGTCCAGGACCAGGGCAGGCCTGGTGTCTGGGGAGGGCTGCTCTCTGAGGTCTTGCTGCATCCTCCAGAGGGGAGAACTGCTGTGTCCTCACGTGGCAGAAGAGGGGGAAGCCCTCAAGCCCTTCCATAAGGCACTAATCCATTCATGAGGTCCTGGTCCCCTCCTGAAGGCCCCAGCTCTCAACACTCCTGCAATGGGGATTTTCAACATGAGGGGACACACATCATTCAAACCACAGCAGTGGGGGTGGGGAGCACTGCAGGAAAGGTGCCTAGATAAAGTAAAGTGGTCCTCAGCTCCATCCCAGCCTCACTCCTCCCCGCCTCCCGTCCTCAGCTCCATCCCAGCCTCACTCCATCTCC
>NW_022436950.1:633475-640452 GCF_009761245.1 Sapajus apella | reverse complement strand
GCCTCCCGTCCTCAGCTCCATCCCAGCCTCACTCCTCCCTGCCTCCCATCTTCTGTTTCCTCCTCCTCCCCAACATGAGAGCCTTGCAAGTTTCCTGCCACCTCTTCTGGATCACCCTCTCATCAGCCCCCAACACCAGATTTGTCACTAAGATCTGTCTCCTCTGCCTCCTCCACAGCTCTCCAGCCTGGGTCCTCTTCTTGTCCCAGTGGGCCATTTCAGGACTTGGATCCTCTTGTACTCTGCCTTGCTCTGTCGACAGCAACCCTGCCAGCTTCTACGGCCATGCCTCCTCCTGCTTTCCTTGGTCTCTGTGGCTGTCCCTTCTCACCTTCTCTACGAGTCCCCTTTTCTCCTTCACCAACACTCTCTCCTTGGCCATCGCCTCTTCTCCCAGTATGGCCCTCTTTTGATAATGTCACATCTATTTTATGGCTGAAATATATGAGCCACCAACTCCCAAATCAGGAGCCCTCTTCCATGTTGAATATGGCTACAGGCACCATCCTGAGACACCCCAAATTTCACAGGTCCCAAGTGGAACACGAAGTCTCCCACAGCCCTGACTCCTTCAGGGAGCAGCTCAGGTAAAGACACCCCATCCGCCCAGTTGCCCAAACCAGATACCCAGAACCCAGTTTCCCTGCTTGTCCTCCACCCCTACATCCATCCTAGCCCCACGTAGAGGACAATGACCACAGAGCACATGAGTGAGAAGGGAGCCTGAGCTCTGTGCAGGTGCAGGAGGGCTTTACACCATGTTCACAGGTTCTGGAGCCAGGGCCAGCAACTTCATTTGTGATAGATTGGGGGAGGAATTGTACAATAAAAACACACAGTCCCTTATTCATAAAACAGCCATTTTATGGCTTATGTATTTTAGCGATAAAATAGATGTGACATTATCAAAAGAGAGTCATGGTGGGAGAAGAGGCAATGGCCAAAGAGAGAGTGTTGGTGAAGGAGGAAAGGGGACTCCATAGAGAAGGTGAGAGGGACAGCCTACCCCTGGCTTTCAGTGCCCTGTAGAAAAGAATCTTGCCTTCATCCTCTCTCTCTCATCCCCACCATCCAACACTGACCCAGTCTGCATCACATCCTCCTCTCCAGGATGCCTGCTAGACCTCGCTCCAACCCACTCACCTATTCCCAGGCACTGAAGAGTCTTCTCCATGCACAGACCATGCCGAGAACAGGGAGCCCAGTGCAGAACTGACCTGTAGGCTGCCCTGTCTGTGCTCCTAGTCTGCTGGGACCTAGAGACGAAGAGGACAAAGACCACAAAGACCACAGAGCACATGAGTGAGGAGGGAGCACCAGCTCTGTGCAGCTGTAGGAGGGCTTTACTCCATGCTCACAGGTTCCGGAGCCAGGGCCAGCAACTTCATTTGTGATAGGTGGGGGAAGGAATTGTAAAATGAAAGCACAGAGTCTCTTGTTCACAAAACAAGGAGAACTGCTCTTAACAGTGTTAAAAAGGAAAACTTTTTATTTTCCTGTGTTAACTTTAATAGTTTACCATTGTTATTTGCTATTTAAGGTCATTCTAAGTAAAGAAATTTCCAAATTTTAATTTTTTAGCTGAATTTTACTGTTCATCTTTATATTGTGCAGTGCCAATTTTAAATACAACTGTAGGAGCATTAGATCCCATGCAGAAACACAGACATTACACAATTCCTATTTTGTAGCTCAAACAGGTATGTATATTTAATTTTTACGAGGACAGTGGAAATGCTGTGCAAAACTAAATCAAGGGTTTTTATTTCACTTCTTGATACTGGCAATGATATTGCCTTATTGACACTGCCTTCAGCTTACTGGTGAATATGGAAGAATGGAAAGAAAGAACTGTGGCTTTTCCTGTCTTCCCCTTTCCTTCCAGGCATTGTTTTCCGTGTAAATGCTTGGCCAATACAGGAAGGTAGAAAGAGGGAAAAAAAAAAAAGTGCATTGGGGTCCTTGGCTGCTGGTATTATTCACAAGGCCACTGCCTTCTTTCTGTGTTTCAAGTGGACCTCACGTGGAAAGCATGGCTTTCCCATAGACTCAGTGGCAGACACACACAATGACCTGCTCCTGGCCTTGAGTCCTGCTGGTCTCCCATGCATCCTAGTGTCACTGGAATTCACCAATGCTGCATGTGAATGGAGAGGCAAGGAAGGGCAGACATGTACATCCTGCAAATCTCACGTGCTCCTGCTCCTGCTGTGCA
This sequence comes from Sapajus apella, assembly GCF_009761245.1. NCBI lineage: Eukaryota > Metazoa > Chordata > Mammalia > Primates > Cebidae > Sapajus > Sapajus apella. Next base: position 638,237 of record NW_022436950.1, on the reverse strand, counting down.
GTCCTTCCAAAACACAAGTTCGAAGGTAAAAGTATCAAGATTCAGGGCAGACCTGGCCGAGCATTAAGCCAAGCACAGAGCCCTTCTAAGTGCAGGGCCCATAAAATTTCACAGGTTACACACCTGTGAGGCTGGCAGCCCCCTAGGTTCTTTTGTTTTTTGTACTTTAGGTTCGGGGGTACATGTGCAGATCATACAGGATTGCTGCATAGGTACATACATGACAAGGTGATTTGCTGCCTCCATCCCCCTGTCACCTATATCTGGCATTTCTCCCCATGTTATCCCTCCCCAACATACCCACCACCACAGAGTCCCCAGTGTGTGACGCTCCCCTTCCTTGTGTCCATGTGTTCTCATTGTTCAGCACCTGCCTGTGACTGAGAACATGCAGAGTTTGATTTTCTGGTCTTGTGTCAGTTTGCTGAGAATTTCCAGATTCATCCATGTCCCTACAAAGGTCACGAACTCATCGTTTTTTATGGCTGTATAGTATTCCATGGTGTATATGTGCCACATTTTCCTTGTCCAGTCTATCATCGATGGGCATTTGGGTTGGTTCCAGGTCTTTGCTATTGTAAACAGTGCTGCAACGAACGTATGTGTGCATGTGTCTTTATAATAAAGTGATTTATAATCCTTCGGATGTATATCCAGTAATGGGATTGCTGGGTCAAATGGAATTTCTATTTCTAGGTCCTTGAGGAATCGCAACATTGTCTTCCACAATGGTTGAACTAATTTACACTCCCACCAACAGTATAAAAGTGTTCCTATGTCTCCACATCCTCTCCAGCACCTGTTGTCTCCAGATTTTTTAAATGATCGCCATTCTAACTGGCGTGGGATGGTATCTCAATGTGGTTTTGATTTGCATTTCTCTAATGACTAGTGATGATGAGCATTTTTTCACGTTTGTTGGCCTCACATATGTCTTCTTTTGAAAAGTGTCTGTTCATATCCTTCGCCCACTTTTGAATTGGCTTGTTTGTTTTTTCTTGTAAATCTGGTTTAGTTCTTTGTAGATTCTGGATATTAGCCCTTAAATCTGGCACTAGACAAGGATGCCCTCTCTCACCACTCCTATTCAATATAGTATTGGAAGTTCTAGCCAGAGCAATCAGGCAAGAAAAAGAAATAAAGGTATTCAATTAGGAAAGGAGGAAGTCAAATTGTCTCTATTTACAGATGACTTGTTTGCATATTTAGAAGACCCACTGTCTTAGCCCAAAATCTCCTTAAACTGATAAGCAACTTCAGCAAAGTCTCAGGATACAAAATCAATGTGCAGAAATCACAAGCATTCCTGTACACCAATAACAGACTAATAGAAAGCCAAATCAAGAGGGACCTCCTGTTCATGATTGCTACAAAGAGAATAAAATACCTAGGAATACAACTAACAAAGGATGTAAAGGACCTCTTCAAGGAGAACTACAAACTACTGCTCAAGGAAATAAGAGAGGACACAAACAGATGGAGAAACATTCCATGTTCATGGTTAGGAAGAATCAATATCATGAAAATGGCCATACTGCCCAAAGTAATTTATAGATTCAATGCTATCCCCATCAAGCTACCAATGACCTTCTTCACAGAACTGTAAAAAATCACCTTAAACTTCATATGGAATCAAAAGAGGGCCTGCATAGCTAAGACCCCTAGTTTTAACTGCAATTGACAGGAAATTCAAGGGTAGAGGAGAATGTTAAACACCACACAGACACAGTTGGCATATCCAGGGCATGGGGCACTGCAACCAGCCAGTAGGGGCACAGAAGGGAGGAAAGAGGCTAAAACAGGCTCCATGGAAGGAAATGGGAACTTGTTTGGCTCCTAATTCAAACAAACCAACTGTGAAAACACGTCTCTGGATAATTAGGGATTATAAAGATAAAGAAAGTCTTCTTAATCTAGTTAGGAGTGAAGGACAGTCGTATACACAGGGCTTACGGGGGGAAAGGCCTGACCAAGGCATTTGTAAGTCAAATGACAAGATGTTTGGGATTTGATGTATTTTAGAAAAAACCAGCAGGGCAATAACTGGCACTAGATTGGCAAAACAATGAAAATGTTTGAATCCACGAGGTTCATCATTTTCCTCTATTTTTAAAAAAGTTTTTTTAAATGTTCTATAACGGAAAGAAGGAAGGAAGAAAAATAACATATGTATATGTGTGTAAGTGTGTGTTTACATTAATTTATTTATTATGTATCCCTTAAACAAATATTTTCTTTCAGTTTATAAGAAATTATATTTTCAACACTGAATAAATTACCTTATTTTGCAATAAATTACCAAGCAGTTAATGAAGAGTGACCTATGATCCACACAAGAGAACTCTGGCATGGAAATCACTTTTTACCTCAACTTCCTATCCCTTCTTTTCATTTCTTCAAGCAATATGGAAAATTTCCTAGCACATAAGACACATTATAATGTTCTTTCTTGAAGATGTAACTCTACACGTTTGAGTGGCTAATTATTCCAGTTTTTATTTAGTAATAAATTAAAGAAAAATCCCATTTTATTAGAAATTCTATCACTAAAATTATGTGTGATAAATTGATTCTTCCCATGACTCTTTAGGGGAAAAAACACAATTTTAGATTATTTTTTCTTAAAGTGAAAGAAAGTTTAGACACAGGAGTAGATTGGATTTGCCTAAATGTGGCCTCAGATTAATAAAACCAAAGGGGAAAAAGTTTACCGTTTTTGTTTTTGTTATTGACAAGTGTCCATTATACTTTGAAAAGCATCCATACTTGATGAAGTGCTGGAGGTGTGGGAGAGCATCCCAGGCTTCCAGATTCCAACAGCTTCCCTCTGGATTCAGTCCCCCTCCTGGGCCCTCTTCCTCCTCCTCCTCTTCTACTCAACTGCCTGTCCCCAGGCCTGAAGCCACCACACCCTGCTACTGGGAGGCCCTGAGGACCAATGGCCACCCTGGAGGTCACTCAGCCCTCAGTACTGGACATTCTAGCCAGAGCAATTAGGCAAGAAAAAGAAATCAGGCCAGCGGTGGGAGTGAGCCAGGCCTTCCCCTCCCTCTGCCATCCCAGCCTCAGCTTCAAAGGCATGGGCATCCCCTGGGGCACACAGCCCCTTCCAGCGTCCCTTCAGTTCCCTCCTGGGATCCCTCTTCCTTTCATCAGTGGGAAAGTGGGAGAAGGAACCATCCCTACCAAGAAAACTGGAATGGCTTTGATATTGTTAGAAGCAGATTTTCCATGCCACAAAAGAAATAGCACTTGAACATAAATTTTCTTAGCAAGGCAATTTTTACTTCTATAGAAGTGTGCATCTTGCAGATGGAGCAATGGCAAGAGTACACCTGAACAAGGGAGGGAAAGGGGTTCTTATCCCTGAGGCAGGTAGCCTCCACTGCTGTGTTGTTCCCCTACTGGCTAGAGCTGGACGCACGGTCTAAGCTAATTCCGACTGGCTATTTTAAAGAGAGCAGGGGTACAAGCCAGAGTGGCGGGGTGAGCAGCTTTGGTGAGAAAGACGGTTACAGAGCAGGTGACTAAAGGTGAGGACTCTGGTCAGAGCAGTTGACCAGGGGTAACTCAGGACAGAGCAGGTGACCAGGGAAACAGATGTGAATTACTGATTAGAGCTGGTGGGAAGGATGTTTACTGAAACTAGAGGCAAGGAGATGAAGAGAACAAGGAAGTTAAACTTTAGAATGGAGAACAAAGAACAGGGAAACTGAACCTACTGGCTTATTGATACTTTGCAGAGAAACTTGGAGCTCGCGGTTTTCAACGGTATCTGGGTAAACTGGAATATGGAGCCAGGATGCCTGCTCTGTGAGAAAAGGGAAATGCAGAGACCACCCATGGCACAGCTCACAAATGGAGCAAGGACTGTTGAGGGTTCTGCAGTCATGGGCATTTCTTATCCACTTCCAAACACTTTGCAATAAAGTCATGAGGTTTATGCCAAGCAGGTTATGAAATGAAAGAAACCATGTTCCTCTGAAGTCTGCAGTGGCACTTCTTACAGCACCTAGAAAGCCAGTCTCTTACAGCACTCAGGAGGTGCTCACACTGCGCCTGGGGCTGTTTAGAGGAGGTGCTGCCCATGCCTGCCAGCCCCCAGAGTCAGGAAGGGTGGCCCTGAGAGGGCTGCCCGCATTCTGCTCTTTTTGTCAGCCCCCGGCTCACAACTGGATTTCCAGGACTAGGAGTGGATGCTATATGTACGAGCTTTGCTCCTGATGACGTTGAACCCTAAGGCTTCCAACCCCCAAAGAGATTAGATCCTAAGAGGACCACCAGCAGAGGCAGGCCAAGAACACCTCTCCTTCCTTCTCTTGCACTGGGAGGCATGTAGGCACTTCCCGTGATTGCAGGTTCCTGCTAGTTAGGCACTTCATCACAGGCCAGGTGAGAAGAGCAGGATGCAGGTGTCAAGTGCACATCATCTTGGAAACCATGTTCATGAGTGCACAACAGAGTGCTACACGGACGGGGGAAGGACTGCAGAAGAACAACAGTGATCACAAGAAAGCACAGCAAGCATTTTTCCAAGCTTACGGCGCGCCAGGCCTATCTCCTTCTCTCCACATGTAAAAGGTGTGATGGAGGTGTGTGATGAAAGAGTGTGATGGTGGGGTGTGGAGGGGTGTGTTGGAAGAGTGTGGTGGGGGGGTGTGGATGAGTGTGATGGAGGGGTGTAAAGGAGAAGTGTGATGGAGGGGTGTGAAGGGGCGTGAGGAACAGGTGTGATGGGTGTGATGGAGGGGTGTGGTGGGGG
>NW_022436950.1:631284-633465 GCF_009761245.1 Sapajus apella | reverse complement strand
GGAGGGGTGTGAAGGGGCGTGAGGGACAGGTGTGGTGGGTGTGATGGAGGGCTGTGATGGTTCCTTCCACAATGGCCAGGATGAAACAGAAAACTACACCATGAGAGCAGCCAGGCCAGGTACCTGGAAAATGGTTGATAAATAGTTACTTTTATTCTGGGCAAAACAAGTTTCAAACACAACAAGGTCAGTTAATAAGTAAGGCAGGTGGACATAGAACTGAAGCAATGAGCCACTGGCCACCCTGCCCATCCCTGAGGGTAGAGGATGCAACACTTGAGCAAGTGAGAGGCTGAATGGACAAATGGACAGAGTCCAGCCTAGATGTAAAAACAGAATTCCAATACATGACCTTCAGCATCCAGCACACAAAACCCATCATCATCCACAGTCACCAGCCCAGAAAGCCCACCCATCAGTACAGTCTCCAGCCTGCGAAGTCCACCCATCATCTACACTCAGCATCCCAGAAAGCCCACCCAATATCCACAGTAACCAGCCTGGGAAGCCGACTTAGCATCCACAGCCACCAGCCCAGGAAGCCCATCCATCACCTACAGTCACCATACCAGGAAGCCCACCAATCATCCAAAATCACCAGCTAATGAAGCCCACCCATCATCTACAGTCTCCAGCCCACATGCTCATCCATCATGCACAGTCACCAGCCTATGAAACCCACCCATAATCTACAGGCAGCATTGCAGGAATCCCAACAATCTTCCACAGTCACTACATCAAGAATCTACCCATCATCCAGAGTCACCAGCCCAAGAAGCTGACCCAACATCACCAGCCCAAGAAGCTGACCCATCATCTACAGTCTCTATCCCAGGAAGCCCACCCATCATTCACAGTCACCAGCATATGAAGCCCCTCATCATCTACAGTCATCAGCCAAAAAAGCCCACCCATCACCCACAGTGACAGCCCAGGATGCCCTCCCATCATGCATAGTCACCAGTCTATGGAGCCCACCATCACCTACAATCACCAGCCTGTGAAGCCCACCCATCATTCACAGTAACCAGCCTGTGGAGCCCACCAGTCATCCAGTCACCAGCATATAAAGCCTTCAGGCTAGGAAGCACTCCTAACATCCACAGTCATCAGCCTATGATTCCCACCCATCACCTATAATCACCAGCCTAGGAAGCTCACTGAACCTATACAGTCACCGGCCTAGAAAACCTACTCATCAACAGTCACCAGCCTGAAAAGCCCACCCATCGTGTGCAGTCAACAGCCCATAAAACCCACCCATTATATACAACCACCAGCCTGAGATGCCAACTTAAAATACATGACCAGCATGGGAAGCCCACCCATCATCCAACATCACCAGCCAGAAAGGCCCATCCATCATCCAGTCACTATCCGGGGAAGCACACCCATCACCTACAGTCACCAGCCTGGGAGGCTCACCTATAATCCATAGTCAACAGCCGGGAAAGCCCACCCATCATCCACAGTCACCAGCCTGAGAAGCGCACACATCATCCACAGTCACCAGCCTAGAGGGCAAACCCATATTCTACAGTCACCAGTCCAAGAAGCCCACCCATCATCCAATCAGCAGCCCGGGGGTCCACATACGTTCTACAGTAACCAGCCCGGGAAGCCTACCCATCATCCAGTCTCCAGCCCAAAAACCCCATCCATCATCCACAGTCACCAGCCTATGAAGCTTACCCATCATCTACAGCCACCAGCTCTGGAAGCCCACCCATCACCCACTTATCTTCCACAGTCACCAACCAAGGGAGGTCACCCACCATCTACAGTCTCCAGCCCAGGAAGCCCACCCACCATCTACATTCACGAGCTTGGGAAGTTTACCCATCATCCAGTCAACAGCCGGGAAGCCTACCCATCTTCTACAGTCAGCAGCTTGGGAAGCCCACCCATCATCCACAGCTTCCAGCCCAGGAAGCCCACCCATCATCCACAGCTTCCAGCCCAGGAAGCCCACCCATCATCCAATCAGCAGCCTGGGCAGCCCACCCATCAACTACAGTTACAGCCTGGGAAGACTACTCATCATCCACAGTCATCAGCTCAGAAAGCCCATACACCATCCACAGTCACCAGCCTAGGAAGCCCCCCATCATCCACAGTCACCAACCTGGGAAGCCCACCCATAATCCTGTCACCATCCTGGAAAGTTCGCTCTTCATCTAC
>NW_022436950.1:618206-631274 GCF_009761245.1 Sapajus apella | reverse complement strand
CCACCCATAATCCTGTCACCATCCTGGAAAGTTCGCTCTTCATCTACAGCCAGCAGCCTGGAAAGCCCGTCCATTGTCTACAGTCTCCAGCCCGGGAAACCCACCCATCAACCACAGTCACTAACCTGGGAAGCCCACCCATCATCTACAGCCACCAGCCTGGGGCCAGCCTGCTGTGAATACGCCATGTAGGAGGCCCCTGCCCGCTCTATGGACAGCTCGGAAGGCAAACAATGACTTCTGTAACATTCGGCCCCAAGAGGCCAAGACTTGATTAATAACGTTATTTTTAATTTTAGCCTCTGCTTCTAACTTAGGTCCAACCCAAAATGGCCAGATACACTTCCTTAATCTATCAGATAGTAGCCCCCATTCTAGTAAGCCCCCTGCTGCTCCCCCAGTCAAAGGCCTCGTGATGGTTAATACTGAATGTCAACTTGATTGGATGGAAGGATGCGAAGCAGCGTTCCTCAGTGTGTCTGTGTGAGCGCTGCCCGAGGAGATGACCGTCTGAGTCAGTGGATGGGACAGGCAGGCCCACCCTCAATCTGGGCGGGCACAGTCTAATCGGCTCCCGGCGAGGCTAGAACAAAGCAGGCGGGAGAAAGTGGAACGGCAGACTGGCTGAGTCTTCCGGCCTCCATCTTTCTCCCGTGCTGGATGCTTCCTGCCCTTGGACATCAGACTCTGAGCTCTTCAGCCGTTGGACTCCTGGACTTACACCAGCGGTTTGCTGGGGCTCTCGGGCCGTCAGCCAGACTGCAGGCGGCACTGTCGGCTTCCCTGCTTCTAGGTTTTGGGACCTGGACTGGCTTCCTTGCTTCTCAGCTTGCAGACAGACTACTGTGGGACCTCACCTTGTGACCGTGTGAGTCCATACTGCTTAATAAACTCCCCATTCATATATATATACACTGTTAGTTCTGTCCCTCTGCAGAACCTTGACTAACACAGGCCTCTAGCCAGGGCGCACCGGAGCCTCCACATTTTCCTACCATGAAGCTTCCCCAGTCCTCTGCTTGTCTTTATCTCTGCCAAATGCAGGTGACAATGGCCGCCTCCCCTGCCACAGCAAGCTCTGCGTAGGTCACCTGTGCTTTTCTTACTGGGTGGTCTTTTATTCCACGGGAAAAACAAAACCCATGCGTGTGGGCTGGGGTGGGGAAGTCACCCAGACAGCCCAGCAAAGCGGAGTGACACTGCTGGGTGGGTGCAGAAACTTGTCAAATCACGAGGCATTGCTGATAGGGAGAAGTGGTCTGGCTAGAAGATCAAAGCAGCCACCACACTCCCCGAAGCCAAAGCCTAATCCAGAGCAAGGCCCTAACGCTCTTCAATTCTGTGAAGGCAAAGACGGAGGAGAACGCTGCAGCCTGAAGCCAGCAGAGAGACTCCTGAGGGTGAAGGAAAGAAACCTCCCTCATCACATAAAGGCGCGAGTGAAGCCGCAGTGCCGATGCAGATGCTGCAGCCAGTTATACAGAAGACATAGCTGAGATCGCGGATGGAGGCGTCTACACTAGACAGCAGATTTTCCGTGCCGAAGAAACAGCTTTCCATTGGAAAAGGATGCCATCTGGGGCTTTCACGCTAGAGAGGAGAAGTCAGTGTGGGCCGTCAAAGCCTCAAAGGGCAAGCCGACTCTCTGGTGAGGGGCTGATGCAGCCGGTGACTTTAAATTGAGGCCAACACTTGTTTCCATTCTGAAAAATCCTAGCACCCTTAAAATCCTGCTGAATTGACTCTGCCGTGCTCCACAAATGGAACAACGAAGGCTGGGTGGCCGTGGCTCACATCTGCAATCCCAGCACTTCAGGAGGCAGAGGCAGAAGGACTGCTCAAGCCCCAGAGTGGGAGGCTGCAGCGAGCTACGGTCACTGCCTGGGTGACAGAGTGAGACCTCGTCCCCAAAATAATAATAGTAATCAATGGAATAAGAAAGCCTGGATGACAGCAAATCCCTTTACATAACGATTCACTAAAGATTTTAAGCCCATTGCTGTGACCTAGTGCTCAGAAAAAAGATTCCTCTGAAAATGTTACTGCGCGCTGACAATGCACCTGCGCCCCCACGCTCTGAGGGAGAGGCCTCAGGGGATTCATGTTGTTTTCATGCTGCTGACACGACGTCCATTCTTCAGCCCACGAACCAAGGGGTCATCTGACTTTCAAGTCCCATTACTGAAGAAACACATTTTGTATGGCTGTGGCTGATGCAGGCAGAGCTTCCTCTGACGGATCTGGGCAAAGCCAGTTAAAAACCTAGGAAGGATTCGCCATTCTAGATGCCAGTAAGAACATGTTTGATTCACGGGAGGAGGTCAAAATATCAACATTAACAGGAGTTTAAAAGAAGTTGATTCCAACCCTCCTGGATAACTTTGAGGGCTTGGAGACCCGTGGAGGAAGCAGCTGCCGATGCGGTGGAAACGTCGGGGAGCCAGACTGAGAAGCGCAGCCTGAAGACGGGCGGGATTGCAGCCTCAGGAGAAAACGTCAGTGCAGAGGAGCTGCTTCCTGTGGATGAGCGGAGAAAGTGGTGGCATGAGACGGAGGCTCCTCCTGGTGAGGGGGTTGTGCACGTCGCAGAAATGACAACAAAGGATTCCAAGTATGACATAACCTTCGTTGACAAAGCAGTGGCAGGGGCTGGGAGGATTGGCTCTAATCTCAAAGGAAGTTCTGCTGTGAACAAAATGCTATCAAATAGAGTCTCAGGCTACAGAGAAATCTTTCATGAAAGAAAGTGTCAACAGATGCAGCTAAGTTCACCGTCGTCTTATGTTAAGAAATTGCCACGGCCACCCCAGGCTTTGGCAGCCGTCAGCCCCAGGCAAAACCCTCCAGCGGCAACATGATCACAACTTGCGGGAGGCTCAGGTGCTTGCTGGCATCTTTTAGCAATAAAGTGTTTTTAAGGTGAGCTATACGCATTGTTTTGTAAGATACAAAACTATTCGCATACTGAACACACTATGGTGTGGTGTAATTTTACATGCCCTGGGAAACCAAAGCCTCCATGCAGCCTGCTGTTCCGCACTGTCGCTCTGCTGCAGTGCTCTGGAACCGAGCCGCAGCCCCTCAAAGGTGTGTCTGTATACACTTCTGTACGCTCCATGTCCACAGGACTGGGCTTGTGTGCTAAAGCACATTTCTCATCCTGAATGGGAGCGGCCGTTCCGTGCAAGCCTGGCGTGTGCGGTGCGTGGCTCCTTAGGCAGGGGGAATCTGGTGACGCCGTTCCGCTGCAGGGTGGTTCCTGAGGCAGCTGAAGCAGCTGGAGCTGCGGTCTAGACCCAAAGGGTCCCTGAGAGCCCGTCCTTGGGAACAGCCAGGACTCCCGCAGAAGGAGGCTGGGCTCCTGCTACCCCGAATGCAAATTTGACTTGGTTTTAATGAAAGTAAGAGACAGCGTGAGCCCAGCCCATATTTGGACTGCAGTTGGTCATTTCACTCAATCCATACAACATCCTTTCAGGTTGGACATGTGCCTGTTTCACAGATGTGAGAACTGAGGCCCAGAGCTCACACGGGCAGCGAGTCTGTGATGGAAATCAAGGGCGCATGTTTGTCTGACCCAGCTCACCTCACCTCTGCTTGGTGAGGCCACCCTGAGGCTCTGAGCCTTCCCGGGGTCACAAGTGAATGAACCCAGCACAAAGCAGCTGGTCAGATGTGGGCTCCTTCCCCACGAAGGAACCTTTCTCTAGAAAACCAGACTTCTCGGGAGTGCTTTGGCCCTTCAGACACCTTTCAGGAATGCAGCGTAGAACCTCAGCACGGCGGGCTTGTATGTCACATGGAGCACAGGGCGAGGAGGCTCCTTCCGCATTTTGCCTGGAGGTGACCAGGAAGGGCCTTGGCCACCTCAGCCCAGCCAACCTGCAGTTGCCACAGGCAGAATGATCCCACGGCCCCTGCCCTCCCTGGGCCACTCTGCGTGTCCCAGGACAGGGTAGCTCCAGACACTTTTGGACCGAGGCTCTGGGTGAGGTCTGTTTTTCTGTAAGGCCAGACATGAGGCGTGAGCCTGCCTGGCAAGTGAGGCTGGACACTGCCCTGTTGAAAGGGGAAAGAGATCATGTGGAAGCATGTTACAAGGGAAGAACGTCAGTTATACCGACTATGTGTATATTCAGAAAGTCTTTGCAGGGTGGAAAATGTGTCCCGGGTTTGCCTTTTCTTCCCATTTCCTGCAACCTCCTTCCCCATGTCAAGCTCATCTAAAAGCCATCTCCCCTTCTCACAGACGGGTCCTCCTGAGGCGGCGGCAGCCGGTTTGTAACCAGGCCCTGCGGGAACAGACTCACTCGGGGCTCAGAGGCGAGTGGGGAAGATCCCACAGCTCGAAGACGCAGGGGAGAACTTTCTGTCATTGAAATCAGGTAGGCCAGGGCCACAGCGCGCCAGGGGCGGGCAATGGCAACAGAGGGGCAGCTCGGGGTCTGGACGCGTGGATGATGGGGATGTCTGCCCATCCCAGGGAGCCCAGCTGTCCTGAGCACATGGGTCACGCCAGGAACACAGAACTACAGGAGGCCAGGCAAAGGGGGCAGGCGGAGGAGGTGTGGGCCTATGGTGGAGAAATTCGGGCTTTAGAGAACATGGTGGTACAACCCAGGGACGGCAAGAGCCATCCAGTGCGCCCCAGGGAACAGCGGCCGACACCTCACCCGCACCCAACCCTAGAGAAGGTGCCTCCTCTCTCCTTGCTGTTGTTGAAACACAGACTCGCTCTGTCGCCCAGGCTGCAGTGGTGCGATCTCGGCTCACTGCAACCTCAGCCTCCTCGGTTCAAGAGATTCTCCTGCCTCCGCCTCCTGAGTAGCTGGGATGACAGGCACGTGCCACCACGTCCAGCTAACCTTTGTATTTTTAGTAGAGATGGGGTTTCACCATGTTGGCCCAGCTGGTTTCAAACTCATGACCTCAAGTGATCCTCCCGCCTTGGCCTCTCAAAGTGCTGGGATTACAAGTCTGAGTGACCGCACCCGGGCCCTCCTTTCTTCAGACGACAGGCCCCGCTCCTGGGCAGCTGCTGTCAGACTGGAGAGAGCCAGGTCCCCACCCCAGCCGGGGCATCAGCATCCTGGGCCACCATAACGATTGGCCGCAAACCGGGGTGCTTACAGCCGCAGACACACTCTCTCAGCTCTGAGGCTGGAGTCCGAAGTCAGGGTGTCCAGAGGGCCATCTTCTCCCCGAGACTTCTAGGGGAGGGTCCCTCCTGCCTCTTCCTGGGCTTGTGGTGGGATCGCTCTGACCCTGGCCTCTGCATTCACACTGGCTTCTCACTGTGTCTGCTTCGCTCTTCTGCCTCCTCCCGACGCCCGCCGCTGGGAAGCCCTACTCCAGGGGGGTCTCATCTCAAAAGCTTCAACTGAGCTCCATCCACAAAGACACTTCATAAGTGCCCATTCACAGGCTCCAGGGATCAGGGTATCTCTGGAAACTGCTGTTCCGCCCACTCTTCTGGGTATAAACTCACTGGATCCTTCCCAGCCCAGGGGGTTGAGCGCAGAGTGTGCCCGGCCTGTTGGGGTCCCGTCCATCCCAGGCAGTGTGAGGGCCCCTCCCAGCCAGCAGGGGCCCACACAGTGTGGGAAGGGGGCTTCCTCGGCCACCACATGGAAGGACAACCCATTGAGTCCCCCAGAGGACAGAGGAGGGTCCTCCTGGCTCAGAGGGCTCCTAGGTCCTGGGGACTTCCAGGTGATGTGCTCCTGGGCTCCTCAGCAACCTCAAAGATTTGCACCAGGATTCTCGGCAGCTGAGGTGGAGCAGGGCTTGCCCGCGTGTGTACGGGGGGGTGGTATGTGTGTGTACACATGTGTGCGTGTGTGTGGGTGGTGGTGTGTGTACATGCGTGCGTGCATGTGTGGGGGTGGTATGTGTGTGTGCACACGTGCACATGTGGGGGAGTGGTGTGTGTGTACACGTGCGCATGTGTGGGGGGTGGTGTGTGTGTACACGTGTGCGTGTGGGGGGGGGTATGTGTGTACACGTGTGCGTGGGGGGGTGGTATGTGTGTACACGTGTGTGTGGGGGGGTGGTATGTGTGTACACGTGTGCGTGTGGGGGTGGTATGTGTGTACACGTGTGCGTGGGGGGGTGGTATGTGTGTGTGCATGTGTGGGTGGTATGTGTGTACACGTGTGTGCGTACATGTGTGTGCGTATGTGGGGGGTGGTGTGTGTGCACACACGTGCAAGGCCATCAGTGCTTGCTGTCTTCTGCACTGAACAGCGTGGAGGACGCACTCTTCACAGGATGCTGCTGCGTCTGGGGGTTTTCCCGGCAAACCCTGAGCTCAGTCGGATTTCCTTGCTCTTCTCTTTGTTTTTCGTGGTTCTGTCAACAAACCAGGGTACAAGCCCCATCAGAGGGAGAGCTTCCAAGGGAAGGGGGCAGGCCGGGGACAGAGGTCAGAAGGCGTTCTCGGATCTACCAAGGGATGAGGGCTATCATCTCTGAAGAATAAGAAGGGGTGAGGGGAGGGGAAGGGTAGGGAGGGAACAGGAGGGGAGGGGAGGGGAGGGGAAGGATAGGGAGGGAACGGGAGGGGAGGGGAGGGGAGGGAGGGGAGCGGAGGTAGGAAGGGGAGGGGAGGGTAAAGGTACGGAGGGAACACGGGAGAGGAGGGGAGGGGAGGGAGGAGCCCAGGCCGGTAGAGGAGGCCCAGACTGTCCAGGTGGGCCTCCTCCTGGCCCTCAGGGAAAGCCTCTGCCTCTGCTCCCTGGGCCTGAATTATGAGGTCTCTGCCCTCCTTGGATCTGCTCTGGGGCCTGAGGGGCCCATCAGGGAGGGTGCCACAGACGGACCACGTGTGCTCTGCCTCATGGCCAGCACCTACAGTGTTGCCAGGAAAACCCAGCACTGGGTATTCTCCACTGAGGTCCCGCGGCCCAGGGCGGCAGCAGGCAGGGAGGCCCTGGCCCAGGGCTGAACACGGGGTGCATGTGCTGCTATCACCCGTGCTCTCCGGAGCCCACCCCACAGAAGCCTTGAACCCGAGGCCTCCCAGGTGTCCCCACGCTCCAGGCCTGGCCTCAGTACCCCTGAGACTTCCTCCCGAGCCCCTCCACCCCAGGGCTAACCCAATCCCGTCTCCCCAGGACAGCGCCTGGCAGAGGTCAAGCAACCTGACTTCATAAAGTCACTTTCCCGCCCTCGAACACCATCTCACACCTTAACTCCCTCCCTCCTGCAGCGGCAGCCTCACCCAGGGGCCCTAAGAGGCCCCCAGGTCCTGAGAATAGCTCTCCACGGTTCGCAGGTTCCCTCTCCTCCACTTTATCCCCAGGCGGGTGGGGGTGAGTCGGTGCGTCACCCTCACAGAAGGGAAGGAAACCCAGTGTTGGGACCACACATGATGGCCGGTGACCCGCGGCGGCTCCCACAGCCATGTCCTCACTCTGCACGCTGAGGGCTTGCTAAGGACACGGCCAGTTCAGGAGGCGTGGCCTGTACAGCTGGGTCTCCGCCAGGACTGGGCGCAGCTGCCTGTAATGGAAGTCACGGTCCTCCTGCCCATCCAGCGTCCGTCTGCCCTTCCCCACTCACAGCAGGTGGGAGGCCGCCGGCAGGGACACAGTGACCGACTCCTTCCATTCCACGAAGGGCAGACTCCTGACCAGACCCGGAGGCAGCAGGGATGGGAGGCGGTGCTTCTCTCTCCAGGTCCCAGCACCATTTCGGGGGCAGCAGAGGGTCCGAGGAGGGACAGACACCCACTGCTGAGGAGGAAGCCAGCCCAGGACCCCAGTCCCTGCTCCAGGCACCACCCTCCTTGGGCTGTCCCCTCTTAATGGTTTGTCTCTCCTGGTGTGTCCCATGCCTCCTTGGCAGTGGGGCCTCCCACGTCTGTTAAAAATCACCCGTCCCTCCTTACTCTCTGCCCCTCCCTGACCTTCACGGCTCCTTGAATTATTCAGCTAGCCACGTCTGTCTCCTAGATGGCTGGCTCCTCGAGGGCAGGGCGTCCTCACGGCTTCGTTCCCTGCTGCTCTTACAGCTCCCAGGACGATTCCTGACCCGCAGCGGGCGTGCAGTACCGGGTGAGTGAAGGCATAAGCGAACATAGCCTCAAGGCTTCTACAGAAGCAGATTCCCCAAAACACGCACGGTGCCCGCCGCTGGGGTGGGGTTCTGCGTGATTTTAGCATTCTTCCTACAGTCATTCCTGGGAACCCGTGAGGCCCCATCCCAAGAGGGTCACATGCTCTGAAACCTGACGCCCACACACCATGACCCCTGAGATCACCTGCAGCCTCTCTCCACACTTCACCCCTCCCTGGACACATCTTCCAGGAACTGAGTTCTCCTGCCATTTGGAAAGAGAATGTGGAGGGAGACAGGGCCTCCTCGGAGGGAGGTGGGGCTGCCCAGCTCTGCCCCGGGGACGTGAGGAGGCCGGTGTCCTTGCCCACACCGGTCCTTCCCCTCAGGACAGCCTCAGTCCAAGGCCTGAAGTTAAGGTGCAGTATCTTGTGCGCAGCAGCACTGTGACATGGGCACCCCCTCACCGGCTCCCAGGGTGCTCCCCCATTCCCAGGATGCTCCCCTCATTCATATGTTGAAAACTTGGCCCCAGCGTAATGGGATTTGGAGGTGGGGCCTTTGGGAGGTGGTCAGGGTTCAGTGGGGTCACGGGGTGGGGCCCATGATGGGACGGGGACAGCAGAACGCCGCTTCCTCTGTCTCCAACCCTGTGTGAGGGCTTAGCAGGAAGGCGGGGCTGCGGCGGGGAAGAGGGCCTTCTGCAGGAACAGACCCCCCCGCACCTGACCTGGGACTGCTGTCCTGCAGAGCTGAGAACGGAACGTCCTTTGCGACGCCCCGTCAGTGGCAGTGTGTACAGCAGCCCGGACTGACACGTGGACAGGGGCCCCTGTCATGGGGACTGGGCACGCTGCCTGCTCAGCCCCGAGTTGCCACAGAATTATGCCAGGAAGCCTCAGTGCCCCCTGCCCCGGCTGTGAGGACCTGCGACTACCAGGCCGCCGTCCTCCCCGCTGTCCGGCGCCAGGGTCCTGGGCTTGCCGCGCTCATCACCCTCGGCGGCTCCTCCCTCACCCATGGCGGGAGGAAGGGCGACCAGACCTGCCTTCGGGGCGTCGCGGGCTGCACATCGGAGACGGCGCCGTCCTCCCATTTGAAGGCTGAGCCTGTTCAGTGTCTGAGACGGGCCAGACGGGGGCTGATGAGGCCGACTTTGCTGAGCAGCAGAGCAGCCGTGGCTCAGGCCCATCCTGGGGCAGATCCTGGGGCTGAGGCCGGGGACGGGAGCATCCGAGGGGGAGAAAATCCAAAGGCTTTGGTGGCCAGACAGAGCCAGCTTGGGGCTGGAGTCACAGACTATTTTTAAAGTGTTTTCTCTTGAGCTAAAAATTGAGAACGGGAGTCCTTAAATAGCATCCCCACTTGCCAGAAGGAGTTGTGTCTCCGTCTCCTTAACTTCCCTGGAGGCCAGTATCCAACTGCTCCCCACGGTTTCTGGGAGGAAGCGATTCTGAAGGTAACGTGAGGGCGGCGGCTTCAGGGGAAGGGCCCCCCGGCCTTTCGTGGGAAGGCCACAGAGACAGTGCAGTTTTGTTTATGAGTCTTGCCTGCAGTCAGCCCCAGCCAAGCTGCTATTGAAAGAAACCCTTGCCGATGCGGACGGACACCATTCCTAGGAGGAGGCACGGGGTCGGCTGGGGGCCTGGTCACTGGCTCCCCTTTAATCCTCGGGCAGCCCCTGGGCGTCTCCCAGGTGGGCAGTTTTCTCCCGTCCCTCCTCGGGTGTCCTGCGGAGGACCAGATGGCTGAGACGACTGTCCAGGAAGCAGCGTCTTCCACACAGCCACGGGGTTCTGTGGGCAGAGCAACCAAGCGCCCGAGCCGCGGTCCCACAGGACTGGGTGATTATCTGTCAATCAATCAATCGCCAATCAATCATCAATTAATCAATATCATTTGCAAATCAATAGGATGGCTTGAAGTCAGGGAAAGCTCAGGGCAGGTTGCCGCCCTCGGGGGCCGCTGTGTGAGTTGTGTGGGCAGGAACATGAGCACCACCTCAGGCCCAGCCCTGCCATCTCCCGCTTTTGCCTGGGGAAGGGTGACGCCTGGGTGGGTCACTGTGGCGACTGGGCAGGACCAGCGGTCTGGCTGCCTGCAGGTGACCTGTTGTATTTTACGTGGGCCCTGAGCTCCTGGGGCACAGTGAGGTTCAAGGAACCCCCCCCCACCTTTGCATTCCAGGGAAGGACTTCTTGCAAAGAACCCTCCCCACAGGGGACTCATGGGCTCCTGCTGCCCCACGACAAGGCCACGCACAGGCCCTCAAGATGCCCCTTCTTTGCCTTATAACTGATGAGCTGACCTGCTGCCCCCTACTGATGTGCAGGAGCAAAATGCTCGGGAACAAAGCTCCATGGGGTTCAGCATTTCTCCTTCCTCAGGCCCCAGACTCTGCCCCTACCCCGCCGGCCTGAGCCACAGCCCTTCCTCAGGACCCCTCCCCTGCACCGGCTGGCTGGGAAAACTCTCTCACCGGGTACTGGACCCTGCCAGCCTTCCCCTCCGCCTCCCACGCCAGCTTCTTCCCAGCGGGTCCCAACTCCTGAGAGGCCAGCCACCCTCAGGACCAGAGCCACGCCCTGCGGCAGCGCCCCTCCCGACAGTGACAGGCGCTGTCCCTCCCTGGCGGTCATCCTGTTGAACAAGGTCGGCCTCTGCCAAATCCAGGTCTGTCTGTTTGACACACTCCGGAGCCCACTGGAGAAAGCCACGCTTTGAGTGTTTGTGGGATGCCATGCTGACCCAGAGTGCCAGGCAGTGCTGGGAGCCAAGGCTGGGTTCCCATGGGAGGTGTCCCAGGCCAGGCAGACAGACCCAGTCTGAGGCCAGGTCAGACAGTAGTGAAGTTCTGTGGATACTGACGGGATGGATCTCCAGCTCCCTCTGGGTGAGGCCTCACGGAGCCAGGCTCAGCCAGGTCTGGGGCAGCGTGGGAATGGGGCGCTGCCGGTCTGTGCTCAGGCCCCTCCTCACCTCCCTCTTCACCTCCCTCCTTCCCTTCCTCCTTTCCTCCACTTTTCTGTTCTCCCTCCCTTCCTCCTTCCTCCTTCCTTCCTTCCTTCCTTCTTTCCTTCCTTCCTTTTCCCCTCAATTATAAGCAGTTGCCTCAAAATGAGCTTTTGTGTATGTGTGAGAGAGTCTTGTTCTGTCCCCAGGCTGGACTGCAGTGGCATGATCTCAGCTCACTCCAACCTCCGTCTGTAACCAGGCTCTGAGGGGCTCAAGGCAGGCAGGGACCTGCAGGCCAAGGCCACAGAGACCCCAGGACAGAGAGGAGCACTCACAGACCACGCCCAACCTGCACCTTCCCTGACAGGTATGCAGAGACAGGCCTTTCTCCCACATGTGGAGGTCTTTCTTGGAGAGTGACATGTGTCCTCTAGACAGGACAATGAGTTCTCAGGGGGTGGAGGCAGTGCCACCTCTGGGAAGAGTCCAGAGGCTGGGCATTGCCATGACCGCTGTTGTCCATGAGGCAGACTTTCTTATGCCAGAGGTCCTTGGTCCTCAGGTTCATCCCTCCCAAAGTGCTGGGATTACAGGTGCCAAGGTGGGTGGATCACCTGAGGTCAGGAGTTCGAAACTAGCCTGACCAACATGGTGAAACCCCGTCTCTACTAAAAATACAAAAAATTAGCCAGGCATGGTGGCACATGCCTGTAATCCCAGCTATCAGGAGACTGAGGCAGGAGAATTGCTTGAACCCGGGAGGCGGAGGTTGCGGTGAGCCAAGATGGTGCCATTGCACTCCAGCCTGGGTAACAAGAGTGAAACTCCGTCTCAAAAAAAAATAAAATAAAATAACCATAAGATCTCATGAGATGGATTCAGTGTCACGAGAAAGGTGTGGGAAAGATCCACTCCCATGATTCAATCACCTCCCACCAGGTCCCTCCCACAACACGTGGTGCTTATGGGAGCTTCAGTTCAAGATGAGGCTGGGGCGGGGACACCATCGTACCACATCAGGTATAATGGACAGTCCTGATCTTACGCAGACCTAGGCTAATGTGTGCATTTGTGCCTTGCATTTTTTTAAAAGTCTTAAAAGTTAAAAAAAATTAATAGAAAGAGGCTTATAGAATAAGGATATGAAGAAGAAAATACAGCTGTTAATATGTGTTTTAAGGTAAATGTTATTATAAAGGTAAATGTTATAAAAGAGTCAGAAAGTAAAAAAAAAAATCAAAAAATTATAAAGTAAAGAGGTAGAGTAAGCTAAGGTTAACTTACTGCAGAAAGAAAATGTTGACCATAAATTTGTTTAGCCCGCGTGTACAGTGTCTATGAAGTCTACAGCAGGGCACACAGCGTTCCTGGCCTCCACGTTCACGCCCCTCACTCACTGACGCCCCGACCTCACGACGCAGCTCTCAGGCTGTGCCCGCCGTTACGCTAGGCATGAGTGTGCCGACATGCTCCCAGCTGGGCGGGGCTCAAGGACATTAGGCTGAATTTTTAACGTTCATCTCTAAAGTCACATGCTGCACAATTCAATTTACACAGTATTCTCAGAATGATGAAATCAGCTTCGGGGTTGTTGGGTTGGGGGCAGGGGGGCAAGGGGAGGAGGCCAGGGAGCGGCAGGGACGGCGTTGGGTTGGGGGATCCACACTGACATCAGCGTGGCAGCCGCCACAGATGGCAAAACCACACGGAAAAACAAAGAAGTGAGTGTAAGGAAAGCTGGCAAAACCTCGGCAAGGCTGGTGGGCCCCCCACTGTCAGGTCCCCGGTACCCCAACAACAACGTGGCCACCGGGGGGCTGGGCTAGGGCACAGGGTCGTCTGCATGCTGCATTTGTGATTTCCTGTGCACCTACAGTCATCAAAGTTAAAACAAACAAAGACACAAAACACCAGTACCCAGGTAAACAGGGACTGACGTCACGACGCCCCCCCACCAGTGGGGAAACAGCTGGGCCCCTAACTAACGCAGCAGTCACGACAGGACCCCCCAGTGGGGAAACAGCTGGGCCCCTAACTAACGCAGCAGTCACGACG
>NW_022436950.1:604409-618196 GCF_009761245.1 Sapajus apella | reverse complement strand
CCAGTGGGGAAACAGCTGGGCCCCTAACTAACGCAGCAGTCACGACGGGACCCCCCCAGTGGGGAAACAGCTGGGCCCCTAACTAACGCAGCACCCACCACAAACGCCAGCGAGCCTAGAAGGTCTGTACAAAGATTCTGGGATTTTTTTGTTAAGAACAAGAGAAGGAAACAAATGTAACAGGAAAAAAAGGCAGGGACGAAAGCCACTTTGAAGGCATCATTATTCCACGGACAGAAGAAAACGTGTGCTTCAACTGCCTTTATGTTTTCCAAGAAATAAAGGAGCCCATGAATTTCATGAATCATGACTAAAGGTGAAAGACAAGATGGAAAATCGCGCTGGAAACAAGAACACAAAGAGGAAAAAAGGAAAACCACTGCCGATCTGAAAATTGCTTCTTTCATGACGATCACTATGTGAAGTCAGCTCCCTCCTGGCAGACGTCCCCCGAATGCACGCCGAGCTCCTCGGCCCCGGCCTGCCTCCAGCTGAGCCGCTGAGTTCCCCCCACTAGCCTCCCACCAGAGTGACTCCACTCACCGGGGCCTCCGGGCTCCTCCAGTCCTGCTCTGTGGGCGCCCGTCCGTCCCCGCAGCTCCTGAAGCGCCTCTCCACAGGCTCAGAGGGAAGTGACCGGGTGACCTCTGCCGGGATCCAGGTGTTGCCTGGGGCCTCCCACTCTGGCCGCCAGGGGAAGCCAGGCCCAGTGACCGAGGGTGGCCGGGTTTCATGTGGCCCCTGTCTCCCACCCTGGAGTTGTGACAGCGACTTCTGGTTTCCAGCTATGCCCTCCCCACAGGTGACCCATTCCGGATCCTGGGGGACACTCTCATCTGTGATTCCCAAGTAGCCTCCAAGCCCTGCCTCACCTGCTCCAGATGCACCCAGCCGACCACTGGACGTCCTGTCCCAGGTCCCCTGTGCATGGATGTCAGATCCTCCTGTGCTCCCTGCCTCGTCCCTTCCCAGGAGGTGACATCACTATTCCCAGCAAACCAGGCCCGACCTCAGAGCTGGAGCTGGTGTGGTTGCTCCTTTACCCACCCCTCACATCAGCGAGTTCTCCCAGCCTTGGCTCCGAAACGCCACCTGGATCCCACTGCCGACGTCAGGAGCCTCCAAGTCTTCCTCCTGCACCTTCTCCTGTCTCTGTCCAGTGCTCCCCATAGGTGCCTGGTGAGCTGAAGACAAGAACCAAGGCAGCTTGAACCCCTCCCGTGCCTTCCACTGCTCTTCAAACGTGAAGAGAACACTGCATTCGGCTAACGAGATCGTAACGAGATCACCACCCAGTATCTCCAAAGCAAGGACGCAGCCAGGCAGGCGGGACGCGCCCGGACGCAGTGATGTACGTGCCTGGGCACAAATCCCTGGCCCGGCCACCGCCCTGGAGTCAGGGACAATTGGTGCATCAGCTGCCACGGGTTGCAGAGGACGGGACGGGGGAGAGACGCAGACGTGGACGACTGAGTTGTGGACGGTGGTTGAGAATGGGAAGAAGCTGGGGCGGTGTCTAACGAGGCCATTTCTCTTGAGGTCACAGGCCTCACTCCTGAGCCTCCATAGAAAGGACAAAATGAGTCAACAGAGCTCTTGCAAGGAAGGCAAAACAAGTTAGCCACGACAGCGTTTCCTCGCCTCTCCACGTCATTCCATTGGCGGTCATTTTCCTTCTTGTTGGAGGCTGGTGCAGCTCAAAAGCCCGGAAAGCACAGCAGCCCTCACCGCCCAGGCAAGCTGCCCTCCCCCTCCGCCGCCCCCGCTCCCCCCTCTGCCGCCCCCGCTCCCCCCTCCGCCGCCCCTGCTCCCCCGCCTGCTCTGGCCTTCACCCCCCTGCAAATTTCCCCCTTCAGCCTTGCATACAAATCATCTCCCCGGGTGTCCCAGGCAGGTAGATTGCTTACACATTTCTCGCTATTTTAGAAATGGAAGCTGTGAGCCCTTTTGTAAATTCGGTCTTCCTCTGGGATAAGTTTCCAAAAGTGAAACTCTCTGGTCAAAGTATTTAATAGGCTTTTTCATCCATTGATTTACAAACCATTTTTAAGAGGCTTCAGTCTGAGGGAGGCTCGACCGTGCATGCTGGAAGCGGCGCTGGGCGGGGAAGGCAGGCTGTGACGAGCAGCGGTGGCCGGTGGAGCTGTGGTCTGTCTCCCATGGCAGGGCCCGGGGCGGGGGCATCTCAGCTCCTCTCAGCACAGGGGCAGGTCCCAGGCAGTGGCAGGACACGTCGGGGCGAGGGATGGGGGCTGCGGAGGGACCCCGGGGAGGCGGGCAGTTTAGATGCTGGGAGTCCTTGCACTTCTCAAGGCTGAGAGCAGACGAGGAACTCAGCCACCCCGGCCATGTTCCTCCACCCCGTCTGCATCGGGTCCTTCTCACGCTGCTCAGAGATGCTCCAAGGGTAGGCCTTCGTCTGGATCCGCCCTCCAGGAGCTCCGTCTTGCTGCCTCCGGGGGACGTCCCAGAGCACACAGGTAGTGTGTCTACAGGCTGCAGCCCGGCCTGGAGGAGCGAGCCCGAGCCGGCTGGCCCTGCGGTCCTGCCCCAGCGCTGTCGGCCTTGAGAGCCCAGCCGCAGAGCCTCCATCTTAATGCACAGCCACCTCCACAGGAAGCCCCTGCAGCCCCCTCCCGGTGCTACGGGGAGTGTTGGGCGAAGCCCTGTGCATGAGCACGCTCTGACGGGCATGGAGCGCTCCAGGGATCTAAGGAATGATACGGGGTAAGAGATGGGGTCTCACTCTGTCCCCCAGGCTGGAGGGGGGGACACGAGCATAGCTCACTGCAGCCTTGGATGTCTGGGCTAATGCAGTCCTCCTGCCTCGGCCTCCAGAGTAGCTGGGACTACAGGTGCACACCGCCAGGCCAGGATAACTTACTATTTCTTGTACAGGTGGGTTTTCACCATGTTGCCCAGGCTGATCTTGAGCCCCTGGCCTCATGAGATCCTCCTGCCTTGGCCTCCCAAAGTGCTGGGATTACAGGCGTGAGCCACCACACCCGGCCAGATTTAAGTGAATTGATAGGCACCATCTCCTGCCCCAATCCGTCTCCACCATGTCCCATGAACTCTGCCTCCCTCATGTGACAACACAGGCCACTTCTCCGCAGGGTCACTGCCATGTGGGGGTGCGGGGGGCCTGGGTGGGTGGGTCTTAACCTTCTCCAAGTCCCCACTCCACTTCCCACCTCCCCACCCACCCGCAGCCTGACAGCCACGAACCAGATCTCCCACTTTGCTCATTTCGCAGGAAAGGAGCTGTCACCACAGGGGCCCTTCATGTCTGACCTCTTTGTCATCACCTTTTCATTTCGTTTAACTGATGAATTGTGCACACATACAATGTACAGTGGTCAGATCAGGGTGATGCGCGTCCCCACCGCCTTAAACATTAATCCGTTTGGTCCCGGGAACACTGGACATCCTCCTTGGAGCTCTGAAGCTGCCTGTGGTGACCACGCGCTGTCTTCCGAGGGCAGCAGAGGGCGCCGGGCCTCCTTCCTCCCGTCCGCTGCCATCGTCCCTCCTGACAGGTCCGAGCGCCACGTCCTCACCGCGCCCCTGTGCAGCGGGAATCACTTCCTTCCTTTCTCTGGCTCTCTGCACCCACCACAGGGACCAGCCGCCTCCAGCCCGGTCCATCCTCCACACAGGGGCCTGCAGCTCAGACAACCCCACTCCCTTTCACCCACAGCCGGGTTTCAATGCAAGTTCCCCCCGGGGCCTCGGAGCACAGTGGCCGCCACGTGCCCACCAGCCTGGCCGCCCCCCGCTCTGTCTTGCCCACAGCCGTGGCCCCACCTCGGCCCCTGGAATGAAGGCCTCCCCTGCGTGGACGCGGCCCGCGTTTCCTGGTAGAGTCCTTCTTTCTCACCTCTGGTCTGAAATGCCACCTGCCGTGTCCTTGCTGGCCCTCCCTCAGGGCTGGCTCCCAGGGTGCCAAACTGACAGGGGCACCTCTCTCTGCGGCTGGCCCCACCCTGCAGGACCTGGCAAGTGTTGGAAGGCCCTCGTCTCCCCCAGTCCCTGCCCGCCCTGGCCCCGTGGGTGTTAAGTGTGAAGTCAGAGCCAACCCAAAGTTCACTCAAACACGTGTGGTGAATAGATTTTAGCTCATCCCGTGAAAAGCCACTTCCGTAATGTGGATAGTGAGCGGTGCCACTGGATGGGAAAATTACCGTTCACGGCTGACTGGATTCCCCGGGCCCGCCGGCCAGCAGGGCCATGTTGGGTCGCAGCTCAGGACTGGGGCAGCAGCCTGCACTCCCCACCTCTGCATTCGTCTCCGTTACTCAGCTCACGGGGCGCCACATTTTCCCACAGAGTCGAGGACAGGGCCCCCCTGCCTGTCTCACTCCCACTGACATAACTGATGGGGTGATAAAGTCTGGCTGTGTCCCCACCCAAATCTCATCTGGAATTGTACCTCCCATGATTCCCACGTATTGTGGGAGGGACCCGGTGGGAGATGCTTCCCCCTGCTGTTCTCATGGTGGTGAATAAGCTCACGAGATCTGGTGGTTTTATGAGGGGAAACCCCTTCTGCCTGGCTCTCACTCACTCCTGCCTGCCGCCACGTAAGACGTGCCTCTCACCTTCCGCCATGATCGTGAGGCCTCCCCAGCCACGTGCAGCTGTGAGTCCATTAAATCTCTTTTTCTTCATCAACTACGCAGTCTCGGGTATGTCCTTATCATCAGGGTGAAAACGGACTAATACGCGGGAAAGTGTTTTCAGAAACGCCCACTGTTGCAATAAATGAAAGTTGCTTCTCAATACAGACCTAGTTACTCCTGCTCCCCCCAGGGGCTGGGCAGCCGGAACCGGGTGCTGGGATCCTGCAGTCATTACAATGGCAGCTGTGGCTCCAGCCCCAGAACTTTCCCTGTTCGGAGCGCTCGTGAGGGTGCAGGGAGGGGGTGCACAGCGCCTGTGGGTCAGGCCCAGCCCAGGTGTGAGCAGCAGACGCTGTCCACATGCCGACTCACACGAGCAGCTCCTAGCCCCGGGATCTGCCAGTGTCTCTGCTGGCTTTCCTCAGGGCGGCTGGGTGTCCCCAGCCAAAGAATGGGCACCACTCCTGGAGTCTCCTTAAAGGTAAGTGGGGGCAGGGAAGTGAGTAGGCAGAGCACAGGGGACGTCAGGGCAGTGCTGCTCCGGGTGACACTGAAGTGGTGGATACGTGTCACTGTGCGTTTGCTCAAACCCATAGAAGGCACAACACCAAGGGGGCCCTAAAGTAAACTGCGGGCTGGGGGCCGGCGACCGGCCAATGCAGGCTTCCCCGCCAGGACACACAGACTCTCTGGTGGGGGACTCGGGAACAAAGAATGCATGTGTTGGGGCAGGGGGCATGCAGAAAATCTCTACCTCATGCTCAGGTTTGCTGTGAACCTAAAACTGCTCTTAAAAAGTTAAGTCTTGGCCAGGTTGTGGTGACTCATGCCTGTAATCCCAACACTTTGGGAGGCCAAGACAGGTGGATCACCTGAGGTCAGGAGTTCGAGACCAGTCTGGCCAACATGGCGAAACTCTGTCTCCACTAAAAATACAAAAATTAGCCAGGTGTGGTGGTGCATGCCTGAAGTCCCAGCTACTTTGGAGGCTGAGGCAGGAGAATCACTTGAACCCTGGAGGCAGAGGTTGCAGTGAGCAGATGGCACCACTGCACTCCAGCCTGGGCGACAGAGCAAGACCTTGTCTCAAAAAATAAAAATAAATAAGTCTTTTTTTTTTTTTTTTTTTGAGACGGAGTTTCACTCATGTTACCCAGGCTGGAGTGCAATGGCGCGATCTCGGCTCACCGCAACCTCCGCCTCCTGGGTTCAGGCAATTCTCCTGCCTCAGCCTCCTGAGTAGCTGGGATTACAGGCACGCACCACCATGCCCAGCTAATTTTTTTTTTGTATTTTTAGTAGAGACGGGGTTTCACCACATTGACCAGGATGGTCTCGATCTCTTGACCTCGTGATACACCCGCCTCGGCCTCCCAAAGTGCTGGGATTACAGGCTTGAGCCACCGCGCCCGGCCAAAAATAAATAAGTCTTAAAGAAATAAATCCAAGTGGTACAACCTTTTCTGGAAGCCCCAGCTGCTCTCCCCGCGTGTGTCCATGGTCACACGTCCCCTCTTGACCAATCCGGAGCAGAGGGGAGGGCTGGGGGCTGTCAGCAGTGGCCATCCCAGAGATGCTCACTGCTCAGCTGTGATTACAAAAACTTCGAGAACCCGCAAACAAGAGCCTGTGCGCTCTGCTCTGCCACTCTGTGTTTTAAAGCACTTCCGCTGAGCCACAGCTTCCATACCATAAATACACCAATCTCAAGTGCGCGACTCAATGATGTTTTAGGAATTTTACAGCATCGTGCAACCATCACTGTGGTACGGTTTTAGAACATTTCCATCATCCGAAAAGGATGCCCCATGCCCATGGGCACCCACTCCCCGGCCCCCTTCCTCCCATCCCCTGGCAACCACTAATCTTTCTGTCTTCCTAAATTTGCCAGTTCTGGACACTTCAAATAACCAGCATCGCACACCATGTGCTTTTCGTGGCTGTTGTCAGGCTCGTGCACACGGTGGCCTGGACCCCAGCTTCATTCACGTTACAGCCTAATGAGGCCACCGTGTGCCCGCACCACGCTCTGCTACCCAGTCATCAGTGGGCGGGCTGTGGGCTGCTCCCACCTTTTGGCTACTGTGTATAAAGAGCTCTGAACATCCATGTACAAGACCCTGTGGGGACACGTGCTTTCCGTGTTCTTGAGTTGATACTGATTTTACTCATTTACTATTTGAGGAACCACCGAGCTGTTTTCCAACACAGCGGGGCCGTGTTGCACCCCACTGCAAACATGAGAGCTCCAGCTCCTCCACACCCTCGTCCACGCTGGCTACCATCTGCCTTTTATTACAGCCATTCTGGTGGAAGCCCGACTTTTATTGTAACAAATTATTTGTAACATACCTCACCACTGATCATGGCTGCTCACAGCACCCCAGTGTGCCACGCTTTCACTGGCTGGGGCCACAGAGCCACGGTTTAGATTCTTGGAGGGCAGCCACAGACACTCACTGCTGTGCCTCTGTGGCTCTGTTTGGTCGGTGGCCTTTTCCCTGAAACCCTGACGCCACGACAGGGGGATAAGGGAAAGGAGCCCAGCACTTGACTGCAACCCCAGCACCCCACTCCCAGCAGCCCCCACGTCTCTTCTCAGACAGCTCCTTCGCCATCAGGACCTCAGTGTCCCCACCTGCAAATGGGGCTGATAACTGCTTGCAGCTCACAGCATCGTCGTGTGAAATAAACAGGTTAAGAGGCAGGTGGAGCTTGGAGAGCCGGCTGGGCCATCCACACTGCAGCGTGGCTATGGCAGGGCTCTGCCGGTTAGATACCGGCTGTCCAGGCTGGCTCCCCGACCCTCCACCGCCCCATGCACTGCATAGGCACTGCAGGGACAGCCTTCGCCTGCACAGAGGTGGCCACTGATGCACATGTGGTTTACGCCTTTCCTCTCCAACTTGTGCGTAGGTCAGTTGCTTCCGGGTTTGTCAGAGGCTATGTGATCAGTGGAGAAGCCACTGTGCGTGGGGGCTTCAGGATGCCCTGGAAGATGGCTACAGCGAGGGTTCGCCCAGGTTCCAGCATGGGAGGCCGGTGGATCAGTCAGATGGGACGGCTGGGAAGTGAGGCTGGGGAGGGGTGCAGATCCTGGCAGGAGCGAGGAAGTTTCACCCAAACAGCATGGAGAAGACGCGCGGTGAACGCACCATCCAGCCAGCGTCAGTGCACAAGGGCATGCGCTGAACAACACAGACCCAGTGCCACCAGAGAGGATGGGCTGGAGGAGACACCGCTCAGCAGGAAGACGCCCCTCACGAGGCCCCGCAATGCCCGGCTTTCAGCAGGCTTAGGCAGATGCAAGCTGGTGGCCGGGCATCCCGGTGTGGGGAGGATCCTCAGACCCGTGAATAGTCAGGATCCAGCTGCCCCCGTTTCACCCCCTGGGGCGCTGTCATGAGTCTCACGGAGTGGAAAAGAGGGTCTTGGGGTCTGTCAGCTTTCCGCCTTGGCAAGCCCCAACGTGGAGGACACTTCTGGACACTTTCCAAAGAGGGGACTTATCCACAGCAGCCCTGGCAGGGCACTTGCTGAAACGGCCGTGGGTTTGTGGGGAGGGTGAGCGGAACGTGGGGGGAGGGAGGGGCAGAACCACAGAGGAGGAAAACCCACACCTGCCCCAGGAAGTGAGGCGGCTGCAGCGGAAACAGCTCCCGGGATGGCAGGGCAGGGGGCTGCCCGCTTATTCCAACAAATGCCACTGCTGAAGGCATTTCTGTTCCTGTCACACTTTTTCTTTGCTTTTGTATTTTTAAGGAAAATCATTTTGAGGAAATAAAGATTATTCAAGGTCATTATGAAGGATTTGAGCCATGCAGAAAAATTCAAGAAATGGTGACAGGAATTTGTAATGTCCAAAGTTTCCAAATAGGAAAGGAATTTCTCCACATCAACACGGAAGGGACAGCTACCCCAGCCAAAAAGAAGCAAAGAAAGCAAACAGGCAATCGAAAGACGAAATGCAGGGCTGCCCGGCACACGGACACAGAGGCCCGCCCTCTGGAAGCACAGCTACGCCCTGGGGTCAGTCGGGAAGCTGATAATCCGGGGGCTGGGACACAGGGCCACGTGGCCCCTCCCCGAACCGTGCAGGCCAAGCCGCGATTCCGTGGGGCAAGAAGCCCCTCGGTCAGGGCTGAGCAGGAGAGGCCTGGCAACAAGTCGGCCCAGGCTCAGCAGCCCAGCCCCGTGAAGGGCCACGTCTTGCTCAGGTGTCTGGTGTGACCTGGGGAGGCTCTGCTTCCCACCGCATCTGAGGAACCCAGGCGGCTGGAAGCTCCGCCACCCACAACAGGGGCCGGCGATCTTTCTGTAAAGGGCAGGAGCGTGAAGACCCCACAGCCTCCGTTACAAACACTCAATTCCAGGCAAAGCTGCCCACAGATGAATGTCATGGCTGTGTTCCAATAAAGCTTTATTTACAAAACAGATGGCAAGTGGGACGTGGCCTGCGGACCACAGTTTGCCAGCCCTGAGCTGAAACGCTGGCAGCCACCGTGGCGAGTGAAGACATAAGGACCTCACCACGGCTTAGCACTGCCGTGGCCCAGAAACGACACTGTCACGGCTATTCCCAGCCCTGGGGCAGAATGAGCCACACGGTTCTGGAAGCATGGTCTGAGTTTCTCGAAGGAAGCGAGGACTGAACATTGATGAACTGTCATGCCTGAGTCATTTCTCCAAGTAAATTTTCACACAGACCCATAAGGAGATACGAGTGTTAAAAGGTAATTTCAGAAAAAAAGTAAAATCATGACTCTCATAGAAATATAAAAAGGAACACGTTTAAAATTTATTGTACTCACTTCTTAAGGAAGGGATCAGACAGATGTTATCACCAGTTCAAAACAGAATCCAAAGAGTAGCCACACTGAGATCAGAAACGTTTAAACCAAGGTGCAAGTGAGCAGAGCGGGCTCTCCCGGGGGATGGGGGGTGTTAACTGGGTTTCCACCGCAGAGCACTCAGCATTCCTGTCTACAGGAATTCTTTTGTATTGCTATCAGTGACCTACAAGGAGCAGACCTGTAAGATAATTCCAAATCATGACAGAGTCAAATCAAATACCCTTGAGGGGTGTCCTCTAGGCAGTGCACAGTTTTCTGCGAACCACGGATATTTCTCTCTGTGAGTGAGGTTCTTCCCGCCGCACTGCAGGCCGCCTGCATGCCCCTCACACAGGAAGGGTAAGTGACAGTGGACAGCACCGTGGACAGTACTAGGTGCAGAAATGGGCAGCCAGGCGCACCCACAGCAGCGAGGAAGGGGTCCACAGAGGCAGCATCCGTGAAAACCACAGGCAACAGACACACGACCCATCACCATTTACGTTCCTTAAAAGTGCAAACATACGGCCGGGCGTGGTGCCTCACGCCTGTAATCCCCACACTTTGGGAGGTGGAGGCGGGCAAATCACAAGGTCAGGAGTTCAAGACCAGCCTGGCCAACATGGTGAAACCCCATCTCTACTAAAAATACAAAAATTAGCCAGGCGTGGTGGCATGCACCTGTAGTCCCGGCCACTTGGGAGGCTGAGGTGGGAGAATTGCTTGAACTTGGGAGGCAGACGTTGCAGTGAGCCGAGATTGCACCACTGCACTCCAGCCTGGGTGACAGAGTGAGGCTCCGTCTCAAAAAAAAAACCAAAAAGTGCAAACACATGAAACAACGCATTATGTCAGAACGTAAGACGGACAAAAATCTCTATCAAGCACAGGGAATGCTGGCCTCCCTGGCCAGGGCAATGGGGGCGGTGCACAGGGTAAAAGTGAACACCTTCACAAGCAGGGGTGGACACGTCCCATGCCCGATGATGATGAGAGTGCACCGGGAACGGAGAACGGTGGCTATTCCACCCTTGGTGTCAGACGCTCCTCCCTCTCCATCAAAACAGCCAAGTTCAAGGAAGAGACGCGGCGCGGTGGCTCACACCTGTAATTCCAGCACTTTGGGAGGCCAAGGCGGGTGGATCACCTGAGGTCGTGAGTTCGAGACCAGCCTGGCCAATACGGTGAAACGTATCTCTACTAAAAATACAAAAATTAGCCAGGCATGGTGGTGTATGCTTGTAATCCCAGCTTCTCAGGAGGCTGAGGTGGGAGAATTGCCTGAACCCCAGGGGCAGAGGTTGCAGTGAGCCAAGATTGCACCACTTCACTCCAGCCTGGGCAACAGAGCGAGACTGTCTCAAAAAAAAAAAAAAAAAAAAAGTTCAAGGAAGAAAGGAAAAAAAAATCCAAATTTCTCTCTTCAGAAAAACTCTATCAGTGAACACCGTCCTGATATTTTTATGCCTGTATACAAACAGAAAGACAGCTATGCTTTCATGGAAGGGGGTCTATGGATGCTATTTTAAATTACATTTATTTGAACATCAGTTTTCAACATAAGCAAATGAAAGCAAAACTGGCAAACTTTCTGCACCAAAACAGTATCTTAGATTTTAAAATCTGCTGAACGAGAAAAAAAAAAATGATTCTGCATATTGAAAGATCACGCCATGTGCACATGATGTCAACTGGAATCACTTCGGTCTGAACACCTGTGATTCTTATGCCAGAGTGCCCGTGTCCATCTTCACGTGAATTTGGTTCCTACATACAAAGTTCATAACAGCTTTCATCTCTGTGCCACATTCACCTTGACTCGCTGTGGCCCTCTTCAGCCTGTCCTCCAGGGCAGTGGTGTTCACGCCAGTGTGTGTCAGAATCATCTTGCTAAACACAGATGCTGCTGCGTCCGCCCCATCGGGCACCTGCGCCCGCGGGCCTGGGCACGGCCTAGACACCTGCATTTCTCACAAGTTCCCGGCTGGGGGCTGGGGCCGCTGGTCCAGGACGCGCACTTGGAGAACAACTGATTTTTTCAGTGGTGATTTCAGCTTTGCTGTTTTGTTCGTTGCTGTTTGAAATGTATCGGTTTGGGATGGACACTGTGTGGGTTTTCAGGCTGTTTCTGGAGGTCTGACATCTTATTTTCATTTCTTAGTCTTACACATTTTTGACAGGTATTTTATTAAATTCATGTTCTCATTAAACTGTTCTCTTAGGCAAAGCACAGGAGATTTTTTTCTGTTCCTGAGCTGTGTCTTCTGCCCTCGCCTGTTTGTCCTGGGCACACGGCAGCCCCCTCTCCTGTGCTGAGTCACGGGTTTCTCTGCAGGACGTTTGCCTGTCACCCACCCCCCCCTTCCCCGCCTCTCCATCCTGTTCAAGCCTGAGCCGCTCTGACCGGGTCTTCCTATGTTTAACACAGCCCTGGAGGGATTTTAAGTCTTTGCACAAAACCTGGCAAAGGCTTGTCTTCCCCTGCTGGCCTCAGGAAGCACGGGCTGTTTGCGTTCGGGCCGCCTTCGGGAACCCTGCAAGGACGCTGGTGGAAGGAGGAGCTCAGCTCGAGCGGGAGAAGGTGTGTTCACCCTGCGCCTGCTTCTGGAATCCTGTGAAATGGCCCGGACCCGAGCGGGCTTCACCTCATTACAGGGAGAGTGGTGCGTCCACTCCTGGTCTCAGGCCACTCCACGGGTCAACAGACTCGCCTCACAGTTAACTTCCCATGTCTGCCAGGGTCATTGCAAGACTCCCCTGTCTCCCAGTCGGAAGCATGGAGGAGGTGGCCCGTGGATCTGCTGGTACACAGGGGGACGTGGACGTGGGGGCAGCTCAGAGCCACGTGGATCTGCACCCTGCTCTACTCTGAAACCCTTTGCTTCTCTTCTTGGCTACTACTTTTTTTTTCTTTGAGATGGGGTCTCACTCTGCCACACAGGCTGGAGTGCAGTGACGCAATCACAGCTCACTGCAGCCTCCACTTCCTGGGCTCAGGTGATCCTCCCGCCTCAGCCTCCCAAAGTGCTCAGCTTGCCGGCGTGAGCCACCGCACCTGGCTTTTGGCTACAACTTTCAAAGTGTTTGTTTTCTTCTGGGATTATTTTTCTAGCTTTCCCTTTCTATTCTGTCAGGGGCTGGGGGCAAGGCACTCTGTGACTCTGCTTAATTTTACTGTCTTTGACATGAGTAGGAACAAATTATAGTCTCACAAGAATGTGTCTGATTTGGGGAGCAGGCCTCACTCAGCAGCGACCGCCCCTCCTGGCACAGCTCTGGCATCCCCCAGTATTCAGTAAATGCAGTGACTGAGATGAGCAGCTGAGTGTGGGACCTGGATGTCACATGTGGCCTCTCTGCAGAGCTGGACCTGCAGCCCAAGACGCCTTGCAGGTGAAGGGTCTGGGGTGAGTCCCTGTCCCTGGTCAATGAGGAAGCGAAGGCCATGGGGTAGCGTCGATCACATTTGCTGGGGGAAATCTAAGGCTGCTGGGGGCAGCACCTGTCCCCAGATGTCCCCAGACAGGTGCTCGGCTCCTTCCTTCCCATATACCCTGGGCCTCCCCTGTGTCCTGAGGGCCTGTGGACACCTGGCCAGTCCTGTCATTCATCCTCCCCCAGGTACAGGGCACCAATACCTGCACAATAAGCCACCCCGCCCCTGACCACTCAGGACACCCCCTCCTGGCATTGCTGTCCTCCTGCCGGGGATCCTGAGGCCGTGCCGGAAAGGCCAGTCTAGACCTCTATATCATTTCACGTAGGCACCAGCCTTGCCGAGGTCCCACAGGGCAGGGCGGCTGTCTGGGCCTGGCCTCTGCTCCAGCCTGGCATCCCCCATGCTGAGTGTGGTCCCAGGAACAGCGCCACAGGCTGAGATCCCAAGGCTCACCTCAGGCTCTGACCTCAGACTCTGACCTCTGACTCTGTCCCCAGGCTCTGACCTCTGACTCTGACCCCAGGCTCTGACCTCTGGCTCTGACCCCAGGCTCTGACCTCAGGCTCTGACCCCAGGCTCTGACCTCTGACTCTGACCTCATGCTCTGACCTCAGGCTCTGACCTCTGACTCTGACCCCAGGCTCTGACCTCTGACTCTGACCCCAGGCTCCGACCGCAGGCTCTGACCTCTGGCTCTGACCTCAGGCTCCGACCCCACGCTCTGACCTCTGGCTCTGACCCCAGGCTCTGACCCCAGGCTCTGACCTCTGACTCTGACCTCTGGCTCTGACCCCAGGCTCTGACCCATGGCTCTGACCCCTGACTCTGACCTCTGGCTCTGACCTCAGGCTCTGACCTCAGGCTCTGACCTCTGGCTCTGACCTCAGGCTCTGA
>NW_022436950.1:537445-604399 GCF_009761245.1 Sapajus apella | reverse complement strand
CTCAGGCTCTGACCTCTGGCTCTGACCTCAGGCTCTGACCTCTGGCTATAACCTCTGGCTCTGACCTCTGGCTTTGACCTCAGGCTCTGACCCCAGGCTCTGACCTCAGGCTCTGACCTCTGGCTCTGACCTCAGGCTGGGTGCCTGGCTGGTCCCTCCCCCAACAAGAGCTCATAGGGGAAAAGATTTCCTTTTTGTGTGAATTCAGGCTGGGTCTGGACAAGCCAGGAGGAACAGTTTCCTCCGCTCCTGTTTGGAAGCAATTTTCTTCATGGAACTGGCAGCCCTGATCAAGAAAAATGACTGGTAACTGAGAAAACCCCAGGTCCTCCAGGGAAACAAAACCAAACGCCCACGTGCCCAGTGGAAGCCTCTGGTGGCATGGAGGGTGTGGCTCGAGGGCCCCTGGCAGCTCAGGGCCACTGATCACTCAGTAGCCAGGGTTTTCAGTTCAAGCGGCCAAGCTCTGTCCATGCCCAGAGCCACCTGTCCCTGTCCCCACAGCCTTGGGCCACAGAAACTCTGGAGGGAACTTGCCCAAAGCTCAACCAACACGCCGCCATCAGCAAGAGAAGGCAGAGGCTGCAGGACCATGGTAGGCCGGGGGTGGGGGTGGCACACTGGCCCTCCCAGGCCGGCCCCACCCGGAGCTCATCCGCAGACACAGCCGCAGGTGACTTCCCAGGAGCCTGCACAGGCTGCGGCTTTACTGCAAGGTGCCCCGAGACGGAACTCCAGGGCCTTGGTCGCAGCCTCCCGTACAAGCCGCCTCGCCTGTCCTCTTGCTCTACTCTCTACAGAAACCCTGGCTCGTGCGCAGCCTTCAGGGCCCCGCACCCCTCCGCAGCAGGGCCTGACTGGGGAGGACACGATGAGCCACTCGCCAGGTCAGTGGTGAACACCAAACCAGCCACTCTGCAGACGCTGGACGACCAGAGCCACAGCGTGGAAGACACGCACTCACAGATGGGCCACTTGCCCACGGTCATGCTGCTGCTGCTGGAATCCAGACCCTCCTCACCACCGAGTCCAAGCTGCTCACCTCTGAGCACCACTCTGGCTCTAACAGACGCCGGGATGCCCCACGGGGGATGAGTGGACACACTCCGACCGGAGTGCAGGCTGCACCTCGAGGCTCCCAGCACCCCACCGGGCCGGTCAGGGCTGCCTCTACTCGGTATGGCCAGGCTAGGAGGACCTCCTGGGGGCTCAGGCTCCCTCCGGGCAGGACCTGGCCAC
Source organism: Sapajus apella (assembly GCF_009761245.1). Lineage (NCBI taxonomy): Eukaryota > Metazoa > Chordata > Mammalia > Primates > Cebidae > Sapajus > Sapajus apella. Next base: position 603,160 of record NW_022436950.1, on the reverse strand, counting down.
ACACTGGTCCTTCACGAACAGTTTTCTCATGAAATGGACGTATTGGCCCTGGGCTGCAACAGCCAGCGCGTCAGAGCAGAGGCATCTCCAGGCCACCCAGAATGCGCCCAGCAGGAAGACACAGAAGTGCTGCAGCTCAACCAGGCATCACGGCCGAATGTGCAGAGTGGACTCCAGACCCCCTGCAGGCCGGCCCCAGGCTGCAGGGCCCAGAAGGCTGCAGGACTGCAAGCCGGAAGCGCCCTGCATCCAACCCGACGCCTGGAGCAGGAGGATCGGAGCGCAGACTGCTGGGAAAAGGGTCGCTTGCAGACAGAAAGCAGCGCAGAGCCTCGCAGAGTGAGCTGCACCCCCACACCAGAGCAGGAGCGGAGGGCCCAGGGTCCCGCTCTCAACAGGGAGCCTAGGCTACCAGGGCGGACGTGTTCCTTGCAGGTTTCCAGAGAAAGGGGCCACACCTTGGCAGCTGGGTGTGCTCAGGCCCCTGTTCCAGTGGCTTCTCCCAGCTGCTGCTCCTCAGCCCCAGCTGGGGGGTCCGTCAGCCTCCCAGGCTGGCACCTGGACGCTCAGGCCACTGAAATCCTATGTGGTCAAGAGCGAGCCCTGCACTCCGTACCACAGCTCCAACAGATGGGGAGACGGGCGTGGAGACGAAACGGGAGGGCTTCAGAAGGGGAGGGTGCCACTTGGGGAAGACACAGTCCCTTTCCACCCGCTGTGGAATTAGCTCATTAACCGGCCTGCTCTGTGTGGGGTGCTGGGCCTGCAAAGCCCTCAGCGATGCCTCCAAGGGCCCTCCCTGCAGGCACGGTGCTCAGGGCCATGGAGTGAGCCTCAAGCCCAAGGATTTCTCTGCAATCACCAACACCCCCACATCGTCCAGGGATCAGGGTCAATGCTGATGGCTGCGCCTTCTCCAGCCCAGCTTCGGCTCATCCCAGGGAGCCCTTTTGCTGTCCATAAAAAAGCTCAGGGTTCAATGGCTGCTGACGCTGGTGCAGGACCCCAAGGAGGCCAGGCCGAGGTTTTGTCAGGCACACCTGCATGCACGGGTGCCCAGGTCTGCTAAAGGCACTTGCTGCCTTTGGTCAAATTTTGGGGAAAGTCGGAATGAGGTTCCTGGAGGCAGGGAGGAGACCAGGTGGCCCTGTGTTGGAATTGCCCACCATGTGTCTCTGACGTCCTGCGTAACTTCTCTGAACCTCAGGCTGCCTTTGGTGAAATAAGGATGAGGGCCATGCCTCCCGGGGTTGTCGGACGGAGCCAGGGAGCCCTGTATAAAGTGCCAGGGCAGTGCCCAGGAGAGGGAAGCCCAGGCCACGGCAGGTGGGTGCTCCTCAGTCCCACAGCCCGGTGCTCAGCAGGTAGTGGGCGTGGCCAGTGGGGTGGGAGCTCCCAAGTAAGGAGCTGGGACTCAGGCTGCAGTGCAGCCCCTTCTTCATGGTCCCTGGCGACCCAGGCCAGGCCGTCGGGGTCAGTCTGGCCTGCTCACACCTGACAGACCATGCTTGGGCCAAGGCCCTGGCCATCACCTGGCAGCAGCATCTGAGGCTGTGAGGACCAAGAACTCGTACCAGGACAGCCCTGTACCAACGCAGGGGCCCAGGGCCTGCATCCCACACAACTCCCACAGCCCCCAGGGACGGAGCTCCCGGGGCCGAGAGGAAAACGGCTCGGCCACTGTCTGTGCCTGCCTTCTCCAGGACCCAATGGGCTCCCTGCAGCCACTGCCAAATGCCCGAGGGAGAAGCTGCACAAAGATGGGGAGGCCACTGCTACCAGACACAGCCAGGGTGGCCCCTGTCCCTGCGCAAAGCCCGCCCTCCCTGCTGAGACTCAGGCCTCCCGGGCCAGGGTCCCGTGAGGCTCCTGCCCACCACACACTAGCCTTCCTGCTGCCCTGCTCCGTCCAGTGAAGGACTATGTAACACGCCAGCCCAGCTCCTGTTGCCAGGTGGCAAGAGGGACGAGGGCTCCAGGAAGTCCCGGGGGTGCCTCAGTGTGCCCACCACAGCGACGTAACCTGCGGGCCCAGTGCAAGATGAAAATGGAAGGCTCTTGTCCAAAACCCGTCGAGACTTTTAGGACAGCCACAGCTGAACATGAAACATGATGGGCCCCAAGCACGGGCCCATCTTGAGCGTGGGCACCGGGTGAATGCGGAGGTCACAGGCGCACAGGTGGCCCTTCCCTTCAAGAGGTCCTTCCAAGGCCAAGTTAGCCAATTTACATCCTTGGGCAGTGAGGGGGAGGCAGGGGAGGTGAGTGGGGGACAAGCTCTGTTGTCACTACAGCTGTCTGAGCAAACGTCCAAACGTTCAATTAACCGCAGCAAGGTTCAGGGTTGTGCACAATTCTTACAGGGAAATAGCAGCTCCTTTCCACTAACACTTAAAGAGCTGGCAGCTCCTGGGCGCTGCCCACACGCCCCTCTTCCCCGCCTCAGCCACACCCTCCAGAGAGTCAGGCTGTGCTCAGGCCAGTGGCCACCGGGCTGCTCTTCTCCCTCTGCCCCCAAGGCCCCGTTCAGAGGCTCCCTGAGGTCTCACTCAAGGCTGGCTCTGCAGCTGGGCCCTGAGCCCCAGGCGACAGAAAAAATCCGAGTCATCTCCACGGCCTGCGCTCCACGGGTGGCGATAGGAAAGTGGCAGGCTTTCACAACACTGCACTAACTTGCCCTTGTTCAGGGTCTACAACCCGCTGTCCATTTCGCAGCTGCACGTGGAGTCGCTGGAAAACCAAATGTAAAAAGCAGCAGGCCCGCTGGAGCGCGGCTGCCGAGGCCAAACGCCCCGGCCGTCTTGAGAGCGCGTGTGCACGCCGGAACCCGGGTCCTGGCCGGAGCCTCCCGCATTCCAAATACACGGACAAACCAGGGCTTGCGAAGCGGCTCAGACGCCAGCCTGACGATGCAACGCGGTATGTCCCTTCGTGTTCCACAAATCCAGGCCTCCAGTGGGTCCAGGACAGAAAAAACTAGAGCCAGCCGAGGTGGCCCTCCCTCCTCGGGGACCTTCGTCGAGCCTCGTGCCATCACGGCCTAGGCAGGAGCCAGGGGAGGCCTCTGCATTTATTTCACAGGGAACGGTTCATACAAAGAGAAAGTGGGCAGAAGGCTCTTCACTTCACACGCAGGGTCCCAGGCATTGCGGGGCGCCCCTTCCTCCCCCGGAGCCCCCCACCCTTTCTGCTGCTGTGTAGGAGCTCCTGCCTCGGGCGGGCCTTCTCACTGCTCAAGTCATGCTCTCCTTTGGGACGATGTATGAAGCTCATCATGACCATCATTGCGTCAGGATTTTAAGGTAAAATCAAAGCAACCACTGCCGATCGGGCGGATTCTTCCAGCACTGGTGCAGAAAGCAGCTTGGGGCAGGAATGAGCGCCCACACCTGTGTCTGAGGAGTGAGCGCCACGGCGTGGAGGGTGAAGCGAGTTAGGAGCCGGAAGGGCTGCTTCAGACATCAAACCCGCCTGGACTGCAGCTGCCCAGGCATTTGGTCAAACATGATTTTTGGGGTGTGTCTGCGGGGGCTCAGACCAGCATGTGACCTGGTGAATTCGGAAAGGGAGACGGCCCTCCCCAGCGTGGGCAGGCATCCTCCAATCTGCTGGGGGTCTGGAAAGAACAGAAAGGTGGCGGAAGGAGGAATTCCCACTCTGCCTGTTTTTTGGGTTTTTGGGGACAAGGTCTTGTTCTGTGGCCCGGACTGGAGTGCCAACGCCTGGACTCAAGCAATCCTCCCACCTCAGCCTCCCAGGTAACTGGGACAACAGGTGTGCGCCACCACCCATTTTTTTTCACTTTTTGAAGAGACAAGGCCTCACCCATGTTGCCCAGGCTCGTCTCCAACTCAGCCTCAAGGGATCCTCCCACCTCAGCCTCCCAAAGCACTGGGATTACAGGTGAGCGTCTGCGCCCGACGCCGCCTCCTGAGGCGGGACACGGGTCTTCCCTCGGACTAGAACTTGGACCACTGGCTCTCCTGGCTCTCCAGCTTTCAGACAGCAGACCCTGTGGCTTCTGGACCTCCAGAAGCACACGGGCCAATTTCTGATCACAACTATCTCCGTATCTGTACCTCCTGTCGGCCGCGTTCTCAGAACCCTGACAGGCTGAACCTGGACCCACCACATTCCAGCTGGGAGACTGGGGAAGTCCCACCCTCAGACCTTACAGGCCTGATGGGAGAAAAATCAGGCTGTCCCCACCTGCAGCCAGGCTTGCTGTGAGGGTCTAGGGAGGGGGCACCCCTCAGAGTGGGCACCCCTCAGAGTGGGCTCACGAAGTGGTGGCAGAGATTTAGAAAGGCTTCCAGTCCTCGGACCTCCTCCGCCCCGAGCCGTGTGGCCCTGGTCATCCCTCAGCAGCACAGGCTGGCCCTGTCCTAAAGAAGCTGAGATGATGCATCTCCTACCAGACAGACATGTGCCCCCTACTCACAGCTTCCTGCCCCCGAGTCCATAGTGGGCAAGAGGCCTGCTGTGGGCATGCCGTGGCCCAAGCGGGAGGCTCAGGGCTCCCAGCCAGCACCTCTCTTTCAGACGGCTCCAGCCCACCAAGCGGCCTCCTCGGGGCACGACATTTGGAAATCTGGGGGTTCCTCCCTGCTACGCGAAGACTCTGTCTTTAGGCGTCTGAAGTGTAGATGTGAACACTTGCTTTCCCACTGTGTTTGAACCTGGTACCCTCAGTGCAGACGCCCCACACGGGCAGGGCTGGTGCATGCCATGCTGCCGCCACGTGCAGGTGAGCGGTAGCCAGTGTCTCTGTCCCTGCGATGGGCTGTCCGGCCCACCCTGCAAGCCTGCAGCTTCATCCGGTGCCACAGAAACACCACGCAGCTCGACGCGGTGGTTCACGTAGGCGCCTGCCTGGTTGTGCGACCCTGCCCAACAATTACGGGGCGCTGTTCCCGCTGCTCCCACGACTGCTTCAGAGAGGCTTCGAGTCGGCGTCCCACTGGCCACCCGCCGGCCAGGGCTTCCGGTACATTCCGCTTCAGCCCCGGGTTCCTTTGTCAGGTAGTTACTGCACTTGCAGGACAGAAGGGCCCTGCTTCAGAGAATTATTGGCTTTTGAAGTGAAAAACCCTAAAACAATGCTGACACTTCTCATTTCAGTCTCATCTTTCAGTCTGGATTTTCGCTGGGGCTCTGTGGCCCTTTCCCGCAAACATCTGACCACAAGACATCAGAGGGAGAGGCTACTACTGAGAAGAAACCCTGCATCGAGGTGACAGATGGGGCCTGGGGTGACTGTGGGTGTGCGGAGGGGCCTTGGGGGGACCCCACGCTCCTGTGCCACCCACGCCCCTTCAGCACCCCAGTTCCAGTGCGGCCCGTGCCGGGCAGGTCCTCTCACCACACCTCCCTGGGTCCCCTCAGCACCCAGTGCAGGATGTGGCGAACACCGAGGCGCTGAGTCAAAAGCAGCCACGACGGAGGGACGGCAGGCGTGGTCACGTTGGGCGTGGAAGGTTGGGCCCTTTAAACAAACTGGGTCTAGAAGATTCTAACAGCAAGTAAAAGAAAATGCATGTAACTCTAAAGTTCTCTTCCTTCTCCTTCCTAAAATTTCTAAATTTTAAGAAATGATTAGAAAGTATTTGTGTAATTTGACAGGGGAAACAGACCAGAGGGGCTCACCCAGGCCCGGGTCCGACAGCGCACAGAGACCTCTGGCCTGGCCATCCCCTGGGCAGCAGGAAGGACAGTGGGACCCAGGGACACGTGGGGTCCTGCTGACGCCTGCCCAGGCTCCTGCCTGGCTCTGTCCCTCTCCAGACCTGACATGGGGCACATCCTGTGGCCCCTTTTCGTCAGTCAGCACTGCGGCATGCGTCCTGCAGTGTGGACAATGGGGCTGAAGGTAGCTGCCTGCCGCCCCACACCCCCTCGAGGTCTGCAGAGGAGCCGCCCTGTGAGCCCGAGGGATGAACCACCCCACGCCTGCTGGAAGAGGGCAGAGCCAGGCCGCGTCCTGGGATGGGGGTGGTGGGGCAGGCCTGCAGGCCCAGGGAGGGGAAAGGCTGCATGAAGGGCTGGGTGGGAGCCACGGAGCTAGGCAGTGAGGAGGGGGCGCAGCTGGGGGCTGGCACGAAGGGCTGTGAAGGCAGAGTCGGGGGCCCAGGAGAAAGGAGCAGCCCTCCTGGGCAGAGACGACGCTGTTGTCTGTGCAAGGTGAAGGGTTCCGGAGGCCAGCACTGTGCAGCCTGCAGAAACCCACCCTCACTGGCCTGCAGGGCCCCAGCTGCCAGGCTTTCGGCTCTCCCTGGCAGGCAGTGGGCGCCGCCCCACAGGCCCTATCATGAGACCTACAGGTGGGAAGAGCCTCTGTACACCAACAGCCTCCGGGTACCCCTGCAGGGCTTTTTCTGGTTTTCTTGAACTTCCACGATGGGCAAAGCAGCCTCCCCTCTCTTCCTCAAGAGGCCTCCCTCCCCCTGGATGGGCAACCCTGTGCCAGGTGCGGCTATGGAGACCACCCGTCACCACACATGGGACAGCCTGTGTCCACTTCTCTCCATGGAGCGCACGGCATGGAGGCAGGGACGGGCCGGGCCAGGGCCCCGGAGGGTGCAGCCAGCCCACGGCAGACACGTGCTCTGCTGAGCAAGCTGGCAAGGCAGGGCTGCCCACAGCTGCCAGAGAATGCAGGGCACAGCTGCAGACACCAGCCCCACTGCTCCATGCCTTCTCCAAGGCAGAAGGCCCGTCTCTGCGGTGGTAAGAACCTCACTGCCAGCTGCCTGGGAGGTGAGGAGAGGCTGAAGGGCCACCCAGAGCAGGGCGTGTGGCCACCAGTCTCCACAGCACCTTCTTGCTGGCCCGGGGTGGGGACTGTGGTAGACAGAACAGGAACCCAAGGATGGCCTCGTCCTGATCCCCAGCTCCTGGGACGGGGGACCTCGGGTGGCAAAGGAGCTCAGCAAATGGGGTTGAAGATCTTGATGGGGGTTTCCTGGCTTGAGTGGCCCAATGTCAACACAGGGGTCCTTATAAGAGGGAGGCAGTGGGCCGGCAGAGGAGCGGTGACCACGGAGGCAGAGGGTAGGGTGACTGAGGAGGGGTCACCACGAGACCACATACGCAGGTGGCCCCCGGAAGCTGGAAGGCCGGGAAACCGTTTCCTTGCAGGGCCTGCTGGAGGGAGCAGCACTGCTGACACCTGGCTTTGCCGCCTCCTGACCTCCAGAACTTAGGAGACTAGATCCGTGCCACATCAGCCACGAAGCACAGGGCAGCTGCTGACCGCAGCCCTAGGAAAGGGCTCCGTGCTGACCAGGGCTCAGCCCCAGGGAGGGGGCCCGAGGGTGACCTGAGCATGGTGGTGCATGAGGCAGTAAGAAGCAGGAGGGCTTCTCAACCCGCCAAGGCCCATTTCTCAGCCTGCAGAGGAGCCTTGGCGCCTTCTCGGCACCTCCTACAGCTCGGACACTGGCGGTTTGCTCTCAAGCCCCCTGCCTCAGTTCCACCCCCTTCCACCTCCTCCTGTGCCCTCTTAGGTTGGAAAACGCAGTAGGCACCGAGAACGTGAGTAGCAGCTTGCCCCGACCACAGGCGGCCAGGCAGAGCCTTGCCCTTCAAAGGCTGGACGCTTCAAGGCTGTGGCCACGGGGAGACAGCACGGCAAACACAGGTTCTTCAGGAACTGCAAACTTCAAACGGACTCCACCTCCAAGCCCACACACTGCGTCTCTCCAGGAGGGGCGAGGCGGAGGACACCCCCGCCGCCTCAGGACTGCAAGAGCGGGCAGGGGGTCCATCTGCTGGGCTGGGCTGAGTGACCACCTCGGGGCACTGAGTGGGTCCACCCCCAGGCTGGACTGAGTGACCACCCTAGGGCTGTGAAAGCAGGTTCTGACGGCTGGCAGTGACCGCCTCGGGGCACTGAGAGTGGGTTCCACCTGGTGGAGCTGTGACCGCCACGGGGCTGTGAGTAGGCTCCGCCCACTGGGCCGGGCAGAGTGGCTCCCAGAAATGCCACTCTCCTGTGTCCCCATGCGCTCCTTCACCAGCTCCTCTGGGGAAGCCCCCTCAGAGACGCCGGTGAAGCTCCCTGGCAACCAGCTTTCCGAGCCAAGGACACTCAGGGACAAGCTCGCCTTAAGGAGACAAAGTAACACACCGCCGAGCCTCTCACTTTCCTTCAAAGAGCAGAGGATGCATCTTTACCCATCAGACGAACATACACAATTTTATTACTTCGTTAGATGCAAAAAAGGGGGAACTGTTTTATGTCCACTCAATAGTCTGAGGTCTTTCAAGTCATTTCTGACCAGCTAAAAATTTATTAGGTTTTTTATTTTTTCTCACTGCTAACGAACAGCTGGACAGCGCCAGACCAAACCTGTGTATGCTCCCCCGACTGGGTGGCACTGCTGGCGGGTGACGACGGATTGCTACCGCTGCTGACACACTCTGGAAGTAGGGGTCGCGCGTGCGACGTGTCACGGCTGCAACGCAGCCACCCAACCCGCCGCCCTGGACAGCAACGTTTGCTCACATGAGCGGCTCCTCTCGCCTGCTCTTTGCCATGGGGATTTCCAGGCAGCTGGGATTCTTTCCGCATCCAAATTGCATTCTCTCAGCAAGATTGATTTTTCCCCTTCACAGAAGGGATTCATTTTAATTTGGGCTTTGGCTAGCGCATATCATGTTCTTCTCAAATTTTATTTCAATAGAAATGAATTTATTATATTTATTCACTAATAAGGCTTTGTGTGAAGTATACAAATACTATAGACAGAAAGCATGTGAAAACGTCCCCAAGTTGAGTGCCTGAGACACCCCAAAATGCTAGAGGTGGGGAGGGCGAGGTCTGCTATTCCAGCCACAAAACACGAAGGGGCCAGGGTGGGTGAAGAGACCACGAAGGGTCGGCTGTGCAAGGTGGCACAGCCAATGCAGGCATTTCCGCTCTCAGGATGGCGCAGAGGTTTCTAGAGGACCATGACAAGTGTCCTATGGCCAGCGCTGGACTCTGCGTTGTCCTGAGCTGAGAGCTTGTCCTCATCAGGGTCCAGGTCCACAAGGGACTTTCGGGAGCTGCTGCAGAAAGTCCAGCTGCTCAGTGGTCCAGACCCACTCCCCTCTTCCTAAGGTGGCTCTTGGGGAACCCGGGACACGGGGGAGGCACATGAGGCTAAAGGCTGAATTCAGACCCACACCTTGCCAGACGCCCATCCAGAAGGGGCCTCCGTGTGGCTGACTTGGCCACAAGGACTGAGACGGCCACAGGAGACAGACCAGGGCAGGAGGGAAAGCTGGGGCAGGGCCGGGTGACGATGGACTCTGGCTCGGGATCCTGATGCTGCCTCACCTGCGGGCATGGCTCTCGTCAGATGCAACCTCAGCTTCAACCTGAGAGACCAAAGCAAGGCAGAGCAGCAGGGCCCAGAGCGGGAGACGGCGCAGGCTCTGTGTCGAGTGTCCCAGAGGACAGCGCTGCAGCCAGTGAGGCAGGGGCCAGCTGGCCGGGAAAAGGACAGGAAAGGAGGCAAAAGCCACCGAAAAGAGCCAGGTTCTAGGCAGCGGCTGGGAGTTTCTCAGTGGAAACGCACACCGGGAGATTCCTGGTACACCCATCCCTGGCTCCCAAGAGAAAGACCAGTCTGGACCCACCCACCGAGCTCTGTCAGGAGCTCCAGCGCCTGCACTCGGAGGTGGGGCCCGTCATCCCACCATCACACGCAAGACGCACAGAAGCCAAAGAAAGTCTGACTCACGGTGCTGACTCTAGAATGAGAAGACGTCAGTGGCCGTCATCACACACAGGATGAAGCCATGACCGGCTGCAGCAGGGGGTAGATCCAAGGCATGGGGCCTTGAGCGTGGGGCCCAAGCATGTGGGGTCCTACCAGCTCCACTCACTGTGTCCTTCAGGTTCTCAGATTTGGACGACAGGGCTGTGCACTGCCTGCTGCAATTCTGAGAAGGAAAAGCCTCCTGTGCCCAGAGGCCGGGCACTGCTCCTGGAGACGGAGGGTCGAGTGCTGGGCACCAAGCTCGCCTTGTCCCAGGAGAGGGCAGAGCGGGGGAAACACACTTTCCAGCCTGCTGCAAGTCACAGCCACCTTTCTGTTCGTGCTTCCTGAACAGAACAAGGCTCGGTGACAGGCAGGGGGAACATGTGGAGACGAACGCGCTCTTGTTCTGGTGGGAGGAGTGTCGTCACGGCGGAGCTGGGCGGCAGAAAACGGGCTCTGATGGGATCAGGCTCTCTACCCATCTGCTTGTTCTTTCCTCATCCCCATGCCGTGAACCCTGCCCCAGCCAGCTCGGCCCAGCTCTGCGGACACAGGGCTTGCCACAGTCACATCGACAGTCACCGCAGGTCCCCTGCTCCCTGACCCGGCCCAGCCACCTCACTCCTTCCCTTGCCCCCCAGGCCCTCTGCACTCTCCTCAGCTAACACCCACAGTGAGCTCTGCTGGGTGCCCTGCAGTTCAGGCCAGACCCTCCTGACACCTGACACCCCACTCCACCGTTGGCTCCCGGCTCCCAGCCGTCAGCTTCCGCATGTGCACGGCCTGAGTCGGGGTTCCGCCCGGCCCCACCCCTGAGCCGCTGCCACGGGTTCCGTGCTGAGATGCTGCCTGGGATGCTGGAGGCCCCATCAACATTCACTGTAAGAAGCCCACACCACCACCACGGGGAACGTGCCACAGGAAACGGCCTTTTAAAAATTAAAGGCTGGGGTTTTTAATGTAATCACCAGGCACAGTCTCATTAAAAAAATGTTTATTCAATGAAACTATGTAGCACTGAAATGAGTGCTTCGCAAAATGCAACCAGCAATTGGATCTAACGAGGGAACTTCAGAATTTTAATTTAAAAAGTGTTCACTTTTGAAAAATTTACTACTAAATTTTGAATTAGGAATTTTAAAACTACACGTCTATAGTACAAGCAAATGAGCAAACTTACTCACAAGCTCAAACATAAAATGTGATTGTTTCGTTTGGCTTCCTACCGGAAGAACCCTTAAATCAGCCTCCTTCAAGCACCTGCAGCCGGGGTGAGCCGGGGTGAGCCGGGGTGAGCTGGGGTGAGCCGGGGTGAGCCAGGGTGAGCCGGGGTGAGCCAGGGTGAGCCAGGGGACAGACACTTTTGCTGGAACATTTACCACCCTGAGAGTAGCACCACTCTCTTTGGGACAAGTTCGTAACTGGAGCTCCCCAGCCTCCTGGAATTCAGGTGGGAATCCCCAACACGCAACCTAACAGAGCCCGGCATTCCGATGGGGGAGGGCAGAAAGGCTGGACACTCTCCTGAGAAGAGGCTGCCTTCCCCGCGGGAAGCTCGCGTGTCAAGTCACAGATGTGTTGCTGTTAAAAGGTACTTTGCTGTGTACAATTTGAGAGAGTATTAGAAAATCCTAGCGACGAGAGGTAACTACTGAGAATCACCTTCTCTGTTTTCTGGATCGTGATTTCCTAAAGCAAAGCCTCAGGTTCCCGGCTTCTATTTACATCCAGATATAAAGCCCCAGCTCACTCGGGCACCTGCTTCCACTCATGGAATTCTGCCCAGCCAGTGGCTGCTGCCTACACAAGCCTTTCCTCTAAGAGCCCCAACGTATGACAGTCATCACAGCTTTCCCTCCACTGCTATTTTGCCAAACCCCGAAATCTTGCAGATTTGCATCCAGTGTGAGCACAGGCTGCTTCTCCCCAGAAGGTAGCTGCCTGGCGGCTTCTTTGCGTTGACACGCGCATTGCTAAGAACAGCCAATCCAGAAAGCTATAATTGGTAAGCAGGACACAGAGAGATTCAAAACAATTATTGGCCAAAAAAAATGGGACAAATGTCAAGCCAGACGAGCTCTTTCACTTCTGCTGTACTAGAGAACCCGGCATGAATTCCACGGGAGCAGTGTCACTGAAGGGCCCCGGGTCCGCCGGCAGCCTGGAGGGCGGCAGCCAGCAGCCCGGCAGCGTGGGGCTGGCGAGCCGCCGCCGCTCCCCATGCAGGCCACCCCGCTTTGCTGAAGTGGTCCTAAGTCGCTGCCTGTAATTTCCTCTAAGAAGCTCAACGCTCTTAACTGTTTAGGATGGAACAGAAAGATACGTTAGGAAAAAACAAGGACTTTCTCTTCAATACCAAATTCTCATGCCTGTAAACACATGCCTGTGTGAATGAAACGTAAGGAAGCATTCTGCTGCAGCAGCTCGGTTACTTCCTGATCTCCACAGCGCTGAGGGGTCTCACACGGAATCTTCAAAGTATGTCATTTATTTTGATACTGGTTTCTTGTTGTTGTTTTAGGTGTAAAAGCTTTTGTGAGGCGCATGCGTGTACTGCTCTGACACACGGAAATGGGGCAGCTACTCGCCTCTTCCTGAGGCTTTCTATTTGGAGAGAAGACGGACAACGCTTCTTCATCCTTCTCTGCTGAGCACAGATATCATTGAAAACACCAGAAAAATGAAACAGATGAACGTCCTCGGCGCTACAAATTACACAATTCCCACTCCATCAAGGGACTGCAGCCATACAGACTCAGATACAAACGCAGGGACGATCAGAGCCCCCGAGTCCACACCAGGCCCACACTGAGCCCTGCATGGCTGGAGAGCTCTGCCCTTTGCAAGGGCAATCCTGACCACAGGGCAGACCTGCCCTCTCACTGCTGAGGACGCTACCCGTGCAACCGCCAAGGCTGAAGGAAACAGCTAGCTCTCTGCAGCCAAAGACATTAGGAACAGCTAAGATAATTACAGATGTTTTTCTTTTGCCTTCCTCTCCTCCTTAATGGGTTTGTGAGGTGCTTAGAGCAAAAGACGCCCCATGACTGGCCCCATGCCCAGCTGCACTTTCACTTAATGATGAAAGCCGTTGGTTTCTTGGTGAAATGCAAAACTTCAGCCACTTAAATCTGGACTTCAATTCAAAAACTGCTGGGAAACTTTATTTTCAATTCTTAAGGAGCCAGGGAGGAAAACAAGGACAGACGGAAGGAAGGAAGGGAGGGAGGGAGGAGAGAAGGAGGGAGGGAGGAAGGAGGGAAGGAGGGAGGGAAGGATGGAAGGAAGGAAGGAAGGAAGGGAGGAAGGAAGGAAGGGAAGGAGGGGAGAAGGAGGGAGGGAAGAAGGAGGGAAGGAGGGAGGGAAGGGTGGAAGGAAGGAAGGAAGGAAGGGAGGGAGGGAGGGAGGGAGGGAGGGAGGGAGGGAAGGAGGGGAGAAGGAGGGAGGGAAGAAGGAGAGAAGGAGGGAGGGAAGGAGGGGAGAAGGAGGGAGGGAAGAAGGAGGGAAGGAGGGAGGGAAGGAGGGGAGAAGGAGGGAGGGAAGGAGGAGAGAAGGAGGGAGGGAAGAAGGAGGGAAGGAAGGAAGGAAGGGAAGGAGGGGAGGAGGGAGGGAAGGATGGAAGGATGGAAGGGAGGGAAGGAGGAGAGAAGGAGGGAGGGAAGAAGGAGGGAAGGAGGGAGGGAAGGGTGGAAGGAAGGAAGGAAGGAAGGAGGGAGGGGGGAAGGAAGGAAGGGACGGAGGAGAGGAGGGAGGGAAGAAGGAGGGAAGGAGGGAGGGAAGGATGGAAGGATGGAAGGAAGGAAGGAAGGGACGGAGGAGAGAAGGAGGGAGGGAAGAAGGAGGGAAGGAGGGAGGGAGGGGGGAAGGGAAACAAGGCGGGTGTGCATCTTCTCCCCAGGCTCCGCAGCAGCAAGGCCACCAGAGCTTCCGCGGTGAGGAGAGTGCCCTCCTCTGCACCATCACCGAAACTACTGCCCACCCACTGCGGCCGCGGAGCGCTTGAACTATGGCCAGGGCAATGACGAACCAAATTTTAAACTGTATTACATTTTAGCTCATTTAAATTTAAATAGCCATGTGTGGCTAGGAACTACCACGTTGGACATGGCAGAGCTTTGCAGTGGAAAGCTCAGTTCAGTAGGACTCAGAGCTGACGGCTTCGGTCCTGAAGGATGATGGGAGCCACACCCAGCTGGTTTGGGTTTTCTAGGCTTCAACAGAGTTGAATAAAGAAAAGTGATTTTCTTTCTCATGTCTCATGTTTGACTGGCAACTTGATTTTCTGGGTAATGAAGAGAGAATATTATTTTGCTTTTGCATTTTATGCCATTAACATTCTAAGCACAAATCTCCCTTCAGAGGAAGCGGTTATGAGACTCGCTGAGGTCGGCCACCACGTGAACCTCTTTCAACGTCTCTTTAAAACACCACTGTTCTGTAAACCTATGGTAATTTTCTTTCTCTTTTTGCTATCTCTTCTTTACTTTCTTTTCTTTACTCTAATGTAGTGCATAACTAAATCAAATACAGCAAGCCTTCAGAAAAACTCGTCAATACAATGTAAGTCTCAATGAAACCACCACACAGCAAGCTGAACAGGAAGGACACGGGGCAGCGGGTACGGGCGTGTACGCAGCTTTGAGTGCCCGTGCACACAAAGACATACGACGGGGAAAGTCCCATGGAAACACTTTTATTTCTGGAAGTCTGAAGAAAAACAATGTACACAGCGTGCGTGACACAGAGCGGCCTGGAACCACAGGGGCCGCCCAGAGCCGGCCTTGCGCAGCGGACCAGTTTTCCAGTGAGAACGATGGGTCATTCTAAAACAAAGCTAGAGGGTCCCGAACACCTGGAGAGAAGCGGCTTCCCGACGCCATTACCTAAACTACAGGACGGACTGCTTCTGTGCGGCCACTCCCCCACCATGCCGGTCTGCACGGTTACCCTCCCCCAATCTTAATGCTCTATGATGTCCAGGAGAGTCTGGCCGATGCAGCTGGAGAGGACGGCGCCGTTCACTTCAGCCAGATCCACTTGTCTCCCACGTCGGCGTTGTACCCAGGGCTGTACTTGCGGCCTGGCAGCTGTGGGGGAAAAGGCATTGGAGCACTCTGTTTAAAGTGAATGAATGTTTTCCCAGCCCACAGTTCACTGTTTACCCGGCAGATGCCTGCGGTTCATGAGTTCACTCAACGTGCTGGTGAGCACCTGATCTGTGGCCGGTCTCTGCTGTAAGTGCAGGGATGCCACAGAGTTACACAAACCACGACCTAGCCCTGCCTGCCAGGAGCTCCTGTCCTAGGGCTGGGAGCTACAAACGGAAAAGAACCACCTGAGTGCTCTCATTAATGTCAGGAGGGTGACAAGTGCCACGGGAGGGGGACAGAGCAATGCGTGGCACTCAGGTGAGGTCCTGAGGGCGACAGCCATGCAGACACAGGGGTGGGGCTGGGGCCCAGGAACCTCGGTTCACCATCTGAAACACCCCCAGGTGAAATCCCCTCTGAAGAGGGCCTGCAGTGGCCGGGCCACTGGCTGGAAGGAACCCTTGGCGGAGTAGGAAAGTGAATTTAACCCATGCCTTTTAAGTAGACGTGGGCAGGGTTCAGGAAAACCAGCAAAGGAGGGGGAAGCACCGCAGGACTGACCCTAGCAGGAGCCACTGAAAGGCTCCAGGAGCAACAGGAGGAAATGACCACAGAGGCCAGAAGAGGGGGCGCTGCCCGAGAGGCTGGGCTTGGCAGTAAGGGAGCCGCAGGGAGGGTGCCACAGCCCCACTTCTCCCTCCGTCTGGGAAGTCAGGGGCCCAGGTGGTGGTCCACAGAGGCCAACCTCCCAGGGCACACGGGGACCTGGGGGGCAACAAGAGTCCTTGCCAGCACACACACACCTGTTTGTGAGGGTGGTGGCCAGCATGGGGTGGCTGGGGCAGAGGGAGGATTGATGCTCCCACAGGGCTGCCTGGCGCGGGGCTGCGAGGAAAGCGCCCAGCATGGTGTGTGTTGCCTGGTGGCAGCACGTAAAAAAACAATCAGTTTTTCATATTTTCAAATCAGCATGGGCACACAGCCAGTATGTGTATACACACACACACACACACACACACACACGGCCAGTATGTATACACACATACACATGCAGACACAGCCAATATGTGCACACATACACACCTTCCCAATTCTGCCATTAAGAGCAGGTACTAAAATCACTTCTAAAAGAATCAGCTTTTCCTTTATCCTAATCAGCAGCATGCATTCACAGCCAGCCACACCGCCACGGCTGCCTGGACCACAAGTCACTGAAATGTGCCTGGCCTGGCCTGTGCCACAGCGCTCACACAGTGAGAGACACACACACAACACATCCTAAGGAACAGCAGGGAGGTCCCCCCAAGACCAGCTGTCTCAGACACAGGACAGGCAGAGCTCCGAGGATCTCCGAGGCCCAGGAGCCAGCCTCCATCCTCCCCGGAGGCCTCTCCTCTCCTGGGTGGGCAGCTCCGAGTGGCCTGGGAAGTGGAAGGGCTGGGGCGGTGTTAGTCCGTTCCTGCGCTGCTACAGAGACACGCCTGCAGCTGGGTGATGCAGAGAGAAAACAGGTCTGACCGGCTTTCGGTTCTGCAGGCTGTGTGGGAAGCATGGCGCCAGCACCTGCTTCTGGGGAGGCCTCGGGAAGCTTCTCATCATAGCGGAAGGCAAAGCGGGGGCAGGCACTCCACACGGCGGGAGTGGAAGCAAGAGCTCGAGGAGGGTTGGGGGGCGGGTGCTGCCACAGACTTTAAAATGAGCAGGTCTCGTGTCAGCTCTAGAACACACTCACCACCTCGAGGAGGGCACTAAGCCATTCAGGAGGGATCCACTCCCGTGACCCAGATACCTCCCGCCAGGCCCCACCTCCATCGGGGGATCCCATTTCTACATGAGATTTGGAGGGGACAGACATCCTAACTACATCAAATGCTCATCGAAAGGCAGGGGGTGGGGTGGCACAGACTCCAGCTTTCTGGCCCAGGACACAGTGTGGAGACAGACAGTTTTGTTTAGGTACCAGAATTCTGGGACACAGAAGAAAAAAGAAAAGCCCACCTCCTTCAGGAGTTTAAAATCTGAAAAGAGATTAAGATGAAAGCACAGGTCATTCAGCCAGTGACACCGAGACAGCCCGGGGGGCTTGATATTGTGGGATCCCCGCAGGATGCGCGGGCAGCTGGTCCGGCAGAGTCCACGGAGGTGTCAAGAGAGACCCCTCCAGGGTCAGAGGATCTCCCAACACTGCTGCTCGAACTGCAGGTGACTACAGGTGGCAGGCACACTGCAGGAGCTTCGCGGTTCTGACAAGACTTTTGGCATAAGGTGCCTCTGTCAGACGGGCTGCAGGTGCTGTTCCTGGACTGGGGAGCAGGGATGGGCACCTGGGCTGGCCTCAAAGGGCCTGATGGGGTCAGGAAGGCCTGGGTGTTAGAAAGGAGGAGCTGGCAGTCCCCAGGGAAGGCGAGTGTTGGGTCTGCTTATGGAATGGGTGCAGGGTGTGGGCCACACGGCAGACTGCCCTGTAGAAAAGGCCTGTGGGCAGTTGGAAAACTGGGTCTGCGGCTTAGAAGACGGGGCTGTGCAGCCACCACCCAGTAACTGTGGGAGGCAATGCCCCATGAGCCGAGCATCCAGGGGGATGGAGAAGCAGAGGCTGAAGAGCAGCACCTCGTGGCCGAGGCTGCAGAGGGACTGAGGAGTGAGGCACGCAGGCCACAGGAGGAGCTGGGCATGACCACGCATGACACACGGGGCCTTGTGTCACGGTGACCGGGTAGCCACTGGCCTTGCACCAGGACACGAGGAGCTGTGGGAGGAGACCAGGTTAGCAGGAGAAGCAGTCAGCAGCTGAGGAAAGGGACACAGAGCCTGGGCTGCTTTCACAGGCCAGGTAAGGACACGTGCATCTGTGCCTGCAGGCCTGTGCATGTGCAGGGGGCTGGCAGGTGGGGTCTCCACATCAAGAAGAGGTGGAGATCTCTATCTCAAGATGCCCAGCGCCTGGAACCTGTGAACACATGGTCTCACCTGGCAGAAGCGCCCCTGCAGCAGGGGACTGGGAGATCATCTGGGATACCCTCATGGCCACAGGCCATCACTAGAGTCCTCAGAGACCAGAGAAGGAGATGGGACAGGGAGGCAATGGCCACAGTGATGTGGGCCAGGAGCTCAGGGACGGGGTGGCCTCTAGAAGCTGGAAAGGTAAAGGCCCTGGATCTCCCCGTGAGCCCCAGAAGGAACCAGCTCTGCCCGCACCCTGATTTTAGAACCTCTGCCTCCAGAACCTGAGGAGGATGCATGCATGCTGCCGTAAGCCGCCAGTAAGTGGCAGCTGGCAACTCGCCAGTAAGTGGCAGCTGGCAACTCCTGTAGGGTGTCTGCTTTTTATGACGGGAGATACCAGGGCATGTCTATAAACAGGAATTAGAAAGCTGTGCAGGGAAAAGGCCAAGAATGCAGGAGAGGGCGGGTCACCTCCAGGAACAAAATCGCGGAGGGAGGGGCAGGCCAGAGCGCTGCTGATGAAAGTGGCAAGGCCCCTCAGGCGCAGTGCAGCCAGGATGCCCTGCGGAACCGCACTCCACACAGCTGAGCCGCTGGCACCCAGGAGCACGGGAGTCGGTTCTGGATCTCAGAGGTGGTTCCTGCCAGAAATTCATTTTTCACCTGAAGGACCAACTGCAGAGTGACGTCCAAAGAACAGACGGTTTACACCTGAACAAAAGATTCCCTCAAAGTTTTTCCGTTGAGCCGACGCTGCCGCAAGCCCGCACGCGGCCGGTGGGCACCTCTCTGAAGACGCCGGCTCAGCTCTCCCAGGGTTTTTCAACTCAAGTTGTCATTTCCAGTTTTACTCAAACACAGGACCAGCCACGCAGGTCCATTCACCGCAGTATTTACAGAAGAAGGGCTGGGTTTGGGACAGTCTGGCTCCGTTTTCCTCTTTGCAAATCGAATTTTACATCAGAGCAGAGCAGAGAACATGAGCTAGCGGAATACCAAACCTGCAAAGTCCAGCCGTGGCTATGATTGTCTCGCAAAGTGTGTCTCTGGACTTCTCGGGCAGCAGGTAACTGGCCTTTGATACCCAGGAGGGGCTCTCAGATCCAGGGGGTCTCTTTTCAGTTTTAGGCCAACAGAGACCCATGCAGTCATCTAAAGCATCTCACACTGGGAACACGCAAAAGCATCCCCTTAGTTTCCATTACACTTAATGTCTGTATCTGCTCATTTAAAGTAAGACTTCAACCCTCAGAGCCCAGCGCTCCCTCATCACAGGAGACAAAGCACATGCTAACACCTCGGAGGAAAGCAGCAAAGCCCATTTTCTCTCAGGGCGGCCTCACTGCGGCGGCCTCGCCGGACCTTCCTCCCGAGCCAAGCTTTCCTGGATCTGCTTGTTCACGGTGCCTGGTGCATGGCACCCATGTGTGTGGCACCTGTGTACATGGCTGTGCATACGAAGGCTGAAATGGAAAGGCCATGTGGTGAAATACTCAGGTGTGGGCCGTACACCCACTTCAAAATGAAAAGAAAATCATGTTCCTCCTGTCAGAAGCTGGGGCTTCTGCTGAATGTATAACGGGTGAGCAAACCAAAAATCCTTAAAAAGCCAAAGAAGAAAGAGCGCCTAACAGAAAAAGGTTCAAACCCCTCCAAGGCTCCTCCTCTGCAATCCCCTCTACTATAACGAGGCAAATGTATTTCCCTCACTGGATCTCTGAATTCAAGACATTGAACTCCCTAGGTTCACAGTGCTTTGATCAGCTTGACACTTTCAGGAGGCTCTTTCCCTGCATTCCATTTTCCATTAGAAATCAAAAAGCAAGTTTACTAAAGAAAGGGGAAACACCTCAGTAAATTGCAAAGCCAAACATACCCAGTCCTCTGCCAGGTCCCAGGTCCCGGCAGCTACTCCACCCACGACCCTGGCGGGCATCAGTCCCTGGTGGCCCATCCGGAGAGTTCCAGGGCAAGGCTTGGCAGCAGGAAGGGATTTCAGACAGCGCACTGGGAGGCTCCCTGCCCAGTCACCCCGGCAACCTGGGCTGACCCAGTGTAGAAACTGAGTTCCTTTCCCTGAGAGCTGCTGGTTACGGGGGCTGGGCTGGAAATGACAGCTCCCCACTGATGGATCCCAGACTCGGAGGATGGGATTGGGGGGGCTTCCATCCCAGGCTGAAGAGGGTGTACACATTTGCATTAGCAAATACAGAATGACACATGGGGCAGGGGTGTGTGTGTGCACACTGCGTCCAGCCTGCTTGGGGATATGGATCTGCACTTTCTTCTCCTGGAAAACCTCAGAACGGGACTTGTTCCCACCCATGTATCCTGACTCACATACAGGAAAGACTGAAGAAGAGACAGGATCAGACATTCTCATCAAACCCACTCCCGATTTCTCCAGATATCTGTGTGCAAATCTGTGTGTCAGAAGTCCACGCTTAATGTAAACTAACATGATGAATTTCCTGACCCTCACAGTTAAGAGGATGAATGGCACACACAGCCAGGTGGGTGCTGCGACCCTCTCCAGCACCAACCTGGAAACTACACACAAGGAAACCTGAACGGGGCTGCCTGAGGGAGGGGCCCTGGGCAGCGGCAGAACAAAGAAGGAGCATTACTCTCATCTGTATACTCTGATGTACCTATTGATTTTACAGCATGTGCAAGGATTTCCTTTTTCTTTCTTTTCTTTTTTCCTACGAAGAGAGAGAGATTAACTTGCTGAGGGTGGCACACGGCCAGTATGTTCACAGAGCTAGAACTGGAGCCGTGTCCCCTGGCTCCCGAGTCTGCTTCTAACCCCTGGGCCACACTGTACATCAGGCTCTGCCTCTTCCAGCCTACAGCTGTGTCCATTCCCAGTCTTCTCATCATAAATAACACCATGTGCCCCCTTCTAGATTTACGTGCTTAAGATAAATTTCTAGAAATGGAACTGCTTGCTTAAGGAAAAACAATAAACAGAGCAATAGACGCTGACGCAGCCATCAGAACGGGTTTAATTTGACAATGCTGAGACGCTGGTCCAGATGACTATGCTGCTGCTCACCCTTCAGGGGCGGATTCAGGGCCTTGGTTTCTCGTCATGAATTTCTACCAGACTCTTGGCCTTTTATTGCCTCGTGCACAGGTCAGCAAACTATAGCCCACAGTTCAAATCTGGCTGCTGACTGCTTCTGTAAATGGGGCTTCACTGGCACAGCCTGGCCCCTGTGTTCACACACTGGCTGCTGCTGCTTTCGCACAGCGCAGAGCTGAGCGGCTGTGAGGGAGACTGCGTGGCCTGCAGGGCGGGGCTCTTTACTCTCCAGCTCTTTAAAGGAAACCTTTGCTGATCACTGGCCTAAGAAAGAAAGGTAATGACAGGATAGTAAAGCTGAGTCCACGACGTGGTCTGAGTTCACTTAGCCCACAGTTACTTCCTAAGTGCCCACAGGTGCCAGGTCCCGTGCCGGGCAACAGCGCGCACAGAGGGGGGTCCAGCTGCAGGTGGGGTTGCAGAGGCAACAGGAACGTGTTGTTCTTTTACCCGAAGCCACGCCACTGAGTCTGTGTGGTTCAGTTTAAGGACTGGATGAGTTACGTTGGAAAAAGGTGCCCACTTGTAAATGCTACCGCCAACCTGGGATCTGTGCCATGAGGCCGAGGTCGCATGCGGGGGCTTCTGCCGGGCGCTTCTCTCGGGCGCACAATCTAGAGATGCCCCACATCAGTGCTTCAAATGCCAGCTGTTCGGACAGAAATCAGCCAAGGAAAAAAATACAGCCATCCATCCACACACACCTGCACACGTAGCCACTCACTCTCCTGGAGGAAGGTCCTTCTCCTCGTGAAACACTGTGTCCTAACTGCTTTCAGACAGGTGAACAAAGGCATCTCTCTGAAAGCTGCTGGCTCCTGCTCTTCCTTGGCTCCATAAAACCTAGAAACAAGCTGGAATGTGGGAGAGGCCCAAAGTCGAAGACTAGAGGTGATGGAGGGCGAAAAGGATGGAGAAATCCCACGACCAACATGGACAGAGGCTTCGGGTGCGGACAGAGTGAGGATTGTTAGGAAGAGGCAGACTTCTGGGAGGAAGGAGGGAGCAAACGCACGGGACGCACAGAGCTCCGCCTCCGTGGAGCAGCGAGCACAGACTTCAGCCCTGTGGTCTTAAAGAAGCCTGACACGGAAAAACGCCTCCCCAGACGCACTCTGGACTTCAGTCAATGTGAACCACACAGCTCCGGGTGATCAGTTAGACTGCTAGGGCCTGACCATGTGAACGGCACCAGGCCAAGGAACGGTCCACAGCTTCCTGCCAGGCAGCAGTAGCTGGGTCTGTACTCGCCTCTCAGCCAGACGCATTTAGAAACTGGAGAAATGGAGCCTGGTGGTTGCATCTGACTCTGGGCAGGACACAGTGTCTAGATTTTAGGGGGTAAAGCACTAAAGGGGTGGGGCCTAGGCAGAAAAAGAGCGCCGGAAATCTGTACAGGGGACCCACGTGGTCTCTGGCTGAGAACCAATCAGTGTGTGCACGGGGTAAAACTCTGTGAGGTTGGACAAAGTCGACATCAGGGAAAGAACAATTTCCAGGGAGTTGCAGGCAGATGACTCCCAGAGCTCACGTAGGGCTGAGAGTCAGCAAGGTCCCACTGGCCAGAGCAGAGGGGCCTCTCGCTGCACACACGCAGCATTCAACAGGGACCCCATGGCCATGCCTCAGTACTGGGCTAAGCCTGTCCTAAAGAAAGGCCACTCTAGGCTCATGAGAAAGCTGAAACATCAAGCCTCAAAAAGTTTACACTGACTTGCAAGTACCTTAACTGCTGTCAGAAGAAAAGTTCTAACACAGTTCAAAGGAACAGAGCAAGCTCTATCACTAGAAATGTAAAATCTGCAAAGCCTAGCAAGCAATGAGAGGTCTCCAGGCACATGAAAGAGGAAACTGGAACCCATAACAAGGGGAGAATATCAAGTCAACTCAGAACTGACAAAGATGATGCATTAGGAAACAAAGACATTACAACAGCTGTTATAAAAATGTTCTGTATGCTCAAAGAATTAAATGAGAAACATAACAAGGAGAGAATTGGAAAACATAAAAAGCACCAAACAGAATTTCTAAAGCTAAAAACCGGGAGTCCTGAAACAATTCCAGTGGAGATGCATGGTGGCCATGAAAACGTGCCCTGCAGAGCTCCTGCTGCAAGAGGAAAACGTGCTGTCCTGGCCCTGCATCTGCTGACCCTCAGGATCTGCTGCCTGTTCACGCCACGGCCACGCACCTCACAGAACACGCCCGGTCAGTGACGGAGCGCAGAGGAGCTTCTGGTGCCAGCTGTTCCTGTGGACTTGGGCGCCCTGACAGGCATCTCTGGCTCTCTGACACTTATCAGCCTGGCCAAACTTTCTGCTTTCTTCCTGTTTCCTGTCACAGACCAGCAAGGAAGAGCAGAGCCTCTCCCGCCATCTCAGGCGTCCTGTCCCTGATCCTTCAAAGGTGTTTTCTTCCAATAGACCTCTTCAACATCTAATCTCTTGGCTTCTGCTTCATGGAAGACCTAAACCAACAAAATGCAATTAACAGCATATCATACACCCACAGAAGAAAAGATAAGTGAGCCTGAAGGTAGAGCAGGCACAAGAACCAAAGCTAAGAAGAACTGCAGACTTCTCATCAGAAACTATGCAAGCCAAGAAGCAATGGAATATCTTTTATGTGTTGAAGGGGAAAACTGTCAACCTAGAATTCTATATCAAGTGAAAATACCCAACAAAATGCAGCTGAAAAATATATTTTCAGAAAAGCAACAGCTAATGGAATTCATTGCTCCCAGACCTGTTCTGTAACAACTGCTAAAGGAAGTTCTTTGCACAGGAGAAAGGTGATGTCAGGTGGAAACCCAAATCCACACACAGGAATGAAGCACATCAGAAATGCCAGGGGGAAGGATAAAAGACTAAACAATTCTGTTTCCATTTCTGTAAAAGATAACTTACTGTTTAAAGCCAAAATCACAACAGTCCCGTGTGATTTCCGTGAACGTGTATGAGAATAAGAGCACACTGAACACACAGGGCAGGGACAGCTGCGGCCTCAGGCCGGACACCTGCACTGTGTGTGAGGTGGTTAAATGCTTGACAGTGTGTGGGCTGACTGTGAGAAGTTAGAGATGCCCATGGTGAAACCCTGCAGCAATCATCAGAAATGAAATAAAGAGGGGTAGCTCGTATGTCCACAAAGGAAGTAAGATAGAATCACAGTATAACCAGTCTAAAAGACACCAGGAAAAAATGTAAAAGTGAATCTCACCTGCAATTACACATGGTTGAAATGCAAGATAAGAAAGAGCAGATAGCTCAGCCAGAGAGGGCACCGCACCTCCCTCTAAGAAAGTTCCTATCCAACAGATGTCACTGAATCGTTCATTTTTACTGACAAACTTCTCTGTGTCATTCAGTTTTTGCAGAGATAGCGTCTAACACCTAACAGCCCAACCTACTGCTCTTTGCAGTTACTTACCAGAAAACTACAGTAATGAAAGAAATACTACATAAAAAAAATATCGAATGCTGCTTTGTAAAAAGGAGGTCGAAAAATAACTGATTTAGTGAGTGTAGTTAACGTGATAGTAGATAGATCCTCAGGAAATGTCATTCAGGATAAAGCCAAAGAAACCTCCTGAACAAGCCTCTCCCTGCCCAGGCACATCGCAAAGGTCTCCAGGCAGACGTTCCTTGAGTGCAGCAGCTGACTGGCTATTCCTGGCCAGGACCATGGCTTTCTCTATCGAATACCTTCGCCACTCACTCTTCTTGAAATGCTGTACTGAGCCACCTCTGCCTCCTAGAATCCTGCCATGAAATAATGCCCCTTCCTTCTCAGACCTCCCTTCCTCCTCTGACTTTTCCTTTGGCACTTATCAAAAGTGATGTCCAGTGCAATCACTGATACACTTATTCATATTAGTGGGCAGCCTCTAAGTACAAGCCCTTTGACTAGTATTATTTCATGTGACCCTGACAGCATGAGGTGAAGGTAGGCACTGTCTCTATTTCAAAAGAGACAGGGTGTTCAGAGACTTGCCCTGCCCAAGGTCACGCGGCTAGCTGGTGGCAGGCTGAAAGTGCAGCCCAGACCTTTTAATTAGAAGACCAGGATCTTTTTCCCACTACCCATGTAAGTATCAGTTGAATTAAATTGAGACTTTTAGTGTGCTAACTCTTAAAAATAACACAATAAGCTCTTTCCTCAATCATATACTACCTATATTAGGTTTCACTGAATTCTCCTCACTCCCTCCAATTTTTCATCTATCTGTCAGTCAGCATATAGTAAAGGTATGTTGCTCAAGTTCTCAGTTATGAGATTTCTTGGGTGTCCATTAGGTTATTGTCCACGATCCACTCTACCCTGATAAAGATGACTCCAATCTTTCTGCAGACCTTTTTGTATGTAACTCAAAGCACTGCTCTTGGGGGAGGTTTATATCCCAGTAGTCACCTCAGGAACATCCAAGGAGGCTCAGTTTTCCAGTTAAGAGTTTCCATGAAGGACCTCTGTGTGTGTGTGTGTGTGTGTACATGCATATGTATTTTTGTAAATATATAGTGATAATTATACATACTTATAAATAAACACATGTATATTCCAACAACAAATCCTTTATTGAATTACTGTAAATATGTAAATTAAACAAAGGATCGAGTGAAGGACTGTCTACTGAGTTGGCTTCCCTCTGCGGGGGTGGGAAATGGGTTATACTGGGCATGACTGGCTCCCCTCTCTCCAGATGCATTAAGGACCTTCAAACTACTGCACAGTTCTGGGGTGACTTGGAAATTCCAGTTTCCAACTCCTATTTTCCATCATTACATATAAATGCTAATGAATTCTGCCTAGGGTTTTTCATTAATTTTAAAGATGAGCATTACAGATATTAAAGACACTTCTCTGACATACAGTTTCCCTTAATTTCCCTTACTGCAGAACACAAATCAACTATAACAAAATTGGCAGCAATTTTGAAAAAATCTTTTATCAGTCAACTTTCGAAAACCATCTTTTTATTTTGAAAATGTGTGTTCTGCCTGTAAGACATGAGCTACGGCTCACTGCAAATACACACATATTTAGTTGTCATGTTTGTTGCAATAAATAAACATCAACAGTAGTTCAAATTTCTCACTCGTCCTTAGCTCCTATTAGCTGTGAATCATGGAAAACCTCCTAACCTAAGCACCTGTTTTGAACCTGAAAATGGTATGCTTTCTACAAATTCTAAAGTAAACAAGATAATATGTCAACACACAGTAAAGTCCGGGCCCTTAGTTTTCCAGACTGCACATAAGACATCATCTAATCACTTCCCATCAGCAGGCAGGCGGGTACCACAAGCCCGCAGCAATCGCACACAAACCAAGGGACCTGGCAAAGAGCACCTTTCATGCTCATCATCATCTTCAAGTGATACATGCTGACAATTTTCCACACACAGAGATGTAAATAACTGGGGCAGAGAGATGAATGCTGAGTATCAATGATTCATTTCCATAGCGCACACGGCGGGGCACAAAGCAGAGGGCACGCTGATGGTATCAGGCACTTACTCTCAAACCCAATTAAGTAACTTCCACACTGAAAATTTATATTTTAACACAGCTGATAGCAAGCTGAGTTCTAAGTAAGGTCTGAATGTCATGAAGAATTTAAAGCAACCACGTCTGGCCTTCCGTCTCTGGTCTGTTCAGGTAAACTGACTCTACCACTTTTCTGTTTATTGCAAGTTTGTCCTTACTAAGGTCAATTTCATAAAGGCAAGAACATACAGTATTAACATATTCAAGTTATTAAAAACATGTCTTTTAAAAAATGATAAGGGAGAACTCAATACTGAAAATGAAAACAACTTGAGATAGTAAAAGAAATAAAAATAGCAGGAGAGAAAACAGAAGATTCTGTTGTCCTAGCAACTATCCTGGACACGATCAGCTTCATGGAGGGAGCACAGTATCTTAACAGCATCTGGCCTCCTTCAGCTGAAAAGAGACTGAATTGGTAAAGTAGAAACCAAATCACAGTTTGTCTAATCCAAGGAAGGCTGTACAGAAATAAAAAGTGACCTGATACAATGTGTAAAACGTGACTTGAAGGACCCAGCAACCTGTCCTGCACACATCCAGTGTTTTCACGAACATACGCAGGGTCAATTTCAGCACAGAATGGAGGAGGGTGGCCAATGAAAAATGTGTTCGTAAATGTTGCTCCGACTCCAGGTACACGTGCCCCTCTGAAAACGCTGCTTTACTTACTTACTTATTTCTTTATTTTTAGTTTAGTTTTTCTGAGATGGAGTCTTACTCTGTTGCCCAGGCTGGAGTGCTGTGGCGATCCCAGCTCACTGCAACCTCCGCCTCCCGGGTTCAAGCAATTCTCATGCCTCAGCCTCCCAGGCAGATGGGATTACAGGTGCTCAGCACCATGCCTGGCTAATTTTTGTATTTTTAATAGAGACAGCGTTTCTCCATGTTGGCCAGGCTGACCTCCAACTCCTGACCTCAAGTGATCTGCCCACCTCAGCCTCCCACAGTGCTGGGATTACAAGCATGAGCCACTGTGCCTGATGGAAATGCTGTTTTAGATGAAAACCTGGATTCCTGAGGCACCAGTGCCCTAGTGCTGGGTGTCACCTGTGAGTGTAGACAGGCATCTGAGAGCCTCCAGGACACTAGCCAGATAAATGACAGGATTGGTCAAAAGCTTCAAGGTCACAGGACCAACAAACAAAAAATCGTAAACCCTTCTATTCATATGAAAATCTAAAATCCACTCTATTGTAAAGAGGTCTTTCTTTGCTAGCCTGTGCCCCCATGTCACCAGCTTATTCGTCAAAGGAAAGTTTTAATGTGCCCTCCAAATCTCATGCTGAGATGCAATCCCCAGTGTGGGGCCTGGTGGGAAGTGTCTGGATCTTGGGGGTGGATCCCTCAGGAATGGCTTGGGCCATTTCCCTGGTGACGAGTGAGCTCTTACTCTGAGTTCACACAAGACCTGGTCATTTAAAAATATGTGACACTCCAGTGCCAAGGATCTGGTCATTTGAAAATATGTGACATTCCAACGCCCCATTCCCTTGCCTGCCATGGCAGGATGCACCTGCTTCCCCTTCACCGTCTGCCATGACTGCAAGTGTCCTGAGGCCTCCTCAGACGCAGACGCTGCTATGCTTCCTGTACAGCCTGCAGAGCTGTGAGCCAATAAAACGTTTTTAAATAAATTATCCAGTCTCAGATATTTCTTTATAGCAACGCAAGAACAGCCTAACAAAAGCCCCGAAGTCTTAGTCTGTGCCTGGCGTTCACCCCAGGGGCCCTGCAGGCAGCAGCACAGCCCTAACCCCAACCGCACACGCTCAGGACGGAGAGAAATTCTCACAGTCTACCCGGGGCCCTGTGTGATCTCGTCCCACTCATCACCCTCCCCACCTGCTCTGTCTCCTTTCCCTTGGCATTATGCTTGCCCCGAGGCCACCGGCAGCGCCCCTGCTGGCCATGCCCTCCAGCCTCCAGCCTTCACGGCCATCCTCCTTCTCCCTCAACTACCCTACAAGACTCTTTTTCTACTTGGCAAACTCATACCCAACCTGTGAGGTGTGAGTCTTGAGACCCCAGACACAGCAGACCCCTGCACATGCCTACCCTCTCAAGGGTCCCCATGGCCTCTGGGACTCCATCGCTTTCTCTGTGCATGGGTCTGCCGAGTCTCCAGGATGTAGAAACTCTGGTGTCTCCATCCTGGTGCAGTGTCTGGCACTGAGTGCAGTGACATGGGGGTCAGAAGGATGCACAGGGAAGGCAGAGCTCCTGCTAGCAGGCTGAACAGCCTGGAATACACCGTAGAGTAATCGGCAGGTGCCACGCAGAACATGAGACTCCACCACGCGGAGCCAGAAACAAGAGCTGTGGCAGAGGTGGTGAGAGCTCAGAGTGGCCCTAGGAACGAGTTCCAGTGAACAGACGCGATTCCCTCAGTCACAGCAGCTCCCAGGACACTGGCAACTTCTGGGGCACAACTGACTAAGATGACTGCATCCCAAACAGCAGCTGTGAACCTCTTATAATTACACCAAGTCAAGCAAAGCAAAAATTATAGACCCCCAGGAAGAAAAATGAGTGGGCTGGACCGTTCCTAGACTCGGGTCTTGGGGCCTCTAACTCCATCCAGCCATAGAAGGAGCTGCGCAGCCTTCCTCCAAGCAGATCTCCCTAAACTCAGACTGGAAGCAGGGTTCAGGGATAAGGAAAGACACACGGGAGAGAAAGTTTAGAAGAGGCAGCTGGAGCTTCCTCCTAACAGTAATGAAGGCCGCTGGACCCCAACTGCCGTCTCCTCGCTCAGTTCAAAGTCACCCCTCCATCGTCAGGCACAGCTGGGTGGGAAGAGGAATCTGGGAACCAGAGCGCCACGACCTGCCACTGCTTCTGCCCATGTCCCGCCTCTGTCCCTCATGAGGCGTGCTAGGCGCGCTAACTCGCTCCTGATGCTGCTTCTGTTTCTGGAGTCCTCATTCAAGGGTGCAGCTGATGGGAAAGACCAGGCTTTCCAGATCCCTGGAAAAGGCAGCCAGGTCCTTTACACAGGTGAGAGGACTCACAGGGATAAGAACCAGT
This sequence comes from Sapajus apella, assembly GCF_009761245.1. NCBI lineage: Eukaryota > Metazoa > Chordata > Mammalia > Primates > Cebidae > Sapajus > Sapajus apella. Next base: position 573,711 of record NW_022436950.1, on the reverse strand, counting down.
ATGTGGAGATCTGACCCAATGCATGCTCCACAGCTGTGAGACCATGCCCCTTAAAGACCAGTCAAGACATCGCCAAGAGAAATCTGTTCCAGAGAGACTCATCGGCTGTGACATGCAGGATGTTCAAGCATGCACACTTACAACACTGGGCACACACACTGCTGCTTTCACACTATGGGAACACAGTGACTGTGATCTACTGTCTGGAACCGGCCCTGTGATGTGAAAAGCACCACTGGATTTTAATCCAGGAATGAGATGCTCCAATGACAATGGCCAACATGGTCACTGGGTCCCATCAACCACCAAGCACAGGTCAACTGGCGTTCTCAGCCACCCTTGCAGCACCCTGGATGTAGGTTCTGTGCCTCCACGCCACACACGGCCAATCCATCAGAGTGCCTCCCCATGGGAGAAAAGAGCCCTCACCCATCCCTGCAGCCTCCCCTCAGCAGACTAGGTTGAGGTCCTATGAAGCAAGCAGTGACCCAGCCTGGGCATGCCTGCTTGGGATCTCTGATGGGCTGAGAGGCCCCTGCCTCTGGGACCCCTGCTCCATCAATGGTCCCCTTCGTCTCTTGCGTCTTTTCTCTCCACAAGCACTTACTCTTCTTTCCTATAAATACAGAGAATGCCTTAGCCCTTAAAAATAAGACAAAACAACAAGCCACAGAAGACGGGATCTCCCATTCCCACCAGGCTCCTGACGCCCCTCTCAAGGCTCACCTACGATCCGCTCATCACTGCAGTATCCTGGGCATGGCCAGCCTTCACCACCCCTGACCTTCCTGCAGTCTTGACAGATGCTGAGGCCCCTCTATGGTTCCTCTGCTGGCCCCCAGGGCCCACGCGGTCTGGCCTGCCTCCTGGCACTCTGGCGAGCTTGGTCCTCTTTACCAGCTCCTCCTCCCTTGAGCTGAAAGCTCCCCTGACCAACCGCTACTGGACCACTCACAGGCCAGCCTACACAGCATGCCAAGTGGCAGAACCTGTCCGCTGGCCCACAGGAGCTCCTGTCCCTCCCACCAGGTGGGTGAGTCAGTGGTCTGCTTCCCAGCAGCGATGTCAGTTGTTACTTGTCATTGCAACTGCAGAATTTAATTAAATGTTATGAAAACTGTGTCTAAAAACGAAGAGCTGCTGTTCTATTAAAACCAGGCTGAAATGCTTTGGAACCATTTGATAAAGGTGAATCGCTAAAATAAGGTCTACTGAAATAGGTGTGGGCGAGCCACCTTGATTTGGGGAAGAATTCTGTCTTCCCACTGTTTGTATGCTTTTTAGAAACCTAAAAAAGGAATTTCTGCTTATAAAAGAATTTGGGCTCCAATAAAAAGTATCTTAAAAGACAGAACTCTTTTCATAGGAAAGTTAGAATAATGGCTTTGTTTCAATGTACAAGCTCCAAACCCTCCAAACAGACTTCAGAAACGTGCCTAGACACAGGCTGGGCGGACTTCCCCAGCGCCACGCCCCGCCCTGGGAAGTGCTCTCCTCAGTCACCCTTCCTGGGCTCATCCATGCATCAGTAATAAACATAAGGGTCCGGAAAAGATCCATGAGGAAGTATGCCTAAGGTTCCCAAATTCAAGCCTTTAGGCCAAAGCCCATTTGTCACAAACGGCAAACTCCTACCTTCGAAGCCCACCCACCCAGCTGCCACTACCTGTCTCTAATGCGCTTTACTGCAAGACCCCAGTGTTGTCTGAACTCGCTCCGCCCGCCCTTCCAGTCACACACACACAAGTCTGCAGGAGACACAACACAGCCGAGGCTCGGGCCTCCGCCGCAGTGAGGAAAGGCCACCAGGCCCTCAGCAGCCCACTCCCCACCCTGTACCTCTTCCCTGACTCCCTCTGCTGGAATCCTTTAGCAATAGTCTGCTTAGTTTTGAAAACCTAAGCAGCAAAAAGCAGTTTGGCTGTGCACGGAGGATTCCTGCTCCTCAGGAATCCGAGGCCTCGCAGCAGCAAGCAGTCCTTTGAGGAACAGGGCTGCCAGGGCTGGGAAATCACACAGGACACCAGTTAAAACCTCGGGACGTACTGACACTACAAGAGTGGCTGCTCTCATTCAAGCTTACCTTAGCATCCTGTACTTCATCTGGCAGCCTGACTCAGGAGGGATACACTCTCACCAAATGCCCATGGACGGAGGCCCACAGGGCAGAAGCTCAGAACCCAAAGTCTCCAACAGAGTGAAGGAAACAAGCCACCATGGGTGAAAAGGTGAAGGAACAACGACCAAGGTCAGACAGCGGCCAGAGAAGCACCCCAGAGACAGAGCATAAAGGAACTATGTTTAAAATGTCTACAGAAAGAGAAGCAAGGGGGAATCACGAGCAACGAACAAGGTCCTAGCAACAAGATCGAACTGCACTGGCACAAAGAAAGAGAAATTCCAGTCTAGACCCATCTTGCAAAACTGCAAAACACCAAAGTCAGAAAAATCAGGAAAATCCTGGAAGAAAAACAAAGGATATGATCTTCAATCTAAAGAACAAAGGTCAAAGGATGACTCCTTTTCCAAGAATCAGAAGTGCTACCTAATAACTCCTAACCTCCAAGTATCAACAAGGACAATATCCATGATAAAATATGAACGCCACGTCATGGGCGTGTGACAACACACAGACCACCTGTGTACAGCAGCACAGTGCAAGTATACTTTAAGTTTCTCATGAAATTATAAGGCACAGTTTTAGTAATTTTATTATCTTTATAACATTAATTGGGACTATAGAAATTCTCATGTTGGTGGCAGAATTTGGCTAAAACATATTTTCCACATTAAAAAAAGCCTCCTAGAAAGCGAGAAAGTGCCTAGCAGGGTAACAGGCTTTTAAGGCCTGCTGCCAGGAGCACGCACCCACGACCTCCACTTGCTCCAGAAATAACTGACCGCCAAATCCCTTCTGCTCGAAATTCACACATCCTCTGTGGAATGTCCTCAAATGCTGTGTGCTCCCCTGTAGCAAAGCAGTGACCTGTCACGTGTACCTGAAGACCTCCAAAGACCAGTGGGAAGCATCTCAGGACCCGCTCTCTCACTCCACACAGCACGCTCCCCGTGCAGCCCGCTGCGGGTAAGGGCTCCCCAGCTACAAGGTTAGGAACAGACATTTCTGTTCACCTCGTCTCTGACAAAGGCTGACTTTTCTTTCCTTTTAGTTACTTGTCTTTCGCAATTTTCATAAAGCAAAACTGAACTCTTTTCTAAAAAGCTTGATTCTTGTCTTGATTCTATTTACTATTTCTTCTTCCAACATGTAATTATAGAAAACAGCATTTAATTTTGTTAGCAATTCAAGCTTCACAGTAAAACTTACTAAACCTCAGAGCCTCTGTGACCCAACTAAAAACAACTTCAACTGTCCTTGCCGGGCAGCCTCTGTGAGGTGAGGTGTCAGGACCGATGGCCCCTGGGGCTCCGGCCTGTCCTCCGTCTGTTCTGGCGAGATCAGACGCACCTCCGTCCTGCACACTCCCGTCCCCGGGCCCTCTCTCTTCCTACACATTTTCCACATTTCCAAGTTATACCTGTCACCTCCAGCTGAACTAGACAGGAATGAGAAGAAGGCAACCTTAAACACAAATAATTAAAGAGAAGCTACATTTTCATGAGAACTTGCCTTCCTATTATACCATTAGCATTTGTTTTCAAAAGGAACAGTGGGAGAAAGAGGTTTTAGAGTTAGGGTTTTCTTTTGTAATGTGCTCTTAGAACTGTTGTTTTTTCCCCTCAGCATCTGACAGAAATTGCTGCTAGCACAAGCTGTCCCTCGGATGGCCAGATAAAAGGAAGCCACTCTCGCCAGGGTGGGGCCTTTTGGCAGAAATAAAAATGCTCCATCTCCTCCTGCTCCTGGGGAAGGCCTGCACTCTCTCAGGGCTGTGTGCAAGGAGATACAGTCACAGAGGCTTCACTCAAGACATTTCCGTACTCACTTCCTTGTCTGCTAAGAGCTCTACCAAAGTCACTCAGGTCAGAATGAAGCTCTCGGAGAGGCCCTCTGAGCACAGGCTCAGAAGGGAGGGGATAGCAGGAGGAAGGGAGCTTTCCCCAGTGCCCACAGAGGCCAATCTAGAAAGAGGCTCTGCAGGCCGCGCAGAGAGCCTTTGTGAGAAGCCACAGACACAGACCTTCCCAGATCTGAAATAGCTGCATGTGAAACCCAGAAGGGCTTTGTTCAGTCACCTCCAGGTATCCCCACAATGCTATTTCCAGAAGGAAATGCAGTGAGAGCTGCTGCTTATGTCTCTAATGGACTAAAGGAATTCGGTGAATTCTTATTACTATTTAATTCCAACTGATCCTTTTTTAATATCAAGCAACTGAATTTCCTTAAACTAAATCCTCTAAATAGTCAGACAATTCTTACTCAACAGAGTAACATAAAGCCTGTGGTATGTATGGGGACCCTCTGGAAAGAGGAAGGGCAGCTTTCCAGTGGAGACCCAGCCAGCACGACCTCAGCCAGGCCATGGTCAGGGCCATGGCACCAGGTCACGCTGACAGCAAGTGCCCCTGATGCTTCACCTCTGTGCATTCCTCCCCAAAACACACGGCCCAGTCTAATCACCAGAAAAACATCAGGCAACTCTCAATTGAGGGAGAGTCTACAAAATACCTCACTAGCACTCCTTATTAAAAACAAAGTCTGAGAAAATGTTACAGCCAAGAGGTGCCTAAGACAAGAAGACCCAAGGTCATACGATAATCTAGATGGGGTATTAGAACAGAAAGAGGACACTGGGAAAAACTAAGGCAATCCAGGTAATTCAAAGTGTGCGCTTTAGTTAACAAGGGCCGAGTGTGGGGGTTCCCACCTGTAATCCCAGCTCTTGAGGAGGCCGAGGTGGACAGATCACTTGAGGTCAGGAGTTAGAGGCCAGCTGGGCCATCATGGTATAACCCCCTCTCTACTGAAAATATAAAAATTAGCTGGGCATGGTGGTGGGCGCCTATAATCCCAGCTACTCAGGAGGCTAAGGCATGAGAATCGCTTAAACAGAGAAGGGGAGGTTGCAGTGAGCCAAGATCATGCCACTGCACTCCAGCCTGGGTGACAGAGTGAGACTCAGTTTCCAAAAAAAAAAAAAACAAAACCAAAAACCCAGTAAGTAGTATTAATTCATTAATTATAACAAATGTACCATACCAACAGAAGATGTTAATAAAATGGAAACTGGATGTGAGATCCAAGAGCTCACTATTACCTTCACAATTTTTCTGTAAAGCTAAAACTGTCCTAAAAATTCAAGTTTATTTTTTTAAATGTTTAGAAATTTAAAAATCAGATTTCTCCAGTCATTTAAATATGATTAGAAATTTTAACATCTGTAAACATTTAATTCAAACCACAAGCCCAATACCATAGATTGTCTTAGATTCTCTTTAACGCTTACACACTGAAAAGCAGACAAAACCACATAACACACAGCATGTGGTGAAAAGGTCCAACAGATGACTGAGTTGAACCACAAGGAGAACAGAGAGAAAATGCGGCAAGAGTGATACAGACACACCGTGGGAGGTCAAGGTGGGCAGATCACCTGAGGTCAGGAGTTTGAGACCAGCCTGGCCAACATGGTGAAACCCCGTCTCTACTAAAAATACAAAAAAATTAGCTGGGTGTGGTGGCACGCGTCTGTAATCCCAGCTACTGAGGAGGCTGAGGCAGAAGATTCATTTGAACCCGGGAGGCGGAGGTTGCAACGAGCCGAGATCACGCCACTGGACTCCAGCCTGGGTGAAAATATTGACAATTTAAAATTCTAACCCAGAGAAAACCACCTGCAGGAATGAAGACAGCTATCCTTCCCGCTAAGTTCAAATGGAAGGCCGCTCTGCAGGGCTGGGTCATGTCTACACCCTCCTGGGTGGCACGGATTAGCGACGCCATGGTAGCAGAGACGGGAGACTAGTTATGCCTTTGGGGATTCCGGCAGGTAAAGACGCTGACATCACGGGGGCAGGTCTCTCATCATCTGAGAAGGATATGGACAAGGAGAGCACTAAAATAAACCTTGTTGTGTTGCACTGGAACTGGAGACACTGGTGTGTATTCATGGTTTCAACACATTGAAACGCAGAAACAAAAATAGATGTATATAAATGAACAAGAATCTGGGAGTCCATAGTGATAAACAGAAATCAATGAATAAATCGGGGGAAGGGAAAATATCTGCTTCTAGTAGGATACTAACTGGTCATACAGAAAGGATGACAGAAACTGAAAATCATAATTTGGCAATCATCACAGTAATAATTTAGCCAAGAAAATCAAAAGATGCTAACACTGCCGAGTGAAAGTTTGACAAGGAAGATGATACTTACATACTCTCAAGAACTTCCCCTCAAAATATTCACTATTAAGAGTCAAAAATAACTTTATAGTGAAGACACCACCTTAACAATAACAAAAGGTAACGTAAGCAGTGATGGACAAATGGGAACCGCAGGCTGCTGGATAGAATCAGTGAGTTCCAGGAAAAAGCCACACAGCCTGAATCGAACCACGGGGGAAATCTGACAAAACCAAATTGAGGGATAGTCAGCAAGGTAACCATTCGGTAATCTGCAAAAATGTCAAGGTCTTAAACGCCAAGAAAAGCCTGAGGAACTGATCCAGATTCACAGAGACGTAAGAGACGAAACAATCTAACGCACGCCGTCACCCTGGATTGGATATGCGTGCTGGAAGAACATGGCTGGGATCAGTGACTGCCCCGGAACAGGCCTGTGACTGGAGGGCAGTCCGCCTGCTGTTCTGACAGCTGTCCTGGGTTGTAGAGGAGAACGTCCTTGTTTGTGAGAATTACACATCCCAGCCGTGATTCTCAAACGGGCACCATGCACTGCCAGGAGCACTCATTCACACACTTTTCTGGGCCCCGTCCCCTGAGTGTCTAATCCAGTAGGCCTGGACTGAAGCCCAAAAACCTGCATTCCCAGCAGCAGCCCAAAGGGCACTGAGGTAGCAGCCATACTCTGCAGCCCGTTACAGTCAAGCGCTGGAAGGTAACAGGGCCTCGTGTTAATGACTTACCTTAAATGGTTCAAGAAAAGTTATTTTCCCTTTTCTTTTCTTTTTTTTTTGTTTTTTAGTTTGGAACATTCCAAACTTAAAAAAAAAAAAAAGTAAAAATGATCAAATAAAGGCCATTTTAAAGAATAAGTGTGAGAATTTATTATTAGCAAAAATTCTTCCTGCAGAAGGCCAAGGACATGTAACAGGCCAGCACAGCGCCCGGGAGGGGTGGGCACCCACGGGGCAAATGCACGGGCAGAGCTGCTGAGCTCAGCTCCGAACAGCTGCAAACGCGTGGGGGGCAGCATCCTGGGGGGACTGAGACCGAGACTAGGCAGCACACGAACGTGGGGAACTCTGCTCTGGAACTGGACAACTAACTGATCTTCGACATCATTAAGCCAAAGATAAATATTTGAATTATCAGCTTCGTCACAAAAAGCTATTATAAGGATAACTAGTAGGCAAATAGGTGGAGGCAAATGGAATAAAGAAAAAAATCCAAAAAAAAAAAGGCAAGAAAGAAAGAAAAAAAAACCAAAACACAGAAAACATAGGTAGGAAAAATATTAAATAGTAAGATAGGCTATTTACAAATACATCAGTAATTGCATTAAATGTAAACAGAAAAGTATTCCAAATATTTAGACTAACAATTTTTTTTTTAAAAACTGCAAATTATAAGGTATCCACACTGAATATAAAGACACAGAAGAGTTGAAATTAAAGGACACAGAAAAAGCTACATCGTGTATATACTAACCAAAAGAAAGTTTCAAATGCTACATAAATATTGAATAGGCAGGGCACGGTGGCTCACCCCTGTAATCCCAGCACCTTGGGAGGCCGAGGTGGGCGGATCACGAAGTCAGTAGTTGGACACCAGCCTGGCCAACATGGTGAAACCCCGTCTCTACTACGGATACAAAAAATTAGCTGGATGTAGTGGTGTGTGGCCGTAATTCCAGCTACTTGGGAGGCTGAGGCAGGTGAATCACTTCAACCTGGGAGGTGGAGGCTGCAGTGAGCCAGGTCACATCCAGCATGGGTAACAAGGTGAGACTCTGTCTCATAAAAAAAAAAAAGAGAAAAATACTGAATAAACTTTAAAGTAAGAACCACCACTAAAGGTAAAGAGGAAAATATCATAATGAAAAGGGTGACGCTACTAACAGTGCAATTCTAAATGTGTATGCATCTAATGATACAGCGCTAAAATGTAAATGAAATAAAATCTGACAGACTGGAAAGGAGGCCCAAATCTACCAAGAGTGGCAGTGACAGACTCTTAACACACCCCCAACAGGAAAGGCGGCCTTCAGGCACGGACTGAGAGCGTGGGTTCTGCACCAAGCATGGCTGCTTCTGCCTTCCTGGAAAAGGACTGAGGGCAGAGGCAGAACTCAGGGAGGCCAGAGAGGAAGCCGCTGTACAAGTTTGGGTGGGAATAATGGCAGCCTGGATGTCAACAGGAAGAAAGGAAGCCACTTGTGAAACAGACTTAACAGGACGTGCCCATGCACAAAAGCAGAGAGGGGGAACAACCACAAGTGTGTCCTGGTCTACACAAGAGCAGCCAGTGAGGCGCCAGCTGCAGCGATGATCCCAGGGAAGCAGCAAAGATGCACAGCCCCACCCAGAGAGGGGGAAACAGCGCCCACAGTCACACACGTGCAGAGGCGTGCATGGCCTCACCCAGAGAGGGGGAAACGGCACCCACAGTCACACACGTGCAGAGGCGTGCACGGCCCCACCCAGCGGGGGAAACGGCGCCCACAGTCACACACGTGCAGAGGCGTGCACGGTCCCACCCAGAGGGGGGAAACGGCGCCCAGTCACACACGTGCAGAGGCGTGCACGGCCCCACCCAGAGTGGGATACGGCGCCCGCACTCTCACACGTATAGGAGGACCGAAAGAGGTGTGCACAGATATTAAACGCAGGTGCCTGTGAGAGACATCTTCATGGTTTTATGTGTTTTCCCCAAATCCTCACACTGAATTCCCCAAATCCTCACTCTGAATAAAACCACTTTCAAAACAATCCAAATAATTTACTTAAAAGAAAATGCCAACTACCTCAAGTTAGAAAGAAAGCAAAGGGATGTACTCAGACTCTCGATAGGTGCTTCAGGCAATTTGCATGTATCAACTCGGACGATCACAGTAACACAAAAATATTTAGATTTCAACTCATCCACATGTTGAAGGCATAGCTTGGAGTTCAGATTAAATAGAGCTATTTCACATTTACTCGTAACAAACCACAGCCACCGCTGCCAGATACGGATTGTGCTCTTCTCAGTCCATCGACGTCGGGATTCGCTGTGCAGCCTGCAACTCACCTGCTGGCTCCCGGCAGAAGTTACACGTCTCTAACCTAGCGGAATCTTGCCCGAACAAATAACTCGCTAAGAAGGTATGGGAATTGGATGAGAAGATCAATGAAACAGCTGCCCCTACTAACTTCCACCCTTGCTGTCCGTCCTCCCTACTCCCTTCCACATGGCCTAAGGGCCTTCTGCAGAAATGGAACCCTCATTATTTACAGAAACTGACAAAACAGCTGATGAACAGAGACTGTTCTCCTATCAAGATAATATGCCTGATGAATAACAGCCCAGAAGAACATCTCTGCTCTGGGCCTGTCCTCTGAGGACTTCATCAGCATTCCATATAGAAATACAGGGAAAGGGGAGAATTATTTTAATGAAAAAGAGGCTCCTTCACTACAACAAAAACACAGCAACAACAAAAACCCCTTTCTGGATTAGTGAGTGCGCGGTCCCCAGTGCTGCAGATCAACCCACCACCGGCCTTCTCCATTCCCCCAGTCTCACCTCTCTGAATTCCTGCAGGATACGGTCACTCTGATGAGCTCCAACGGTGACTTCTGGGATAAGGATAGGAATGGCTGTGTACTGCACCACCCGCTGCTTATCCTGAACCCTAAAACATAAGACAAATGTGGGTCACACCAAACCATCAAAGCACATTAAAAGAAGCTTAAGTCAGATTTTTTTAAACATCCATATAAAAAATCTACACATTCCAATAAATGCTGTTCATTGCCAAGCAGCAATCTCAGAGCAAAGCTTTCATCCCAAAGACCACGTGGTTGATCTGGAGCTGCTTTTTAAAATTACTCTTGGAACCTGAGGTAGCATCTTTTAAAACCCTCAACACCTACAAATGACGACCTTCTGGGAATGGATAGTTTTGGAAACATAAGAGGAATCAAAGTGTGCTTTAAACACAGGAATAGCAGGAATAAAGAGCTTTAAACGAATGGCTCTATGACAGTGCCACACACAGAGCACGCCCCATGAAAAACGTTCCAGATGAATGAATCTGAGGGAGAGGAACGGTGAGTGGCTGAAGTCCCCCTTGAGGGAAGGAAGGTGAGGGGCTCAAGTCCCTCTAGAGTTGCAGCTGGGTCTTACTGCTCAGTTTTGCATGCTAAGGCCCACGTAGGATGGTCTGCTGTACCACAGTTTGTAAAAGGTCTAATTCTCCACTTTTCTTGGCATCAATAAATATACAAATCACAGGATAGTCTCTTTGCTTTACCATTTCATTCTGTTGAATGTTAAAATATTTATACTTTGTTACAATTTGCTTATTTTAAATTAAATTTAGTCTGAATATAACCACTATACTTAAAGATGAAAAGAGTTTTTGGGAAAAAAATATTAAAATAAAGTCTCTTTTCTTAAGGGCTCAAAACAAAGAAAACGATTATTTTAAACGGGCACATTTCCATTACTGAGTTATAAAAGCAGGAGATGTTTCTCATTTGTAATGGCTCAAATGGAAATTATGTGAATGTACCTGGCTCTTGGCCAGACTTTGTGAGACAGTCCAGGGCCACTAAGCAAACCCAAGGCCTGTTCCCCATAGAACCTACGTCGGCTCTCCCACAAACAAAACCACCTGACCAGAACCCAAGGCCCACGGGATCCACGAAATCATGGGTCCACAGACAGCCACAGAGCTGCGAACCTGCGGCACGCTGAAGATGAGTGGACAGTAGGTAAAGGGTCAGGAGCGTCCTAGCAAAAACCACGGGGCTCGTACACAGTTATCCAATAACACAAATGCCCCTCCAAGAAACTGCTGCCAAGATAACAGTCATTGTTAGTTTTCCTAAGTGTATCTATGTGCATTTCCACATGGGTCAGCAAATGGCTGTAACGTACACACTTACAGATAAGATCTCCATCTTAGTTTTAATATTAAGTTGGTTTTACTTGCCAAAAGATATTCAAATATTTTTAAAAATTTAAGCAAGCAGAACAGAACGCCTGTAAAGGGCATAAAGTTGCTGTATTTGTAAGACTGCATGAATTGTAAGACTACAATCTCCCTCTCCAGAGAAAAGTGCTGCTAGCTTTCCTTATGCATTCTACTGAAACACTTCCATACATGTGTCAATAAAGTACAAGTATGTATCCTCTTACTGTTAACACAAATAGAATTACCCTATTGTAAAAGGACAATTTTTGAAGTGATCTCACAATAAGAAATTCCAAATAAAAATGAAGTTTCTATTTTAAATGTTAACAAATATCAATGTAGGGAGGTGACATGGTTTTCTTTACAGTTTGAAAAACCTAAGAAAATGCTAGAAAATGTGAAAGAAATCAGTGGTCTGGAGCAAGTGTAGATTAGAGAGCAACAGCGCCATCTATGCCTAATTTGGCAACATTACATTGTAGCCCGGGAAAATCTTTTAACAAGTACACTTCAAACTATTTTTGAAGATTAAAAAAAGAATCCGTTACAATAATTCTACAACTTACTTATACCTAACCAAACTACCCTTTCAATTTATTACTATGAGCTTAAGTGATGACTATTGGGAAGAGTCTATAGTGTATCCCCAGTAAACTCCTAGATTCAAGTAAGAAAGACACAAGGAATCGTTCTGACTCAGGAAGCAAAAGGCAGTGGAAGAAAATATTCTCTTCACAAAGCACTTAGTTTAGTGACGAAGAATTCAAAACTGACTGAAGATAATATATCATTTTAATATCATAAGTCACTGTCTAAATAAGAAGATAAAAGATACTAAGCCTGGTTATGATATGAGGTGCTCTGCCACATATTTTAAAACAGTAAAGCAGGAAGGCAGAAAAAAGAATAAAACTGTAGGTTGTGTTTTATGACTCAAGCTGTGTCCCAATTAACAGAATGTCAATGCTTTGTCCTATAACATTTTCCAACCCTATTTTGCAATTTCTCCTGAATTGCAAAGTTCTGACACACTGTACTTCTGATACCAAACGTACATGCTACAGTTTCTGTAGCATTGAAAGTTCATGGTAAAAAGACTCCAGATGTCATATAAAAATTTTCGCAATCAAGAAAAGAGGGTTGGGCCGGGCGCAGTGGCTCACGCCTGTAATCCCAGCACTTTGGGAGGCCGAGGCAGGTGGATCACGAGGTCAAGAGATCGAGACCATCCTGGTCAACATGGTGAAACCCCGTCTCTACTAAAACTACAAAAAATTAGCTGGGCATGGTGGCACGTGCCTGTAACCCCAGTTACTCAGGAGGCTGAGGCAGGAGAATTGCCTGAACCCAGGAGGCGGAGGTTGCGGTGAGCCGAGATCGTGCCATTGCACTCCAGCCTGGGTAACAAGAGCGAAGCTCCGTCTCAAAAAAAAAAAAAAAGAGGGGGGGTGTGAAGGTCTGGGCTCTGGAGAAGCAGGTTGGCCAGAGAGGAACCCTGGAACCCTGCACAGCTGGAGGCCTGACGTGTCACTGCAGTTCCTAATGGGACTGAAACCAACCCAGACAGGCGCCAGTCACTTAGGGATGTGGACATGAAGACTGAAGAACACAGCCGCTGCCTCTCCGCACAAGCACAGCTACACACATACACACAATTAGACACTGGCAGCACGTAACTGAGATGGTACAGAAATGTTCTAAACCAGTAATTTGGTCAGGTTCTGGATACAATGAACGTCACTGGTAAACAGCATGTTTACAATAATTATGTTAGAAAATTGGTCATAATCATCGCTTGAGTCCCTCAACTGAGAAACGGTTCTCAAATGAAAATAAACACAACTGACATTGTAAACTTACGAAACATCTTTGTGGGAGGAAGAAAGGCAAAATATCAGGAGAGAACGGGACAAAAGCATTCATAGTGAGCTAAGTTAAAACAACTGAACGCTATAATTGATAAACTATGGGGGAATTACAGGATCCTTCTCCATGCTCTCATAACCAATAACTAAATAACTACATGGAGGGTGCAGAATCTAATCAACACACATTTCACACTGTGTTTAGAAAATGACACTATTACCATGGGAAGGTCAAGTCAGACCCAACCCTTCGTCTCGGTAACTGTTAGGTGCCCTATAACGCCCAGCAGCAGCTGATGCTAACAAAGGATACCATATACAGTCATATAAATCACAGCTTACAAGAGTTACGGGAAGGTGTTAGGGAGAAAAAAGAATGATCACGGCCACATTTTAGAGACTGTTAGGATTTCTGGGTAATTTCTGGACAGGTGGTGGTGGAAGAAGGGCCTGGGAGATTGCCTGGTATCCTCCTGGCCGAAGAGGCAGAACCAGGGCAGACTGGGATTCTGAATTAATTCAGTGAAAGGAAATTTGCATCTATGACTAAACAAAGACAAGCCACTGAAATATTCAAGTAAAGTGAAAATGGGGTCATTGCGACTTTTGAAAAAACTAAACCTGGTGGGAGTGGGATGAAGAAATAAAGAGGCGGAGGAACAGAGACCAAGAACCGGGGATTACACTCCAAGAGGAGCAGAAGTGTTAGGGACAAGGATGAGAAATCACTGAAAGCAGCACACAGACCTGCAGGGTGTGACTTAGGGGAGGGTAAGGTGGTCAGCAGGGAAAAAGGAGGGTTCACACTAGGACTGTGGTTGATGGAGGAGTCGAAGGTTCTACCAGGATTCAAGCCTGAACAGATGGCAGGAGGGAAGGCAAGACGGCCCAGGGCACAGGACCACACAGAGCGTGCAGAGGGCAGCAGCTCCTGCCCCTGCAGCCTGAGAGGTCAGACGCCCCGCACAGTCACGTGACCTTAGCAAGCCCGAGCTCTGAGGCATGGTCTCCTCCCTGTAAAAAGAGGGAGCCCAGCCCCACAGGAGTGTGGTAGAACAGACAACTATTTCTGAAATACCTTCCAGACGCCGCGCTGACAACTACTGGTAACTATGAGATCTCAGGTTTCAGATGTAATGGCAGAACACGATACAGCAGGGTCCCACCCCAACCTCTGGGCCGCAAACATGTGCAGCCTGTTAGGAATCTGGCCACAGAGCAGGAGGTGAGCAGTGGGTGAGCAAGCAAGCTAGCGAATTCGGTATTTACAGCCAATTCCCCTCACTCAAATTACTGCCTCAGCTCCACCTGCTGTCAGATCAGCGAGGCATGAGACTCTCATAGGAGCACAAGCCCTACTGTGAACTGCTCATGCCAGGGATCTCGGTTGCAAGCTCCTGATGAGAATCTAATGCCTGATGATCTGTCACTGACTCCCATCACCCCCATATAGGACCATCTAGATGCAGGAAAACAAGCTCAGGCCTCCCACTAATTTTATATCATGGTGAGTTGTATTTCATTATATATAACAATGTAATAAAAAGAGAAATGAAGTACCCAATAAATACAAGCACTTGAGTCACCCCGAAGCCATCCCTACCACCCCTGCCACATACAGTCTGTGGAAAAGCTGTCCTCCACGAAAGTCCCTGATGCCAAAAAGGTTGGAGATACTGCAACAGAGCAGTTAAAAGAGATGATGGAGGTATTTTAAAGCACAGTTTTGAAAAACAGAGTATATTATTTAGGTGAGTTTACAAAAACACACACATATAGACATCTAGTTCAAAACATACACAGAGTTTTAAAAAACAAAGAGGGAACTTCCAGCTTCAGCTCCTTAGCTGGAAGCTGTAACTTCCATCCTTCAATCAATGGCCTTTCCTGAATAATAGTAACAACAAATTGAGTGCTTTTGTAGCTTATAAAAAGTGGAAGAGGCCAGGTGCAGTGGCTCTCACCTGAAATCCCAGCACTTTGGGAGGCCAGGGCAGGCAGATCACTTGAGGCTAGGAGTTTGTGACCAGCCTGGCCAACATGGCAAAACCCCATCCCTACTAAAAATACATTTAGCTGGCCGTGGTGGCACGCACTTGTAATATCGGCTACTTGGGAGGCTGAGACGTGAGAATTGCTGGAACTCAGGAGGCAGAGGTTGCAGTGAGCCAAGGTCGTGTCACTGCAGCCTGGGCAATCAGCAACAGAACGAGACTCTGTCTCAAAGAAAGAAAAAAGAAAAGTGGAAGGAAGGGCAGCCATGTCACAGTGACCGCGGAGGAACCGAGAAGACTGTGCTGTCGGGACATGCACCCCATGGGCGGCGGTGCCACCGCAAAGGGAGCCTAGATGGCTTTTAAACGCATACTGGAAACTACAGCAACCACTGAACACGTTTTAAAGTACAATCAGTGTTAAAAGAAAAGATAAAAGAGAATCATGTAAAATGCCCAGTGAAATCCAGAGAAGGCAGAAAAAGAGGCAGGGAGAAACAAGAAATGCAGCAAACAGAGAACAGGGAAAAGCAATGGCAAAAAGGAACCTGAATATCTCAACACTCACTTCCAACGTGAATGGTCCAAATGCAGCAACTAAAAGACAGAGACTGTCAGAGTAGATTAAAAACACAAGAACCCCAACTACTACTTACTGCCTACAAGAAAACTAAAGACTCCGGTTAGAAGAGGAAGAAAGATACACCATGCCTACACGAATTGAAAGCTGGAGTGCCTATATTAAATTCAGATAGAGCTGACTTCAGACAAGAATAAGCATCAGGGAAAAAGAGGGGCAATGATAAGGGGCCAATTCTTCATGAAGATAATAACCTAAGATAATGAACTACGTACCTAACAACAGTACTCAAAAGATATGAAGCAAAAACTAATAGAACTCAAGGGAGAAACAGACACGTCCAGTACTGTTGGAATTTTAAACCCAACTCTTTCAGTAACCGACAGAGCCAGCAGACAGAAAATAGTAAGGACACCGATGATGTGAATACCGCTATCAATCAGCTCGATCTGACGTTTATACAACTCTCCAGCAGCAGCAGAATCTACGTTCTTCTCTAGCTCAACTGGAACATTAGTTGAGATAGAAAACACTGGCCACAAAAAACCTTAATAAATGTAAAAGGAGAGAAATCATATACAGTGTATTCTGAGACCACAGAAGAATGAAACTAGAAATCTACAACAGAAAGATACCTAGAAAATCCCTAACCACCTGGAGATTAAACAACACACTTCTAAATAACATGTGGGTCAAAGAAAAAGCCTCAAAATAATTTCTGAAACATTTTGAATGAAAATAAAAATGTAACGTACCCAAATTTGTGTCATGCGGCAAAGGCAGTGCCAAGAGGGAACCAGATAGCCCTGGATGCATACGCCATCATTCTTCTGTTCTCCAGCGCTTCCATGCAAGACCCCCACTAACACCAAAATCTGAGAATGCTCAAGTCCCCTACATACGAGGACACAGTATTCGCATATGAACTATGCACACCCCATACACTTTACACAAAGCTTTTCCAACCCACGGCCACGTACAGTCCAGGGCAGCTTTGAATGCAGCCCAACATAAATATATAAACTTTCTTAAAACATTATGAGATTTTTCTGCCTTTTTTTTTTTTTTCCCTAAACTCATAAGCTATTGTGTTAGTGTATTTTATGTGTGGTCCAAGACAATTCTTCTTCTTCCAATGTGGCGCAGGGAAGCCAAAAGATTGGACACCCCTGCTTTAAAACATCTTTAGATTATTTATAATACCTAATATAACATATTAGATCTTTATAATATCTACTACAACGTAAATGCTATGTAAATAGTTGTTAAACTGTATTTTTAAATTTTTATTGTTTTTTATTGCTGTAATATCTTTACTGGATTTTTTTTTCCCAATTATTTTTTGATCCAAGGTTGGTTGAATCCAAGGATGCAGAACCCAGGGCTATAAAGGGCTGACTATATTAGAAAAGAAAAAAGATATAAAATTATCAAGTTTAGGAATCTATAGAAAAAGAAGAGCAACTGAAGCCTAAAGCAAGCAGGGAAAAAATAATAAACACTAGGGTATACATCAACAAAACAGAAAACAACTGGACAAATCATCAAAACAAAAACCTGGTTCTTTGAAAAAGTTAATAAATATGAAGGGAAAATTCACAAAGAGCAAATAAATAGCCAATAAAAATATAAATTGAAGTTTAGCATTTACAAAATGCAGAGTAAAACAATTACTTGCTTTGGTGTCAGAATCGCAAGTTTTTGCTTTTTCTTTAATTATATGAGGGAAATTCAGAGGACCAGGTACAAGCATGAATACTGGTGAGCATATTCTGGAGAATAATTTTCAAAAACCCACTTTTATGCCTTAAGTAACTTGAAATTGAACCAAAAGGGGTACAACACGCTCTTTACTGTGTTATGAACATGAAGAAACTAAAATAACCCAAAAGGTCTATTTTAAAGAAATGGTAAACGATTATTCTGTGTTTGAGAGGTCAAAACTTTTTCTGTAAACGGCCAGATAGTAAATATCAGGCTTTGAGAGCTGCATGCAGTTTCCATCACATTATCCTTTCTCCTTCCAGTCCTTTAAAAATGTAAAGATCATTCTCAGGGGCTGAAGGGTGGATCTGGCCCAGCAGCCAAACAGTTTGCCAAGCCGATCTGCATCTCAATCAATGGTCAGTGCAGCATATACAGGGAACCATTAAAAATTGAATTTTAAAATGTTTTACAAAACAGGAACATGCTCAATATATTAAAAGTAGGATATAAAAATACATGTAAGATGTATTTAGAGACATACGCACACACACTATTTAAAGACCGGAAAAACCTGCATTAAACTGTGAATCCTGGCACTGTGGGGGCAGAAGCGCAGGTGATTTGATTCTATACCTTTGTTCCCGACTTTCTCTTCCAAGAGGGTAGGCCTTTGGCCCCCACCCACTTTGTCTTGCCATCAGTCATTTCAGTCCCCTTACCTCTCACCCCTTCACTTCCCTTCTTACCCAGACCAAGTGTCATAGTTCACCACTATTCTCATGTGATTAGTCAGTGCTCAGTTCTCTCGCCCCTCTCTTACAAAACCTCGGTCTTGCTAAAATCCCAGGCTCTGCCCAAGGTGGAAAACCACATCTCCTGGGTTTGGATTTGCCTCCACTGCCTGAAGTTTTCCTGCCAGAAGCATGGTTCCCTCACACAACACAGAGCCAGCCTAGGCTGCTGTCTCTGGCAGGGCCTCCTTGCAAGGCTGGCCCTTGGTTGGCTTCTGGAAACTCAGTTTCTAAGAAGTGTCCTATGCTGATGAGGCTGGGCAGCAAACTCAGCCCCGCCAGGGTACGACAGGAGTTACAGAGAACACCCGCCTGCTTCCTGGGAGTCTGGAACCTGAGTAGTTGCGAAGCAGAGGATTCCCAAGCAACCAGCCCCTATAAAAATTACGGGCACGCCAGGCAGAAATACCGTCCGTATGTTACTGTATTTTTCACTGTTAGAGAAAGTGGCTCAATCACTGAGTGTCCCTGCATCCCTCACAGGAGGAAGAAAGCTTGGGAAGCCTGTGCGTGGATTTCTCCAGAGCCCAGCATGTCTTTTTTTGTACTGATCTGTATATCCATCCTCATTCACTACAACACATCTTACTCTGAACAGGAGACAGGCAGCTGCCACAGAGGGCAGCCCCCAAGGCTCCATCCATTGCACCCTGTAGGGATTCACTCAAGATAGCAGCAAAAATAAAAGAGACAGTTACAGGTTATAGCAACAAACCTCCTAGGATGGCTGAGAGGTTTGCATTAGTTTCAGCAGAAGTTTTGGCTGAAGGCAGCCAGGTCTTACCTGAGAGCATGAAGACATAAGGTGAAGATGAAGGATAACAGAAGCTTCCCCACATTCCTTTATCTCCACTCTAACTACTGGTTTGCTCATGTAAACTTTGTGCCAGATAGCTCTCTCAAGAGGAAGTAAATACTGTTTGTTCTAAGTCCCAAAATCAAACCTTTTATCACTGATAAAACCACTCTTTTAACCATGTCAATGATCCACTAACATGTTGACTTAAAACCTCTGTCATTAAATCTATACTGAATTAATGTGAAGAACAGCTCGTAAAGAGTCAATAGCTGCAACCGCCCTGAGAGCAGCTGACGACCTCCGCAGTCCACTCGTTCACTAGACTCAGTGTGTAAACGTATTTTATTCATCCATCACCAAGTCAGAGTTTACAAGACAAACCCCACAAGTAGTCATCAACATCTCAAATAGTGAACCTCCGTGATCAATGCCACAGCACACAGGCTCAGCTCCACTGAGCCGCCGGCAGAGGGGGAAGGCTGGGGGGCAGATGTGGGAAGAAAGGAAGCTGCAAAAGTGAACTCGGTCTCCTGATTCGCCACAGAAGCGAGGACTCCAGGAGCCCTGTGGCAGCCGGTTTCTTCGCGCCTTACTTGATATGAAAAACATCTGTGGCAACCGACTCAAGGCTGTGAACACTGCACAGTGACATGGTGGCTGCCCCGTCCCACGTAGGGACGCACAGGGCAGAGGAAAACAGTGAATGCTGACCATCCTCTGCAACCCCTGGGCGGACAGTTGGGCTGTTTTCCACCTGGCCCTTAATCTCCTCTCTACCCTTCCTCCAAGGTGCTCTGTGCCCAGGGGCTGGCCCCTTGCATCCGAGGGGCTCCAATGCCCTCTGACTTCAAGTGCAGTTGGGAGGAGGAACCATCCAAGGCAGAACGATTGTTCTGCTGGTTCCCTGCACGTGGGTTCCCCAGTCCCCTTGGGCTCCATCTGATGCTGGACAGCCTCTTCCATAGCCGCAGCAGTAGCCCTGGACTCCCAAAACCCAGTGCCCCCACCTCAGCTGCCAGTTTCCCACTGTGGATGGCCTGGGTGTCTCACCACCCTGTTGCTTCCCTCAACCCTGCCCTGCTTTTCATAAATAGTTCCTTTTCCAAACTCTCTACTGCTCTCTGGTCAAATGTGCCATCTATTTCCTACCAGGAACCTGAGAGCTGTAGCTAAAACTGAACTTTGGGAAAATGGAAATGTGGCAAATTCAGTTATGCCGATCGGGAGTACACAACAGCGCCTTCCGGCGGCTCTCCGATGAAATCCGAGGGGCTCATGTGCTGCGGCAGGTTCGCCGGTCTATGGTCATGTGCAGCATGGTGCTGCAGTCAACGACAGGTCACACACACATGTGGTCCTACAGGATTCTAATGGAGCTGAAAACGTCCTATCGCAGCAGCTGTCACAGCACCGTAGCTCCACACACGACTCCCGTGTTTGTGGTGATGCGGCGTGAACAAACCGACTGCACTGCCAGTTGTGAGAGTCAGCACACACGACTATGTACAGAACAGAAGACGATGTTACCATCAATGGCCATGTTACTGGTTTGGTGATTTGACTGTGAATTTTAGAGTATACATCTTACTTATTTTAAAGAGTTGACTGTAAAACAGCCTCAGGCAGGTCCTTCCAGAGGCATCCAGGAGAAGGCATCACTGTCACAGGAGGTGAGAGCTCCATGCATGTCACTGCCTGTGAAGGCCCTCCAGTGACACAGAGGTGAAGGCCCTCCAGTGACACAGAGGTGAAGGCCCTCCAGTGACACAGAGGTGGAAGTGGAAGACGGTGATATGGATGCTCCTGAACCCGAGCAGGCTGAGGCCACTGTGTTTGTATCTTAATTAACAAAGACAAAAGAAGTTTAAAAAGTAAAAGTAAATAATTTCAAACATCAGAAAATACTTCTAGAATAAGGATATAAAGAAAAAAAATGTAAGTTTATAAAGTAAGAAAGTTTTAGTAAGCTAAGGTTAATTTCTTACTGAAGAAAACTTTTTATGTAAGTGTAGTGTAGCCTAATTGTACATTGTTTCAAGTCAACTGTAGGGTACAGTAATGTCCTAGACCCTCACGTTCACCTTCCACTCACGCACGCACACACCCACCCACCCACCCACTCACTCACTCCTAACCCACTCACCCACCTGCCCACTCCTCACCCACCCACTCACTCCTCACCCACACACCCAACTCACTCACCCACCCACTCACCCACTCACTTGCCCACCCAATCACCCACTCACTCTTCACCTACATACCCACTCACCCACCCACTCACTCCTCACCCACTCAACCACCCACTCACCCAACCCACTTACTCCTCACCCACTCACCCACTCACCCCTCACTCACCCACCCACCAGTCACTCTCTCGCCAACCTACCCACTCACCCACTCACCACTCACCCACTCAACCACCCACTCACCCACTAACCCAACAACCCACTTACTCCTCACCCACTCTCTCACTCCTCACTCACTCACCCACTCACCTACTCACTCACTCCACCCACCCACTCACTGACCCAGCCACTCACTCACCCACCCAGCCACTCGCCCACCCACTCACCCGCCCACCCACTCACCCACCCACTCACCCACTCACCCAGCCACCCACTCACCCAGCCACCCACACACTCACCCACTCACCCACCCACTCACTCACCCACCCACTCACTCCACCCACCTACTCACTGACCCAGCCACTCACTCACCCACCCACCCACCCACTCACCCACGCATGCACTCACCCACTCACTCCTCACCCGCCCACTAACACCCACCCACCTACCCACCGACTCACCTACCCACTCACCCACGCATGCACTAACCCACTCACTCACCCACCCAGTCACTCACCCACCTACCCACCGACTCGCCCACTCATCCACCCACTCACCCATGCACGCACTCACCCACTCACTCACCCACCCACTCAACGACTCACTCACCCATCCACTGACTCAACCATCCACTGACTCACCCACCCACCCACCCAATCCTCACCCAGAGCAACTTCCAGTCCCACCAGCTCCACTCATGGTACATGCCCTAGACAGGTAGACCTTTTTTTTTAACATTTAGATACACAAATCTTTACCACTGTGTTACAGCTGCAGACGGTACTCAGTCCTGTGCCGTGCTGAACAGGTTTGTCGCCTAGGAGCAACAGGCTCCACCGTCCAGCCTAGCTGGGCAGGTTAGAGCCTCTATGCTTCTGTAGATACACACTATCATGTTTTCACGACAATGACATCACCTAATGACACCTTTTCTGAAACACATCCCTGTCATTAAGCAATGCAGAACTACACTACAAAGCAGTGCTCTGCCCTGCAGGGCTGGTGGGCACGTCACTCAGAGGTCAGCTCTCGCACCAAGGGGCGAGGCACCCTGGGAATCTGGGTTTTTACACATGCACAGAAAAAACATGGACAGCATCTTAATCACGCGTGTCTTTAGGAGGTGGGTTCAACTTCACTGCAGATTTCCATAATGCGTGAATTAAAGATAATTAATGTAAATTATTCCTGAAATCAGAAAAAAACTACTTAGAAAGTAAAAAAAGCTTAGGATTAAAGAACAAAAATATTAATAGAGAAATGTAAGAACACCATGAATCTACAGAGTATACTAATATACCATAAACAGTACCATAATAGTCACTAAAACTTTAGTGTTTATGACATACACTGTTCTGAGCCTTTCAAATTATTCCCACATTTAATCCCCACAACCGTCCTAAGAGGTGGCTTCTATTTTCTCCCTGCTTTACAACAAGGAGCTTCTCAAAGTGCTGGGGTTACAGGCGCGAACCCCACCTGGCCAAAACTAAAGTGATTACACATTCTGTTCACATTTTGATCAGTAAACTTTCATGTGCAGTGAGCCAGCTGTTCTTCTGGTCATCCTATGAGACTACTGTATCCTCACTTCCCATCAGGTCGAGAAAGAAGGGTCAGTCCTGCCCACACAGTAAGCACCAACAGCCCAGGGATGCCATCATCACAGGACCAGGAATAGAGCTGCCATCTGCAGGCACCAACTGCCTGACTGACTTCCAAACATTGAGGAGAGGGCAAGTCGAGTGCCCAGGCCATCCTCATGCCTCCGGGCCCTCGAGAGGCAAGGTGTGAGTGCGGGCTGTGCACAGTACCCTGGGCAGAGGCCGGAAGCAGCACAGGGCAGGCTCAGGCCGAGGGCTCAAGATTCAACACAGAAGGCAGATCCCAAAAGAGCTACTCATGCTTCCCAAATTTTCACAAGCCGAAGACCCTCAAATTACTTGAATCTTGATTTATAAATAATCAGAATTATGATACGACAGCACTTTTCACTACAAAATCATCTCTGAATTTTGTAGAATTTATAGCCCTAAAAGAAATCAAAGTCCCTCACTCCAGATCCATCTCCTGAGGTCACACTGATGTGAAGCCCAAACCAGGCACTGGGTGTTGCAGTGACGGGAAGCAGCAGGGGCAGGTGGGGGAGGAGAAACCAGAGCAAGATGAGATCCCCCCAGAGGGGCAGCTAGCGCCAGCCAGTACAGAAGAGGCACAGCTGGGCATCACTGGTGGGAAGGCCAGCATACATAGACACCGCAAGAGGCCACCTGGGGGATGTCAGTTGGGTGTGCAGGGGAAAGGTCTGGGCTAGGACCTACGGTGATATCCACGCTATCCACAGCTGTGTGACTAGATATGTCCTCATGAAATCGAATTCGACGGATGAGACCCTGCCAGGGGTCACTGTGCCTGCCACAGCCTGGCAGCAGGTGGAAGGAACAGCGGAGGAGAGCCTGGCCCCAGAAGGCAGCTAAATCCTCTTACCTGACACTGTATCCTCTGAGGGAGAGTGGGGGCATGCAACCAGGGGAAGGTGTGGGGCAGAGTGGCTGCAATGCTGCTTCCGGGGCCAGGGAGCAGCATGAAGACAGACAACCGTCTGCTGCATTGGGAACTGCAAGGGCGTCTTTTGGCGGGAGCAGTTTCAGTGGAGTGATGCAGATGAAGGTAGCTTTTTTTTTTTTCCAACTTACTGAATCTGTACAGTTTTCATTTTTCATTCAATAGATATCAAAGAATCCACACAACAGCTGAATGGATGTAAGTCACTTCTCTGCTTCAAATTCCCAAAGAGCATCTCATCAGAAAAAGTCCCACCACAGGCGCCATGACCCACCCGCCTTCTGCCGTGGCTCCCTCCTAGTCCTGCTGGCTTCCACCATGGCCGCCCCTCCCCCACGCACTCCAGCCACACTGGCTTGGCTGCTGGGCGCACCTTCCCCCAGGCTCCTGCCTCAGAGCCTCTGCGCCTGCTGAGCCCCTGCCCCCTGCTCACCTCACAGTCCACAGAATCCAGCCCTGGCCTCACTCAGGCCTTGTCCCGAGAGACCCTTTGTCACCCCTGGCTACTCACCACCCTGTTACAAAGGATTACTTCTCTCCCTGGCCTTTGTGACCTGACAGTTTCATCTATGTGTTTACTCTGCCCCCCCCGCCCCCAACTAAATACATTTTCAAAGACATCGAGAACTTTATCTGACACTATGTCCCTTACATCCAGAACAGTGACACACAGAGGAAGCAAAATACCTGTTAAACAATGGCACTCAATACATTAATTATCAGACCAGAGGATTCAAGAGCTGTTTAGAAGAAAAAGTGCATCTGAGTATTGGTTGGTGCTAACACCTAAGCTGAAACATAATGATTTCCAAATGCCCTCCGTTTCCGTTGTCCAAGCAGACCCGCAGGCGAGCAGCTCCACCCGGATGCACTCACAGCAATCGCACGTGGTGAAGGGTGAGATCGTCCTGCTTCAGCCACGGTCCTTTCTCGAACTTAACGTATTCAATGTCCTCTATCACCTAAGACAGGAAAAAGTCCAATTTAAACAGAGAACCCCATTTTAGACATTTAAAGGAAATAACTTTTTTCTGAGACAGTCTGGCTCTATCATCCAGGTGGGAAAGCAGTGGCGCAATCACAGCACACTGCAGCCTCAACCTCCAGGGCTCAAGCAAGCCTCCCACCTCAGCCTCCCGAGCGGCTGGGACTACAGGCACACGCCAACACACCCGGCTAATGTTTGTATTTTTAGTGGAGACAGGGTCTCGCCATGCTGCCCAAACTGTTCTCAAACTCCTGGGCTCAGGCGATCCTGCTGCCTCAGCCTCCCAAGGTGCTGAGGTTATCGGCATGGGCCACCATGTTGGGCCAAGAAGTTACCTTTTAATACATTATAAGCTACAAATATTTGGCAGGAAGAATCCCACCATGACAGTCACGATGAAAGAGAAGCTGTCCGACCTGTAATGAAATGGGGGGTTGCATGTTGCACCTCAATACAGCCTTGCCTAGCTAACACTCGGGGATCAGGAAGTAGGGCAGACACACCCTGAGGCTGGGGAAAAGGACAACCAAGACTACAGGAGAAAAATAAGCCTTCAGGGCAGGCCACGCCTTTCTTCCCAAGTTCAATCTAAAAGGCAAAACCTAGCCCCTCAAAATGACCAAAGAATGAGACAGAAATCCATTTCTCAGAGAGACCTAATGAACTAGGTGCCCAACCCCAAGGCTGACCGTCTACAGTCTGACCTTCCAGAGGAGCCACCTTTCCATACGCATTCTCTCCTCAGAGCAGGCCGAACTCAGGAATCCTTTTCAGTTTTGAGAATTTGAGCACATTCAAAAATGAACTCAAATAACAGTGTTAGAGACAAATGTACTACTCTTCTTCTAAGATACATGCCACCTCAACATTCTCTCAAACGTATAAAAATACTCTAAAAACAGAAACAGAAGGCCAAGGAGAAATGAAATGTAATTTAATCAGTCCAAGCAGAATAAACCAGGGTCTCAAAAGAACCCTTACAACTGGTGGTAGGAGAGGCCGGGTGAGAATGCAGGCCTTCCATCTGCAAGAAGGAGGCCACTGTGTGTGCAGAAAAGCTCAGTAACCTCCCTCTCATCCTCCAATGCTGAGGCAGCTGAAGCCTGCTTCCACCCAAGCCGCCAACTCCGCAAAGCTGCTCTGTTACACAGCACCACTCACACTTCAAGACCAGATCCTAAAACCCGTATTTTCTTCTAGAATTGTTATACCTTGTTTTTAGTAATTTATGCTTAATATATAAAATATAAAATAAAAAGCTTGTTTTTTAACAAATGGATGCTCAATTGCCTCGGTACCATTAGAAAAAGCTTTCCTCTACTTCATTTCTGTGATTATCCTTTAAGGAACTAACTTTGCCAAACTGAAGACACTCACACACAGGTGCACACACATTTCTGGACTCTTGTTTTGTTCCTTTAAGCTCTTTATTAATTCTTGCATTAACACCATAATGCTCTCCTTACGATCATCCTATAGTTTGTTTTTGTATGTGAGAGGACAAACGTTCTTTTGTTATTCTTCTTCAGATGTTTTAATGTTTGTCTGGCTATTATTCATAAAGTTCTCTGAAAACTACACCAAGATTTACTAGGCTTTCACAAAATACACTAATTTAGGGAAAACGGTTAACTTTACATGTAAATCTTTCCCATTAATTAATCCAACTTTCAGTCTTCCATCTCTTTAATAAAAATGTTGGGGTAGATGACCCAAGATTCTTTGACATCTATAATTTTCAGAACGTGGAAACTGAATCACTTAAAAGAAAATCAAAACCTCATGGCCAGGGAAGTGTGATGATGGGTTTGGTTGGTACTGCTTTTAGGTGATAAAATACTGATGTTTGTTAAGATCAGTGGGAATCTAACTAATTATCTGATTTGCAAGAACCTTATACATGAATCAAATGTAGGAATGACTTTCAACTTTTCAACTATTTACTTACCTTTACTGAGTCTTGAGCTTCCCTTGCAGAATACTGTAAAATCTCACATTTTTCACTGTAAGAAGAAAAAAGATCAAACTCAATGTAGACGTCTCCAAGCCGAAGTTAAATGTACAAACGAATACATACCACTAAAGTTTCCTGCTTAAATATTAAAACCTCACATTCTCCGCACTGGGTGTTGTGCTGAGCATGTTTGGGCTCATTAGAGCTTATTTGGTTCAGGAGGACATGTTAAAAGCAGCCAAAATGTACTCATGGCTGGCTTGACAGTGACAACAGCAGGTCCACCACCAACTGCAGTGCCCGCAGCAGGAAAGCATGACTAAGCCCAGGGCCTAACAGAGCAGAGGCACAGAGGGCATCTTCATTCCAGAGTACCCTCCACACATTAGGATGTAAACACGGAGGGTAAATAGATACTCCAAGAATTTACAAGCTGTTTATTCTGAGACTGAAATCAGCATCTGACCCCTACAGTGGTGCCAAATAAACTTCACCAACTCTGCCGACCATCTTCAACAGACCACTGGTTAATTAAATACTAAGTATAGGTAAAGTACTTGTATTGTATAAAGCCTCACCATTACTGACTCACATCACTTCCAAAGTGTAGAAAAAATAAAAACGTCTTTAAGCTCTGCAATCACTCAGTAACGCGTGTTCCACACAAGTCTATAAGACACGATTCACAGAGTCAAACAACTGGATAACAGCTTCCTGCTGCTACGAGATCACTACTCTCCTCACAGCACACAAGAGCACCGTGGCTGCAAGCAGAGTAAACACTAAATCCACGGTGAGGAAGGTGACTTACTGCACTTGCCAGCAGGGCAGGCAAAACATTCACACTTCCGGTAAAGAAAAAAATAGCGAAATAAAACATTTCTCTTATTCCGTTTTGATTTTATTGTTTATAATTACCTACGGTCTAACAATATTATCTACGGCTGTTCATTGCAAAAATTCAGTATTTTAAAAAAGATTCAGTATTTAATTAAAATAAATTTAAAATTAAAGTTTATTTCCAAAATTACTATACCTTTCTTTGTTTTACTCACAACTTGCAGTTACTTTGAAATTTTAAACAAGAACATGAGATTTGTAGGCATCAGAAGAGGCTTAGGTTTTTAAAAAGTATGAGAAATACTATAAAGATCTTCAATTCAAGCATTATTCAAACAGTCTTGAGTTTAATTGGACTTGAACGCGTGGTAGACATTTCTTACACACGGATGTACCCAGGGACCACCGTATGACAGCTATAGGATATCTTCCTTGTGCTTCCAGTAAAGAAAGAAAGAGAGAAAGGAAACAGTCTGGTGCTGCTTCCTTCGTCTAACCCAAACATCTCTTAAGGACATCAGTGAAGAATGTCTACAGAACACGTTATCCTTCACGAACTTTCTCCATGAATACGCTTCCAATCAACTCTCCTAGGTAAACATGAACGTTTAGTTGCCACCTGAAGTAAAAATATACAAATTTTCTCACGCTAAAACCTGTCATGGACTAGAGCTTGGGTTTACTTCTAACATCAAAAAACTTCAGATATGTAACAGAGCGAAAGTATCGACAAGATAAAGAAACCAAAACAAATAAACCAATGAACCCCACAAAATCAAACTAAAGTATCTCCTGTTTTCTCATTTATAAACATCAGATCAAACACGTCAGACAATATCCACTGCGGCAGAAAACTCCCTGGCTGCTGTGGCCTAAGAAGCAACAGGCAAAGAAGTTTCCGTCCCGTAAATCAGTCACGTGTCTGACTCACCTCATCTCAGGGAGGAAGACTTTCTTATAGCTATCCTCAATGTCCTGCAGATAGGCAGAGGTGACCTTCATTTCATGTGGCTAAACAAAAGCAGAGAAATTAAACTGGGAAACATTTAGACTTCCATTTTCTTTGACCTGTGCATATATAAAATGTGAAGACAATCACTGAGCACTATTTTCTTACAACTCACATCGGGCACTGTAGGGACAGTGGGGTGACAGAACAGGGTGCCACAATCAGTTAGAATCCTTCGCCTCTACTACAGTGAACACCTGAGCCTGCCCAGGTGCTCCCACAGCGTGACTTTCTCCACACGTTCTAAGACGCGTACTTAAGGCAAGAAAGAGGCCTGCTATAAAGCAGCACTGTCCTTCCGTCTGCCTCATGCCTGAGTGCAAGAATGAAAGAGCACCAGAAATTGGGGACAGCGGCCTGTCTCTCCGCCGTCTGTCCTCAGCACACCTCTTGTCACCCGACTCTCCCTGCATCTCCAGCGTGCTCTCCACCTCCACCCATCTCCCTGCAACCACTTCCCCCACTTTCTATAGCTCTCGCCTCCCTCATCATCTGAAACGTGCTATGCCAATTTCAGAAACTTGAAATTCCAATTATGAGTGGCAAGTTTTAAAATTTAAAACTCCTTACAGTTGAACACTATCTTCTCGGCCCGTTTTATTTTCTTCATGTCATTTACCTCTATTTGATGTATTTCTTATCTCTCTCCTTGTTTGCTATCGGTCCCCCACCAGCACATAAGCTCCTGGCGAGGCCTCATCCACCCTGCTCGCCGGTATGCCCCAGCACCAGCAGCGTCCAGTACAGAGTGGATGCTCAGTAAACAAGGAAGGAATAAAGAAACGAACAGGCCTCTGTTTCAACTTACAAAACTATGAAAACATTCTAAAACTGGATTATCAAAAATCATTCAGCCGTACCCTTAAAATGGGTGAATTTTACAGAGTATAAATTATACTTTACTGAAGCTGTTCAAAGTAAGAAAAACCATATCATTCAGAGAATATGTCTCAACTCGTATTAATTCCAGTAATGAGATGGGACACAGGGAAAGGATGACACAGGCAATGTGGCACTTCATCATTCTGTCAAAAAGGGGAAAGACTGCAGTCGAGAGTTCTGCTTTCCAACAAGGACTTGACATCTGGGCAGAGGGCCTCTTTGTTCACCTTTGTAGCCTCCCAGTGCCTGGCACAGGTGCCTTACATATAGGAAGTGCTCTGTCTTAGGGGAGTGAGTGAATGAAATCAATAGCAGTATAAAAGAGTGCTATGATTCTAAATCTCTATCATTAACTATGTTCCAAGTAAGATAAGATTAAACGTTGACTGATTACAAAAGAAACTCTAGTGTAATACAAACACATAACAAGCAACATAACACAACCATCTCAGAAACCTGACCTGACCTTACTTGATGAAATGTTTAGTTATTATCACTTTGACTGATTTCTCAAAGTCTAGAAATGGTTTTTGGACATGCCCATCAGTTATTCCCAAAAGCTGCAATACTGAGACACAAGACTGCATTGAAATAAAAATCAAAGCAGGACGACAACTTACGGATAATACAGTGTCTCTTTTACAAAATGGGGTAATTTTAGCTGGTGATGCTATTTAAGACTTCACTCAGAAAAATTAAAAAGTTGAAGCTCTACTTTAGACCTCAGAATTATTTTTGAAATACTGTTTTCCCAGATAACAAAAGAATACCTAAAGAATGTTAAATATATGATTTTTCTCCATGTCAGCATAATAAGCAAATGTGCCCAAAGTTATTCCACTGAGAAATAAACATTTTTAACTTGCAGTTCCCTCCTTCTGCCGCTTGATGGAAGGTTCTCGGAAGTCTAACTGCACAACATACTTAAAAGCAAATGCTGAAGCAGTAACAGGTTCCGAGCGGCAAGAGAAAGGCACATACAGATGCCTCACTGTTTCTACCACTGCAAAACAGGGAAGGAAAGCTGGTCTCATGGATCTTTCAGGAGCAGCAAAAATTAACCAGAGCTAAGGCCAGCACAGTGGCTCGCTCCTCTAACCCCAGCAACTCTGGGAGGCTGAGGCAGGCAGATCACCTGAGGTCAGGACTGTGTTCCAGGTCAATCACAGTTCTAATGCTGACTAGACACGGCGTGTAACTGTGTTCCAGGTGGGTCACAGTCCAAGCGCTGACCGCACACCGTGTGTGACCGTGTTCCAGGCTGCAACCAGCCTGACCAACATGGAGAAACCTCGTCTCTACTAAAAATACAAAATTAGTCAGGCATGGTTGTACATGCATGTAATCCCAGCTACCCGGGGGGCTGAGGCAGGAGAATCGCTTGAACCTGGGAGGTGAGGGTTGCAGTGAGCTGAGATCACACCATTGCACTCTAGCCTGGGCAGGAAGAGCAAAACTATGTCTCAAAAAAAAACCAGAGCTTTACTGTTGCCCTTATAAGAACCCACCATTCAGAAAGGTATTTACTGAGCACCTACAAGAATTCCAGCACAGAGGATGGGCACCAGAATGAGGAACACGCAGGCAGCCCTTCATTTTCATCACAATATCGAAAAGGAGATCAGATTCTCCTCCGGAAAAAACAACACAGTATTAAACAAGAATGGGACACAGGGCAAAGATGGTCTTTGTTTCATCTCAGGATCCTCCATCAGGCTGCCAACAGAGCTACCCACGGCCACAGGGTCACTTCAGAAGGCCTTGTTTCAAGGCCACCTAACTAAGGTCTAACAAAAACTACAAACAGTAAACGGACGCATGCGGAGATCACTGCTCTGCTGCTCTGATGACGAAGGTTATTAGAAATCGCTTTCAATGTGTTAAAAAATGGTAAGACACAAAAACCTCATCAGAGAACAGAAAGTACATGACAAAGGGATGGAGGACGCTCTGCCAGGAGGCCCCCCACAGCCTCCCAAGAACAGTAGGGGGGACTCAGAGACAGTAGCGGGCCACAGAGCACTGGTAGGCAGCAGATCTGCAGGTGGTGGCACCAGGCTGAGCCCTGGGGTCTCCCCTCCACCCCTGCAGACGCCCTCTGTCAGGTGGGACCAGGATGCATGTCACTCCTCCTAGTGAGGACTAGTAGGAATTAGTATGCTATTAAAACAGGACTTTTAGCTCTGATCGACATCAGAAATAGGCTTGGCCTTTGATTGAAAAATGGCATTACATCTCCCTTCTTCTGAATCCGACGCTGGATCTCTGGAACCGGCACATCCAGGTAGATCACCAAGTGAGGAGGCAGGTAATCGCAGATGGTGATCTTCTTCACCTCGTTGTAGTGCTCCACACCTGGCACACACAGAAGAAAGGGGCATTGTCACCTAACAGTCCCCATGCAGGCTTCTAAAACATGCTCCTCCTTGAACAAAAGGGCAAAGAGACATGCAATTCTCAGAGCCACGTACCAATCTACAAATCATATCACGGTCACCGTTCTAAGCACTGACCACACATGGCACGTGACTGTGTTCCAGGTGGGTCACAGTTCTAAGCACTAAGTTTTGCTTCTGAGGCAAGGTATAGGTCCCACAAGATGAAAGACACAGTTCAGTGATCTTTGAACTGAAATACATTCCATATACCTGCAGTATGTATATTTCTTCATAGTAATAACAGATAAAAGAGTCTAGTCTTTTCTATAGAAAAATACTTTAGTTTTCAAATAACTCAGCTAAAAATCTTCAAGCTACATTTATCCAGATTCAGTAAGTATAATCAGCTATACGGAAGTATGTACTGAGTCAGATTTAATGACAACATGAAACTGAAGGCAGCTAAGGCTGCGGAATAATTCTCCTGAAGTGACCACCACACAGAATGCATAATGCTGCCTAAGGGAACCCTGCTGCTCTGCAGAGCACTCTACACCTGCACGTGCTCACGCACACACCCGACCTCCTGGAAGCCTGCAGGGAGCGCACGTCAGTGCGAGTGGAGAGGCCTGTCAAGAAGCCATCCCCTGTGTAGCACGTCACATGGTGGAACCTTCCAGAAGTGACAAGCAGGCGGCCACGCTAGGGTCAACAGAAAGACAACTATTTTGCTTTAAAGGAAATGGGCTGGGAACAGTGGCTCACGCCTGTCATCCTAGCACTTTGGGAGGCTGAGGTGGGCACAGATTGTTGGAGTCCAGGAGTTCAGGACCAGCCTGGACAGCTTTGGTGAAATCCTGTCTCTACCAAAAATACAAATATTAGCCAGTCTCATAACCCAGTCTCAAAATAAATAAACAAATGAATGAATAAAAATTTTAAAAATTAAAATTAAATTTTAAAAAAGGTTCAGTGAGTATTCCTAGTAACCTCACTCTAGAGGCAATGGTGAGATGGGCCTGCTCAGGGTCAGGGACGGCATGACTAGAAGAACAAGACCGCCAGGAGGAGGTGTGACAAAGGGAAGGGCCTGGGCTGCCAGTGGGTGCCGTCCACCTGGGCCTACAAACACAAGCCCACGTCCAGGCAGAGCACACCGGGCCTCGGGTCTGCTTCCTGACAGCTGGGCTGCTAGTACGCCGGTCTCTCCCCAGACTGAGACCAAGTCTCACCCTCATCCCTGCCCTCACCCTTACTCCCGTTGGCACACCACTTCTCAGATGGTTCCCGCCATGCTCTGTGCCACCTGTCCTTTAGCCAACATGATCTGCGTCCCCCAGCCCAGCACTGAAACGACTCTGGCTAACGTCATCAGCCCCTGAAAGGAGAAATGTGGCAGTCACTTCTCCCTGGGGGTTCCACTTCTGGACCTCCCACGCCTGAAGACAAGAATGCCCACGGTCACGGCTGGACCCCCAACGCCTGAGGACAAGAATGCCCACGGTCAGGGCTGGACCCCCCCAAGCCTGAAGACAAGAATACCCACGGTCAGGGCTGGACCCCCCCACGCCTGAAGACAATACCCACGGTCAGGGCTGGACCCCTCCACGCCTGAAGACAAGAATACCCACGGTCAGGGCTGGACCCCCCCACGCCTGAAGACAATACCCACGGTCAGGGCTGGACCCCCCCACGCCTGAAGACAAGAATACCCACGGTCAGGGCTGGACCTCCCAACGCCTGAAGACAATACCCACGGTCAGGGCTGGACCCCCCCACACCTGAAGACAAGAATGCCCATGGTCAGGGCTGGACACCCCCACGCCTGCAAACCACCTGCAACCCAGGCCAGTCCTCAGACTTCAGCAGACATCCAACAGATGCCAACAGGTGTCTCCTGCTCCATGTCATGGGAACGTCACACTCAGGAATCCAACACCCACAGATGAAGCTGCCTCAGTCCACTGCCCTGTGCGTCATTCTCCCTTACCAGCCCACCAGCCAGGGCAGGTCCATGCGACTCCCCACTGTGCACACAGGAAGCCACCCACCCACCCGGGCCTGCCCAGTGCCCCTCCTGAGCAGCAACTCCCACTGTGCAGCCTCCCTGCTGGACGCACCTGTTCCACCCCAACTTCCTACCAGACAGCCTCCTTCCCTTTCCGTCTCTCCTCACCAGATGCATCCTTCAGATGGAGGCCTGAAACCATTTTAAACTCATCTAACCCTGTCCCTGCCATGCTAAAAATCCTCCAGTGATCACTCACTAGTTTCAGGACAAAAGCCAAGCACCCTTGCCAAGGCGCAGCCCTTTCCTCGTGCGGCCTCATCCAGCAGCATCTCCCCCAGCATGAGCCCTCCCCACAGAACATGCACAGGCTCCTCCGCCAACCCTACACGTCCCTCACTCCCAGTGCACTCCGGGTGACTCACCAGAAGGCCACTTGTCAAAACAGCTGCCCTGACACACCCCTCCCATCTCCCAGCCTCAACATTTCTCCCACATGCCCGCACAGAACCCGGGAGGAATGCACAGGGGCTGCTAAGTACACTTTCTTGCAATTAACCATCTCCACTGGTTTAAGAG
Organism: Sapajus apella; assembly: GCF_009761245.1. Taxonomy (NCBI): domain Eukaryota; kingdom Metazoa; phylum Chordata; class Mammalia; order Primates; family Cebidae; genus Sapajus; species Sapajus apella. Next base: position 539,159 of record NW_022436950.1, on the reverse strand, counting down.
CCCCCAACCCTGGGCCTGTGGGAGCCCTGTCTTAAGTTCCTTCTTATTCATATCCCTAGCACCTAAGGGAGCCTGGCACGCCGCAGGCACTCCAGAAACACTGGCTGGTGACCTGACCCGCTGCCCAGCATGTCCAGGGAGGATCAGCCCCTATGAGAAGCAAGGGCTGGCACTGCTCTTGTGGGCCACAAGCTCACAGGTGGAGTACCCCTCCGCAGAACCGTTGCCTGGCTTGCTTCGGCCTCCCCTTTCAGGAGCCAAGAGCACTGACTCTGAGCTCCCAGATTCCAGGTGCCTGCCGGCTCCAGTCACCCCAGTCTATAGATGAAATGCCATCAGTCAGACTGTCCGCCAGGCCTATTCGACGCACTGCCCAGCACAGTCCTAGTCACACATCCCAACCCTACCCTGGCTCCTCAAGGTCAGCCTGCTTCAAACCCGGGGGTTCTTCATTCCTTTCCATCTGCCACTTGTCAGACCTTCCCCAGTACGGGAACACAAACCTACTGTCCTAAAAAACAGCAACGTGTCAGAGGGAAGGACATGATGATGCAGAAACTGGAGCGTTGGTTATAATTACAGCACGGGTCCAGGAAGAACAGCAGAGGTGTCACTAGGGCAAGCTGAGAGTGGGGACGGCAGCTCTTGTGGGGGGAAGACTGCGGGGGCTGCAGTTTAAGCCGTGTGTGTTTGAGGTCCGGGGCTCCGATCTGCTTTCACAGGGAGACATGATATTGTAGGAGGGAGGAAGGGTAGAAGACACCTCAGGAAGTCCCTTTCTCCAGTGGAGACTGATGCAGTAATGGTATCTATTCATCTACTTCACAGACACGCACAAACACAGTAAGTGCAAGGTGAGTCCGTCACAGCCTTTGCAAAGTCACACCACACACCCACAAGACTATCTGCAACCCCAACTCACACTGCTTTCGGATGTACCCCTGGTTGTACATGGCGTCCAGGAACACAAAGTCACTGAAGATGGAGCGCTCCAACACAACACCTTGTCCTGTTTAAAAGCAGGTGAACAGAAATTGAAAATCAGACAGCAATGCACTGGAGGCTAATCCCTGCATGGCAGAAAAAAGAAAATAATGGTCATTTACAATTTTATTTCCACACCAAATGTACAGAGAAGAACAAATTCATATTCACAAGTGGGAAATCATTTTCAAAATCTAAAATATCTTTTCAGTTTTGAGCAATATAACATTGTTTCATTCAGTCACCTAAACCAAAGCATCCAGTTAATACAAAAAGTGCTTTGTTTTTAAATAATGTATTCCACCCCTACCGAGCCCACCCCATCCTCCTCCCACCCTCCCACTCCAGCCAGCTCTCCTGATGCTGGGCCGCTTCTCACTCCCACCCACCCCCAGCCTCGCTTGCTGTACTACGGTCACAGCAGCCCTGAAGGACACTCATGCGGCACACAGCACCAGCCCCCGGGTCCCCGGCCAGCCTCCCTGCAGTCAGCTCTGCTAGGCAGAGGCCTCCCTCATCGTCCTACCCAGCCTCTCCCCGTGGCCGCAACCTCAGAGCACCTGCCACATATGTGGGACAACACACTCGTGTCCACATCAAGTCTTCATCCCCTACTAAACACAAGCTTCACCCCTACTGAACACAAGCTTCACCCCTACTAAACACAAGCTTCACCCCTACTAAACACAAGCTTCACCCCTACTGAACACAAGCTTCACCCCTACTGAAC
>NW_022436950.1:531257-537435 GCF_009761245.1 Sapajus apella | reverse complement strand
CCCTACTGAACACAAGCTTCACCCCTACTGAACACAAGCTTCACCCCTACTAGAACACAACCTTCACCCCCTACTGAACACAACCTTCACCCCTACTGAACACAACCTTCACCCCCTACTGAACACAACCTTCACCCCTACTGAACACAAGCTTCACCCCTACTGAACACAAGCTTCACCCCTACTGAACACAAGCTTCACCCCTACTGAACACAAGCTTCACCCCTACTGAACACAAGCTTCTCTCCCTGTGGCACCCTTAGCTCCTAGAACGAGTCTGGCACACAGCGGGCATGCACTAAATATGTAATAAATACACTGACCCAGTTCCAATTTGCCCCAAGAATACCGTGCTAGCAGCAAACTGCACTTTTTTTCCTAAACGGGAAACAGGTTAACATAGCACAAAAGAAAGCAAGTTTTTATTTAACAAGTAAAATGTTTCTTTTTCATGTTAAGAAATGAGTAGTCAGAAGACAGGGCTGAAGGATGCTTCAAAAAGAACAGTGGAGTGAGCCCAGGTGTCAGTATGAAGTCCCGGCTACTACCTCAGCTCCTGTGCTGGCTCCTGGTGAAGAACCTCGGACGAGAGATAGCAGATCGCACTGTTTTCTTAGGAGTAACACTAAGATCAGGACTTACATTCATGTAAGAAAAGAAGAATCACTAATAACATGCTGAAAAAGCAAGACAAGAATTCCACCCCTGGAAACTGTGTAGATGCATGTCTCAGACACGCACTGCACCCATGGAGACCTGCAGGAGCACAGACAGGGGCTCCTGAGCACAGCTCCGTGAAGCAGTCCGTCAGCCGGCCACTCCTGCTGAAAAGCACATTCTTGTTCTCACAGCTCAGACCCCGTGAATGCCAACCCTAGCGGCAGCTGAACTGGTGTGAGAAGCCATCAGGGTCACTACTGATCCACCAGCATGGCAAGCACTGCAATATAAAACAGACACAAAGGCCCCAAGAATGCACCCATCTCCCTGTCTCCACACACAGACGTACCATTTGCGGCTCCCTGTGAATTCAGGATCACCAAGCCATGGTAGCTCTGGCCAAAAATCAGCAGTGCATCTGTGGTCCAACTGTCAGGATATCTAGCATGTACTGCTGCTTCCCAGTATGAGAAAGTGGCTCCTGGCTGGATCCTAACCTCATTCTGCACACAAGTAGTCCATGTTCCTGCCCTTTCATCCAGCTTCCCTCCTCCTCCTAACTCTACTTTCTGATCCCAGGCTCCCTAATACAAAGCTCTTGTCCACTTCTTCCCCGCTCTGGATAACATCCAGGGAAGCACTGTTCCTTCCTGCATGGGCCTAGGGGACCCTGTGTGTTCCGTCTCCTCTGTCATCTTATCAGGTTGACATCTACCTTGTGGCTCTCTGGTGATCCCAGCCTGTCTCTGGCCCTCCAGGACAACGCTACTCTGTTGCTACCCACACCTCTATCTGTGTGGCACACGAACTGTCTTCCTAAGCGTCACCCCGCTTCCTCCTGGACACTTCCATGCTCTCTTTCCCCTTTTGTTCTGACACATTTCATGCATAAATGAACATGTAAGTACTGAAACCTAAACCAGTACCTTGAGAATTCTACACAATCCATAAATCGCACTCCAGTACCCACAGTGAAACAGCATTAAGTTGATTTTATTCTGAAGAAAAATACCACGATCTCAGGAAATTTACAATCCTGTTGGAAAGACAGACCTTACCTCACCAAACACCCTGAAAGAAAAGCTCGACTTAGTAGCAACTTTAAATGGCTGAATTGCAGAAGAGCACTCAAGCACACAGCCGTGCCTGCCGGAGAGCCCGCACCTGTGCTCAGCAGGTGCTCCAAGGCGTCGGAGTACTGCAGCAGGCGGTTGTTGTACAGCCAGGACTGCAGGCGGTAACTGTTGCCATCATTGCTTCGCGGATCATCATAGAATTTCTCCAAACTGCAGTTGCCACCATAGGCTATGTCGAGGGGCTTCCCATCTCCCCTGGTGAGTTCTGCATAGTGTATACATGCTTCGGGAAAGTGCATTAAGCCTGAAAAGAGGAACAATAGGATGCAGCCTGATGCGCAGGCTCCCTCCCTGCAGGGAGCAGCACGGACCCGCCAAACACACAGCCCGCCCAAGCAGCACCACCACCAGGGGTGGCTCCAAAGACCTGGAGGATGTCACCTTTACACCTGGGTCTCATCACGTATGAAGGGAACACACAACACATACGAGCATGCATGTGAGCAAAAGAGCTGTACGGTGACCTTGTACAGCTCCTCCTGAAAGGACAGCACCTGTCACCACAGGAGCCCCCTCTAGCGGGCAACTGCTGTCATGTAGGTGCTACCGGAAGGTATAAGGGACACACATCTGTACCAGGAGGCGGGAAGGGGCTCTAACCTTGGCTTTGTGACCAGCTGTGTGGCACTGCTCACTCAGGAGTACACCCATCTGTGAGTGAGTACCATCCTCACAGAAGCTGTCACAAAGTTCAAACATGACAGCTGACGTGGAAGTGTCCTGCTTACACTGTTCACATAAAATTCCAACTCAAATGGACAACCAGCATGGATTTTTAAAATTTTCCCAATATAAAAGATTAAAAACAGCTTTTTCTTGTTTTGTTTTAAAAAACAGCTTCTTCAATAAACATAAATGTAAAATACCTACCTTAGGCCCAATTATTAAATATTTAATATTATTTTAACACGGATCAATATTGAAGAAAAGCCAGTGAGATAAGCAACCACATAGCTCAGAAAAAAGTATCATTCTGTAAAACATAAATTCGTACCTAGCTGCTCTGCTATTTCTTTTGCAATTCTGCCTTTTCCAGAGCATATATTGCCATCGACAGTTATCACTATGCTGCGTTCTGTCATTCTTTTGCTGATTCTCTCCCCAAGTAGGTAGTTCCACATTCCATATCGCAGCTTGCGCTGCGCACTGGTGTGAATTCCTTCCTGAAAAACACAAAATCACACAGCAGCGCACTGTGACCACTGCAGTTCCTGCAGGCATTAGCAACTATCAGGTAAAAATACTGAGAAACCTCTTGGTGATGAAAATGCCAACATCTACATCTTTATTGCCTAACAGGTATATTGTCTGTTTGTTCACTGCTAAATCCTCAGGGTCTGGAACAGTGTCTAAAATTATTAAATATGTTTACTATGTTCAATAAAAATTGGATGGATGGATGGATGGATGGATGGATGGACAAGCAGACAGAAGGAAGGAGGCAAGAAAGACAGGGATGGAGGGGAGCTTGGGAGTGATAGAGAGGAAGGGAATAAAAAACATTTCTCTAATCCAAGCTTCTGTCCCCAGCTCCTGACCTAGTTACCCCACTGCCTATTAAACAGTTCCACCTTGATGTCCTGAAGGCACCCGAAGATAACAGAGCTAAAGTGAAATGCACATCCATACCCTAGCCCCCATATCTGCCTTCCCTCACAGCACGCAATATCTACTCCCTAAGAAGCAAAAGACAGAAAATTTGAGTGTCATCTTTGGTACCACTCTCCTTCCTTCAACTGCAGAATTAAATACAAAATCCTAACTCTTTAAACCCTTTGGACACTGCATCACCTCCCTACGCCATGCACTGACTCTGTAGACATCCTCACATCTCTCATCTGCAAGGCAAAGCCTGCTTCAACTCCTGTCTCCAACATCCCAGTTCATTCTCCATGCTAAAGCCAAAACAATCCTTCCAAAAAAAGAAAAGAAACAGAACCAAAAGTAAAGCAAACTGAAAAAGTTCAACACATATGATGGGATGATAGCCTTACCGTATGCAGAGATTGTCCAGAACAGTAAGAAAAACAAAGAATAAAAACGCACATCTTATTTTAAAATTATAAAATACAGCCAAAAAACACATGAAAAAGTGGCCAACCTTGCTACAAAAAAAACAAGGCTATTAACAAGGAGAACGTGCTTTTCCATGTATCGAGTGGAAAATACATCTAAAAATGATGCACAGCGTTAGGACAAGACAGTGAGCACCATCATAAACTGCTAATGGTAATTAAACCTAGAGGGTACTGGGTCTGTAGCATCAGGAACTGACCCAAAGGGTGTATACACAGATCTGCGCAAAGACTGACCTATAAGAATGCTCAATGAAGTATGATACATAATACCAAAAATGCAAACAGAAACCCTTAAATGTCCAACGACATATCCATAGTACGGAATACTAAGTACTCAGAAAACGCAAAAGTATTAAAACACTTTACTGTGAAATTTAAATAAAACAGAAGAACATAAAATAACACCAAGATTTTTTTTCGATCTTGATTTACTTGATAACTGAAAAGTAAGGAGGAAACAAGTTATGAAACATAATGCAAAGCAAACAACCCAATTTTAAAATGGGCAAAAGATGTGAGCACCTCTCACAAATGAAGACAACGCAGACAGCAAATAAGCATACGAAAAGATGCCGGACACTGTTTGTCATGAGATTCAAAAGTTAAAATCTATTAGAACGGACAGTAATTCAAAGTAACGGACAGGCCCGAATGCCGGTGAGGACGCAGAGCAACAGGAGCGCATTCACTGCTTGTGGGGGTTAAATGGCAAGGTCCCTCAGGAAGATGGCTTGGCAGCTTCTTGGAAAACGTGTTACTACATGGTCCGGTCATCACTCTTCCAGATATTACCCAACTGATATAAAAATGTATTTCCACAAAGAAATCTGCATGTACATGATTACAGCAGCTTTTTCATAATTGCCAAAAACTTGAAGCATCCAAGACGCCCTTCAGTCGCTGAATGGATGAACTGAGGTACATCCGTACAATCAAACATTATTCAGTGATTAAAAAGAAATGAGTTATCAAGCCACGAAGACATAAGTGAATCTTACACAGATATTTCTAAGTATTCCAGGAGTCTGAAAAGGCAACACAGTGTTATTGTTCTAATTGGATGACATTCCAGAAAAGGCAAAACCATGGAAGTGGTAGAGATGTGCGGATGTCAGGGGCTGGGGAAAAGAAGGGCTTGGGGATTTTTTTTAAGGCGGTGAAGCTACTCTGCAAGATCCTACAACGGTGGAGACCTGTCATTTATACACTCGTCGGAACAAGCCCGAGAACCTCGCAGCACAAGGAACGCACTCAGTGCACGCACGTTTCAAAACTCATTAGCTAGAAGCGTCCCAGGACGTGACAAGGCAGGCCAGTCGTGCTACCCAAGCACCACCACCGTGTAAGGCCGCCTCACTGAGCAAGGCGGGGAAAGTGCTAGGAAGCGGCAGGCCGCCAGAGCCAGGGCAGAAGGGACGGGACGCAGCGCTGGGCTCTCTGCTCGATCCCGCATCCCCCGCTCCCAGCAGGGCCCGAGCTTCAGCGACAGCGCTGCTCTGAGAGCCCCCGAGCGACGGGCGCGCGTGCCCCCGGCCGGCCACCTGCACTCCGGCCTCCGCGTCAGCGCAGCCTCGGGGACGGCCACCTCCGCTCTCCAGCGTTTTGCTTAAAGCTGAGATACAACGGCCTGGAGGAGCCCGCGGAGCCCTCAGGGGTGTCCACGACTGAAGACCAAGCGATTCCGGAGGCAGGCGGGGCTCCCCCAACCCACCCCGCGAGCGAACCCCGGAGCCGCCGCCAGAGGCCGAGGGCGATGCGGAAGTGCCCCCGGCCCCGCCCCCGCCCCCGCTCACCACGCGCTGGACGCTCGCCGCCAGGACCCGCGCGGACGCCGACTTCGGGGCCAGTCTCAGCAGCCGCAAGGCCATGGCTTCCCCGTCAGCTCAGGCTCAAGGACCCAAAGGGACGCGGTCGCGACGGGGCCCTCTCCTGCGGCCGGCGCGCCGCTGTGACGTCACGGCCGGGGTGCCCCGCGGCGCCTGTCCGGAACTTTCCAGCGGCGCGTGGGGGCGGGGCCGCGCCGCGACCCTCGGGGGCTTCCGTGGACACCGCGGGCGCGCCTCCCTGCGGGCTGGGCTGAGGGCCGAGGGGTGGGGGTCGCAGGGGAAGGGGTTGCAGGGGTGGGGGTTGCAGGGCTGGGGTCGCAGGGGTGGGGGTCGCAGGGGAGGGGGTCGCAGGGGTGGGGGTCGCAGGGGAGGGGGTCGCAGGGGAGGGGGTCGCAGGGCTGCGGTCGCAGGGGAGGGGGTCGCAGGGCTGCGGTCGCAGGGGAGGGGGTCGCAGGGCTGCGGTCGCAGGGGAGGGGGT
>NW_022436950.1:520426-521257 GCF_009761245.1 Sapajus apella | reverse complement strand
GGGTGGGGGTCGCAGGGGTGGGGGTCGCAGGGGTGGGGGTCGCAGGGCTGCGGTCGCAGGGGAGGGGGTCGCAGGGCTGCGGTCGCAGGGGAGGGGGTCGCAGGGGTGGGGGTCGCAGGGGTGGGGGTCGCAGGGGAGGGGGTCGCAGGGGTGGGGGTCGCAGGGGAGGGGGTCGCAGGGGAGGGGGTCGCAGGGCTGCGGTCGCAGGGGAGGGGGTGCCGCAGGCCCGCTGCCCGGCCGCCGACTGCCGCCCGGGTTCTGAGCTGCCGCGATGGCGGGGCCGCTGAGGCCGCCCGGGCGTGCAGCGACTTGTGCGCCCAGTCCCAGGTCCACGCCACCTCCTAGAGAACGTCCCCGGGGGGACGGGGTGGGACCCCTGCCCCGGGGCGCCGCTCAGGCGCGGGGCCTGGCCGGGACGGCCTGCGTGGTCCCATCCCGGGACCTGCTGTGAACACTCGGAATCGAGCGGAAACAAACAGAGGAGCGCGCCCCAAGTCCGTGTCCTGAAACCGCTCGCGCCGGGGACCGGGCCCTGCGCCCCACGGAGGAACCCCGCCTCCAAGTCCGTGTCCTGAAACCGCTCGCGCCGGGGACCCGGGCCCTGCGCCCCACGGAGGAACCCCGCCTCCAAGTCCGTGTCCTGAAACCGCTCGCGCCGGGGACCGGGCCCTGCGCCCCACGGAGGAACCCCGCCCCCAAGTCCGTGTCCTGAAACCGCTCGCGCCGGGGACCGGGCCCTGCGCCCCACGGAGGAACCCCGCCTCCAAGTCCGTGTCCTGAAACCGCTCGCGCCGGGGACCCGGGCCCTGCGCCCCACGGAGGAACCCCGCC
>NW_022436950.1:477338-520326 GCF_009761245.1 Sapajus apella | reverse complement strand
GTGATCTGTGTGCCTCCAGCTTTTTGTTCTTAACCCCTGAGATGTTCTTAAACTTTGGGTTTCAACTTTTCAGAAATTATCGCGCAATCGTAGAACAGCGGGGATGCGGTTGTACAAACTAAGGTTCTGTGGATGTTTCTATCATTGAAGAATTGCTTTTTGTCAAAAATATGGATTCCCGGTCCCCAACGCAGGAGGGCCTGATTTTTAGATGGTGGAGAGACCCTGAAATCTATTTAACAAGCTTTCAGCTAACTGATGCAGAGTCCGCATGAGAGAAATACTGTTCTGGACCGCGTTTAACAGCAGCAGGGACCAGGCCCACATCCTCCACTGTGCCCCAGGCCCATGCAGAGCTCCTGACGCATCACAGATGTGCCACGAAGAGAGTCGTATGAACACACATGTAACTGGCGGTGTAACCAGATAGCCCCAAATCCTCCGGCCCCACTGAGTCACAGCTTATCTTCAAATGGAAGGACTCAAGGCCTCCCTCCACATCTCTGTATCTCTGGGAAGTCCAGCATATTTTTTCAGTGTTTCTAAGAATTCTGAGAAATGAATGGGGGATGCGAGGGCGTTTTCAGATTTTCTCATCTCGATTATTATCCATCCTAGCCACATCTGGCCTCCGAAGGTCCCGTTGTCTTTCCCAGCTTTACCCCAGGTGAAGACACAACTTTATCTTATTTTCTAAGGCAAGATTCTAGTGTTTCAATTTTTACTGATGGCATGGGAAAAGGAGAACGATCACCATAGGAAACAGAATATACAACTGAATAATTACCGGACACCACTGTCCTAAGGTTTCTCAAACATTTCCACCAAATGGAATTATTTGTTATCTACCATTACATTTTGGAAATTGGCTCCTTGTGTCGGGCACTTCTCACGCTGCCTCCTCTCCTCTCTGGACATGCTCGTCTGGAACTGGATTCAAAGGCCTCAGGACTGAGGAGGTGGGGCTCCTGGTTGATGCTGCCTGGCTCAGCTGGAGGTGTTGGAGGACTTGTCAATCGAGAGGGACAATGAGCCCCCCTGTGCAGCAAATTTTATACTCAGCAAAACCGTTCTTTGGTGGTTAGTGAGGATGAGGGAAACGAAGGCATTCTCAGGTGATGAAAAATCTAAGATATTTGTCTCCAGCAGACTCTTCCTCCCTTTAAAGTTTGACTGAAGGAAGCTTCTCAAACATTCAGAAAATAGCACAAGAAGGCTAGGGCCTTCAGAACAACAGAATAGGTAAAATAGAGGAGAATATAATAAATTATCCCTCACCTACTGAGTTTTTAAAATTATATTTGGTGGTTAAAACAAATATTGTAACATTGTTAATGTAGTGCTCACTGTAGATATAGGAAATATAACAATCACTGCATAGAAAATGGGGAGGGTAAAATCACCTAAATGACAGAAATCTGTAATACTTCCCCTGAAGCAGTAAAACATCCACCCAAATAGGTTGTGAGAAGTTACATCTGCATGCTGTAGAGCAACCACTATGAAAACTGTATATAATGATCTTTCCTGAGACATTATCGCAAATCAAGATGGAACTCCAAAAAAAAATGTACTTTGTCCATTGGAAGGTAAGAAAAAAGGCAGAGAAAACAAGACAAAAAATGGCAGATGTGATTCCCTAATCTGTTAACTGCTTGATAACCTGAATAGTCCCGTACCCATTAAAGAAGTTCAATCTGTAATTTTAACACACACACACCCGCCAAAGAGGATTCCCAGTTCCAGATAATCTCACTAGAAAATTTTAACAAATGTTTAAACAACTTTATACAATCCTGCCCAGAAAATAGAAGAGGAGTGAATGCTTTTCAACTTGTTTTATGATACCAAAACCTTACAAAGACAGTATGAAAATAACTTTAAAACCCTATCAACCAATATTTCTCATGAACTTAGATACAAAAATCGTTAACAAGTTAGCAAATTGAATACAACACTATATAAAATGAGTAATACACCACAACCCAATGTGATTTATTCAAAAGATGCAGGACTAATCTGGAATTTGAAAATCAACCAATGTAATACACCCTATCAGCAGAAGAAAGAAGAAAAATCTATGGCCAGAATGCCTGATGCAGTTTTCTGCATCGCTTGACAAAATTAAATATTCCTTTATGATAGAAACAAAATCTGCTCTCAGCAAATAAGGACTAAAGGGGAGCTGCTTCAGCTTGATAAAGCACATACACAGAAACTGCATCATTGTACTTAATCCTGAAGGACTGAGGGCTTGCTACGTAGGAAACAAGGCAGGGATATCTGCTCTGCCCACTCTTGTTCAACAGAGCCCTGAAAGTTCTAGTAATAACTCATGCAGTAAGGCAAAAAATAAAAAAAATTCATACAGACCAGAAAGAAAGAAAACTGTCTCTTTTTAGTTGAACCTGACTGTTCACATGGAAAATCCAAAGGAATCTACAAAAAATTCCTAGACCTAATGAGTGAGTGCAGCAAGTTTGCAGGATACAATGTCAATATACGAAAATCAACTGCATCCCATATACTAACAACTAACAGGTGGAAACAAATAAAAAATGGAATACCATTTACAGTTTCTTCACAGAAAATATAATACTTAGATCTAAATCCATACAGAATCTGTACTCTAAAAAGTACAAAACACTGATGAAAAAAATTAAGAAGACATTAATAATTGGAGAGGCTTACTATGTTCATGGATTGAAAGACTCAACAGAGTAATAAAGTCACTTCTTCCCAAATTGATTTTTAGGTTTAATGGAATTTCTAGCAAAATCTCAGCAAGGTTTTCTTGGAGACATAAGACAGGCTTATTATAAAATTTATATAAAAATATTAAGGCCCTGAAATAGCCACAATAATTTTGAAACAGAATGAAGTGAGAGGAGTCATTCTTCCAGTGTTAAGAATTACTACATAATGATATTAATCAAGACTGTGTGGTATGGAGAAGGGTATGATATTGATAGATACATAGATCAGCTTAACAGAACAGAGGGTCCAGAAATAAGCCAACACATATTCTCAATTGATAAGAGTTGTGTACCACATAACAACATTTGGTCAATGATGAACTGAGCAGCATATAAAACGGTGTTCCCATAAGATTATAATATCACATTTTTACTTACCTCTTCTCTGTTTAGATACATACATTGTGGTTGAGCACAGTGGCTTGCCCCTGCTGGGAGAGGCAGGACAGGGGTTCCTCCAGCATAATGTGTTACGTGTGCATAATACAGTATATGCATTATCTCAGTGTATGTATTACCCTAGTCTAAGTGTATTATGCATGATGTATTATACAGTGTAAATGTATTTGGCATTATGTATTATACAGTGTTAATGCCTTATGTATTATGAATGTTGGACAGCAATGAGAATGCATGAATTATTGTTACCTGCGAAAACATCAAAGATCCATCAAGCAGCGCGGTGAATGAAAGAAGCTGAAATAACAGGGTACATACTTTATGATTACATGTGTAAACCTCTCAAAAACACCAAAGCTAGCATCTGGTTTTGGAAGTCAGGATAGTGGTTCTCGTGGAGCAGGGATAATGACTGGGAGAGGGCATGGAGACAGCTTCCAGTTCTTGATCTGGGAGCTGGTTCCATGAGTATGGTCCTTTTGTGAAAACACATGCAGGTGAAGTCTTATTACTTGTGCACAGTTCTGTAGGTTTGTTTACTTTCAGTTAAAAATTAGTTTAAAGAGCCGTATATGACGTTGTTTCATCACTACAGATTTTATTCTAGGACACTTAGTTGTCTTACTGTGAAGTTTGACTCAAGGCCTTTTTCAAGGCATCCTTAAATTCCTTGTTCCTCAGGCAGTAGATCAAAGGGTTAATTATTGGCATGATGACAGTGTACACAGCAGAGATGAGCTTGTTGGAGCTCCGGGAATCAATGGCCTGAGGCCGGACATACATGAAAATCATGGCCATGTAGAAGATGGTGACCACGGCGAGGTGAGAAGCACAGGTGGAGAAGGCTCTCCAGCGGCCGGTGGCCGAGGGAATGCGCAGGACGGCCACGGTGATGTGCCCATATGACAGCACAGTGGCCAGGAGCGGAAACACCAGGATGATGAAGGCCAGGATGAAATCCACCAGCTCTGCAGTGGAGAAGTCCGTGCAGGCCAGCTTGAGGATGGGGGAGATGTCACAGAAGAAGTGGTTCAAGACGTTGGAGCCACAGAACGTGGCGCTGGAGATAAAATAGACCTTGATCATGGAGACAGTGAAGCCGCTCACAAAGGAGAAGCCCACCAGCTGGAGGCACAGCCCCGGGGTCACCAGGACGTGGTAGCGCAGCGGGTGGCAGATGGCCACGTAGCGGTCGTAGGCCATGGAGGCCAGGAGCACGCACTCGGTACACACCAGGGAGCTGAAGAAGTAGAGCTGCGTCATGCACCCGACAAAAGAGATGCATTTCCGCAGGAGCAGGAAGCCCTCCAGCATCTTGGGGATGATGTCAGACACGTACCAGAGCTCCAGGAAAGACAGGGAGCTCAGAAAGTAGTACATGGGCCTGTGGAGGTGGGTGCTGCTCCAGACAGCGAGGATGACAGCCAGGTTCTCCACCAGGACAAAGAGGTAGGTGAGCAGGAAGACGAGGAAGAGCAGGTACTGCAGCCCTGGGGCCGTGGGGAAGCCCACCAGGATGAAGGTGCTGACCTTGGTGACATTCTCCCCCATCATGCCTCTGTTTGGGAACTGCGGGCCTACAAAACATCAAAGGGCAAGAGGGAAGGGCTGCAGGGCAGCTGGGGTGGAGAGAGGGTAGAGCTGGGCCTGGCTGGGGAGTTTTGGTGCAAAGACAGGCCACGTGGCTCCTGAGAGCATGGGGTGGGGGGGGCCAAGCACCCCCTGTGTCAAGGATTAACATTGATGATGTAGATTCTAGGTCTCAGAGGCTCTCACACTGTGTCTGGAATATGCCTCCTGCCTCCGCAAGTCTCCCTCATCCATCCCAAAGCTGTGTCCACTTTTCACCAAGGGACCTAGTAACAATGAAGGGCCCACAGGGTGTCCAGCTGTCCTGCAGGTGAGGAGCTCTGACCACTTCTGGGTGTATTGTTTGAGTCTGACACGTTCTTTCTAAATTGGTAGATATTTGACTTGCCACCTGTGTTTAGAGTTGATTTTACAAGTGGAGGTGACAGTATGGTGGGGGTGGGGCCCAGGTCCAAGTCAGCCAGACACCAGACCCAGGCACATCCACAGGGGCAGCCGGAGTCCCCACTTCTTGGGGGTAAGTGGTCACGTCCTTATTAGATCTGAGGGGAATGTCAGCAAGGGAGAGACTGCAGTGCAATTCTGGAAGAGAGAAAAACAGATGGCAGCAGAGAGGAGGAAATCTAGAATGTTCTTGAGGGGCCAATAGGTGAGGGAGAAGCTATCCACCCACCCCTGAGCATGTATTCTAACAGAAAGTACATCTGTTAATCCTCTCCACAGCCCTGTAAAAACAAGGCTTACATCTGTCTGTCGAGATGGAAAGTCTGAGACCCATAAAGAAAGGTTCGTGGATCTACCCAGGGTCAGGGCAGTGCCAGGATGAAGACTCAAGTCTTCTAACGCCAAGGCCACTGCTCTCCCGATGCGGTTTCAGCAAAAGCAGCGAACCCATGTGGGGGAGGGCTAGAACATGGAACTATGAAGATGCACAGATTCAGTTGTTGGTTGCCCAGTGACACTACACTAACAGGCAATGAAAATGAAAAGTCACAAAATAAATAGTATTATTCAGAAGAAAAGGCAGACCCCTTTTCTTCTGAATAATACTATTTATTTTTTTTAATAAGACCCCTCAGAGGGAAATATGGGGCTAGAGGGCACACACTGCTTTCCGGAGCCTAAAGCAAACATTTAGATTATTAAGCAAAAGACTTGGAAGCAACCTATATTTTTCATCAGTAAGAGATGGGTTAAGTCATGTCACATCTGCGTTATGAACACTGAGGTCACTGAAAAGAAGGGGCAGGTCCATCTGTAGACATGGAGTGGTTTCCAAGGTCCGTAGCTACAGTTTTAAATGTTCAAAACAGCTCGGATAGCATGCCTCCGCTCATTCAAGTAAAAGTATGTGACTAGGGCAGATGACCTGTGATGGTCACACAGGACACTCACTGTCCCTGAGGGGGAGAGCAGGTCACCAAAACACAGATGGCAGGGAAATGTTTTTGTGGCAACCCTTTTTCTATCTTCCGAATTTTGTTTCACTTGAATGTATTAATTACTCAAACTAGTGATCCATTACTTATTTTTAGATTATTAAATTCTCCTTTAAAAAGAAAAAGTTATGCATTGGATTAAAAATTCAATAAGTCAGCATTTCCCCAGACCGTAGTTCCAAATCCACACTGAAAAACACTTAGATTAAATGACCGAATGAGCATAAAGCTTATTGTGCAGTATGCCATGTGCCTTTCAAATGACAAAAGTTTCCATGATGATATTGCACAGAATAATGAAAACAGAGGACAGAGGTGAAACTACAGAGCAATATCAACAGACATTTCTTCCCCAAGTAGTTGAGAAACTGAAATACAGAAAACAGAAAATAAAGGTGAAACAGATATACTGATGGCATCTATTAGAGCATGGATCAGTAGCTAAATGGTTAAGAATGTAAATGAGTAATAGGAATTTAACAGATCTTTAAAGAAAAGCACACAGGAAGCGTGGGGAGTTGCTACAACACCTGGCTCGTGTTGGCATGCAGTACGGACTCCATAATGATAGCAATATGGTGCATAGGAGTTACATTAATGAGATCTAATAAAACAGCTTTCTTTTAAATACACTGATGAAACACAAAACGAGTTTAAACCGCTGTAGTGTACGTCATACAACTGCATAAAGTGCAGTCCCTGGCCCTTTGCTCACATCCTTTCTTGCACCTGGAATGTCCCCCAGCCCCGCCCCCACTCTAGCTGCTTCTGCCGTGACCACCCTCTGGGCTTCCATCACCCCACACTCACCCGCATCTCCTCACTCTCTCCTGGTTGAACTTGCTGTGCTCATGAGGGAGGAGGGATGTGGGCTGGGTACCAGTGGACTGGATGGCCGATGGAAGCTTTCTATTTGGGAGGTGCCTGTGAAGCACCTCTTGCTGCCCACCACCTGGGCTGCATGCTTCTGAGGATGGGAGCTATGCTCCTCTCACCACTGACCAAGGCACCAAGACTACTTCCCACCATGCCGTAGAAACTCCACAAGCCGTAGGGGAATGCATGTCGATGGGAAACTTAAGGAGTGACAAGGGTCTGCCCAAAATAACATGGTGCAGCAAAAGCTGGCTGACTGGGTGAGGGCACGCGCATGTTTCACCACCAAACTACCTGCTCCCTCTCCTCTCTCCTCTTCATCCTCAAATCTCAGATCTTGAAAGAAAGAAAGAAATTACATATAAGATATAAAACTAGAGGGCAACCTTCATGATACAAAAAGCTAGTGAAGAAAGGTGGCCCAGAGCCAAGAGTCTTTGAGGATGTCACCAACATTCCTGCCCATGGGAGGGAAGAAAGTGCCCAGAAAGCCTCACCAGGGTGCCCAGAGAGCTCTGTGGCCCAGGGGACACGGATGGTGGGAATGTGGATCTCACAGTCCTCTGGGTCAGCAGGGAGGTGGGCTGAGGCTGGGTGTGAGTGGGCTGTGTGGCTGACGGAAGCTGTATTTGGAAGTCCTTTTGTCACTACAGATCAGCAAAATTCAAGAAGGGTGGAGGCCACAGGCCGGGGAGCTTGGTGGCTATAAACAGAGTAAGGATCTCAGCATTGCCACGTACCTGGGAGACCGTGGCTAATTTTGGAACTTCAGGGAAAAATAGCCCTAAAGGCATCAGCCAGAATAAAACAGATTTTTTCATATATAAAATAGAAGATCAGTAGGGTTTGCTTTAGCTTTCATCAAACACTGAAGAGTCCAGAAAACAGCAGAGAAACCTCTAGAGAGAGCTAGAAGGCATGAAACTCAAAAAGAACACTAAAGGCATCCAGCCAGAGTGAAACATTTTTTTTATAAAACAGGAGATCAGCTGGGTTAACTTTAGTTTTCATCAAAAAAAAAAAAAAAAAAATGAAAGTCCAGAAAACAGCAGAGAAACCTCCAGAGAGGCTGGAGGGAATGAGAGTCGAATGTCATGTCCAGACCCGAAATTATTCATGCCTGAGGGTAATAGAGAGGCAGCCCTTCATAAGCACCTGCTCTGAATGTAGCAGTTTTAAACTCTTCCTCAATATGAAACTCAAAATGTCACAGCTATTAACTTGAGATAAAACGATAATCCCCAACCAAGACTATCACAGCATAGAAAGACTGACGGTGAAGAAAAACACATCCAAACACGAAATGTTCGGTCCTGGCAAATGTCCAGATAGCTACAAAACAACATGCAAATGTCCCTCCCTGTGATGAGATGATAGATAATGAAATATAGTAATTGTTTGGGGGGGAAAAAAGAGAAACTGGATTTAAATACAGTTAAACCCAGTAACTATATTTAAACCAGTTTCTCTTCTTTTTCCAAGCAATTACTGATTATTTAAATGTTTTTCCATGAGGAAAAACTTGGGAGAGGATAAGACAGTAATAAGAAAAATGTGTATTTTGCCTCATTTTCAGATGAGATAATCAAAAGGCTATGTTTCATTCCTGGAGTTTATAGTTAGAGTAATATGAGTTCTTAAACATTTTAATAGTAAATCATGGTTTTTTTAAAGGATGTAGATTCCATAAATCTTGAAAGAACACAAAATATAGAAATAAAGGAAATCATAAGAAAGCACCTAAAACTAACGACAACAATGACTGGAGTAGGAAGGAAATCAGCTGTGACAATAAATGTAAATAGGATAAACTCACCTGGGAAAAAGAAAAGACTGCAACGTCATGGAAGAAGAATCTACTATATTAGGTTGGTGCAAAAGCAATTGCGGTAATATTCCATCTACAAGATGCACAACGAAAAACTTAACTAACGTTGAAATGACAACCATAGGTTCAGATGTAGAGTCAAACAAAAACAAAGCATCGTTGCAGAATTAACATTTGATCAAGTAAAATTTCAGACCTCCTGTTTTATGTATAAACCTTTTGGTGAATAATATATCCTCAACACAGTCAGCAAAAACCTGACTTTAGTATCAGAAGAAATAGGGGCCAGGTGTGGTGGCTCACACCTGTAATCCCAGCACTTTGGGAGGCTGAGGCAGGAGGATCACCTGAGGTCAGGAGTTCGAGACCAGCCTGGCCAACATGGTGAAACCCTAACTCTACTAAAAATGCAAAGCTTAGCCAGACATCATGGCAGGCACTCCAGAGGCTAAGGCACGAGAATCACTTGAACCTGGGAGGGGGAGGTTGCAGCGGGCAGAGGTGGTACCACTTCACTCCAGCCTGGGTGACAGAGCAAGACTCTGTCTCAAAAAGAAAAAGAAGAAGAAGAATAAATAGAAACCATGTAGCAGCAGCAGACTCTAATACATGCCTCTCACTACTTGACAGGTCTCAAAGGTAAAAACAAATAAGAATGCTGACTATTAGAATAGTATAATTTTTGAAATGTTGATTTCAGGGATAATAAACTCATGAGCCTGAGAAAATACCACCATTGCTTAGAAAATATGGAGAAATCATCTGCAATGGCATCAAAAAATGTTCCTTCTATCTCCAAAGTAGAATCACAGGTAACACATTTCCCTAAAAACAATGCCATAAAAATCATTTTTTATGAATTAGAAAAAACAATAGAATTGATCAATAGCAGCAAAAACTTGTTCTGAAGTAGGCTTTGAGTTGAGGACAGTAAAACAGATGAAAAGATGAAACTCTAGCGATTTTGATTAACAGGAAAATATGAACATGCAACGCAGTTTTGGAGACTGAAAAAAGAGTCAACTGCAGCCAGAGATCCACCAAACAGCAGGGTAGGGAAGGGTGATGTGTGCTAAGCACCTAGTAACGTGTTCTGTTCAGCGTGGGCGATGTGCACTAAGCACCTAGTACCGTGTCCTGTTCAGCGTGGGCGACGTGCACTAAGCACCCAGTACCGTGTCCTGTTCAGCGTGGGCGACGTGCACTAAGCACCCAGTACCGTGTCCTGTTCAGCGTGGGCGATGTGCACTAAGCACCTAGTACCGTGTCCTGTTCAGCGTGGGCGATGTGCACTAAGCACCTAGCAACGTGTCCTGTTCAGCGTGGGCGATGTGCACTAAGCACCTAGTACCGTGTTCGGTTCAGTGGTCCTCTTACAGCTTCAGTTTAGAGATGACAAGAAAGACTGAAAGCTTAGAAGATCATTAAAAGAAATCATATAAGAGTGAATGTTAAAGTCAGAAAAAAAATCTGTTTTCTGGGAAAACTGAGTGCAGTGAAAACAGAAAGCTCAACAGCATCATCATGTTAAAATTGCTTCGGAGAAAACCGACAGGCCCAGATACTTGACCTGTACCCAGCTTCTAGCTATGCTGGGAGTAGCTCTTTCCTGTGTTAGGTCAACCCTTGCAGAGCATGGGAAACTCCCAATTCACTTCACAAAATAACAAATTCCTGGTACAAAAGCTGATGAAAATTGCAGGGAAGAAAAACTATGTATCAATGATTTTTTTTTTACTATAATTACAAAACTCAAATAAAATGTCAGCAGTTAGGACCCAGCAGCACGTTGAAAGAGCTCATGCAGCCTGGCACGACTATTTGAGCCGTGCAGAGACTTCGAGGTCAGCAAATCTGCTGAAAGGCTCAGATTTCAAGTCCAGCTGATGCTGAAAAGGTTTTGATTAAAAACTCTCCCCAAACTTCCAAGCGTTTGTCATCCCCAAAGAAGTGACTTATCTTAACACGATAAGTAATACTAGTCTCAACCAATAGTGTACAGCACCCCCGTAGCTGAATACCAGGATCATTCCCGCCCCACCAAGGTCAGGATGAAGACAGCGCTCTTTGTTCTAACACTGCTGTGTAACAATGTACCATGGCACTGCCTACTGCAGAACAGGATAAAGAAGAAGACAACATTATCATTATTTCCAGGTGACATGACTTTTAACATGAAAAATCTAGTACACTATTATAATTAAGGAATTTCAAAATGAATATTAAATATGTAGTCTTCCTATATACCAACAATTACTAATTAGAATATTCTAAGATTTAAAAAAGTATATTGTAAAGATGTCAATATCTCCAAATCAATTTTGAAATTTAATTCTATGTGGAATCTCGCCAAATTTTAGTTTTCTTAAAACAGGATGAAATAATTCTTGAAATAAGCTGGAAGTATGAACAGAAGAGAATACCATCCCCTGGAGCTCTTCTATAAGAAAGGTGGGAGGGAGAGAGATCCAAGATGGCTGATCACTAGCAGCTTGGGATTGCAGCTCCCACTGAAAGCGCAGAGAACGAGAGGACGCCACACTTTCAGGTGAATTTTTGTTGCTCACGCACCAGGTGATTCCCAGTGGAGGAGCCCCACGGGTCGCCAGCGCATCTCTTGTGGCCGGCGAGGCAGTTTTGCCGCTGCCTTGGTGCGGCGGTACTTGGTGCAGAGTCAGAAAAGCACCATCAATCTTAAAGCCGCTGTTTTGGCCGGCACAGTGGGTTGCTCAGATTTTAGCGCCGGGAATCAACAAGTTGGACGTCCACTCAGAAACCCAACTATAAAGACGGTAATTATAAAGACCACAGATGGATAAATCTACAATGAAGGGAAGAAAACAGCCTAAAAAGGCTGAGAATACCCAAACTCAGAACGCCTCTCCCTCTACAGGGGATCACAGTTCCTCATCAGCAACGGAACAAGGCCTGATGGAGAAAGACTGTGTTCCATTAGCAGAAGCAGTCTTCAAAAGGTGGATGATAAGAAACTTCTGGGAATTAAAAGAACTTGTTCTAACCCAATGCAAAGAAACTAAGAACTTCGAAGAAAGGCTTGACGAAATGTTAACAACAATACACAATTTAGAGAGGAATATAAGTGAATTAATGGAGCTGAAAAACACAAGAACTTTGCGAAGTATGCACAAGTTTTAACAGCCGAATTGATCAAGCAGAAGAAAGGATATCAGAGGTCGAAGACCAACTTAATGAAATAAAATGTGAAGACAAGATTAGAGAAAAAAGGATAAAAAGAAACGAGCAAAGTCTCCAAGAAATATGGGACTTGTGAAAAGACCTAATCTACGCTTGATAGGTGTACCTGAATGTGACGAAGAGAATGAATCCAAGCTGGAAAATACGCTTCAGGATATTATTCAGGAAAACTTTCCCAACCTAGCAAGGCAGGACAATGTTCAACTCCAGGTAATACAGAGAACACCACAGAGATATTCCTCAAGAAGACCAACCTCAAGGCACATAATCACCAGATTCACCAGGGTTGAAATGAAGGAGAAAATACGGAGGGCAGCCAGAGAGAAAGGTCAGGTTACCCACAAAGGGAAGCCCATCAGACTCACAGCAGATCTCTCAGCAGAAACCCTACAAGCCAGAAGAGAGTGGGGGCCAATATTCAACATCCTTAAAGAAAAGAACTTTCAACCCAGAATTTTACATCCAGCCAAACTAAGCTTCATAAGTGAAGGAAAAATAAAATCTTTTGTGAACAAGCAAGCACTCAGAGATTTCATCACCACCAGGCCTGCTTTACGAGAGCTTCTGAAAGAACCACTACACATAGAAAGGAACAATCAGTATCAGCCTTTCTAAAAAATACTAAAAAATAAAGAACATCAACATATTTAAGAACTTGCATCAACTAATGGGAGAAACAGCCAGCTAACATTAAACAGCAATATCAAACTCACATCTATTATTATTAATTCTAAAGTTAAATCGACTAAATCCCCCAATCCAAAGTCACAGACAGGCAAAAAAAGCCAAGACCCATTGGTATGCTACATCCAGACCCATCTCACATGCAAGGATACACAAAGACTCAAAACAAGGGATGGAGAAAGATTTACCAACCAAATGGAGAGCAATAATAATAAATAAATAGAAAGCAGGAGTTGCAATTTTTGCTGATAAAATAGACTTTAGAGCAACAAAGATGAAAAGAAGCAAAGAAGAATGTTACATAATGATAAAAGGATCAATGTAACAAGAAGAGCTGAAGATCCTAAATATATACGCACCCAATACAGGGATACCCAGATATATAAGACTTATAAAGAGACTTGGACTCCCACACAATAATAGCGGGAGACTTCAACATCAATATCAGACAGATCAATGAGACAGAAAGTTAACATCGATATCCAGGACTTGAACTCAGATCGGGAACAAGTAAAGTTAATTAATATTTATGGAACTCTCCACTTTAAATATACAAAATATACACTTTTATCAGTACCACATCATACCTATTTACAGGTTTAAATGAAATATTGGTTGGCTGCTTGTTAGTTATTTTCTTCCCTCATTTTTTTTTCTATGTCTCTATTATTAAACACAATTACAGGCATACCCATTTTTAGACTGCATTCTAGCCTGGGCAGTAAAGCAACACCCCCGTTCTCTCTCCCTCTCACTCTTCCTCATCCTTCCTCTCCTTCATTTTTTCTTTCTTTTTTATTTATTTTTTATCCTTTCTCTTTCTTCCTTTCTCTCTTTCTTAAAAAGAAAAAAAAGAAAGAAAGGTGGGAGGGAGGACATCAGACTGACAACCTCTGGAGACTGCACCCAAGCCCTGCAAAAAAAAAAAAAGAGAATGGCTAACATAATTCAGGAAGAAGAAAAGAGAAGCAGGTTAGGGAAGAGGAGTTTCTATTTTGGATAGAAAAACGACAATAAAAATGAAAATAATAATCTAATAAAATAAATAAATATTAAAGATAATAAGTACCACCAAAAAGTCAAACGAACAGCACAGAGAAAGTGTAGCCAGCCCTAAGTCAGAGCTGACGATTTCTGTGATGCTATTGGCAAGGAAAGGCTGGATTGCATTATGCTTGATGTCAAGATAGTTCACTGAACCCATGCTAAAAAACAACTGAGCCTGTTCTTCAAATGTTACATCAGAAAATGCATTTCAGATGGACAGAGCCCACCATGCCCGTAGGTCCCCTAGCCTCTCCTAAGCTGCTGCTCTGTGCATGCGACAGGGAAGAGCCCCAGCTGGAAGCCTGGGGGCCCAACATGCACAGCCTGCTCATTGGTTTCCTTTCAGCATTGATTGTTAAAGAATAATACAATTAAAGATTATTAGTGACATCTTTTTTTTTTTTTTTTTTGAGACGGGGCTCTCACTCTGTCGCCCAGGCTGGAGTACAATGGCACAATCTCGGCCCTCTGCAACCTCCACCTGCCAGGTTCAAGTGATTCTCCCACCTCAGCCTCCCGAGTAGCTGGGATTACAGGCATCCGGCTAATTTTTGTATTTGTTTTAGTGGAGATGGGGTTTTGCCATGTTGGTCAGGCTGGTCTCGAACTCCTGACTTCAGGTGATCTGCCCTCCTTGGCCTCCCAAAGTTCTGGGATTACAGGCGTGAGCCACTGCTTCTTAAACATAAATAGGGAGACAGATTTTACGGTGGGGCAGAGCGAGAATTCCAGGGGCTTCTGAGCCCATTCCTGACATGACTATATACTGGACATATTGGGCCGTCATTTATGCTGCACGTTTCAGAAGGACAATTCTCTAAAACTTTCCCTTTGACCTTTGTTTTTGAAAATCAGAACATTTCACATAGAGGCATGGACATCCGGCTTCTTTTGAAAAGTTGGAAGATGTGGGGCAACAGTGTTCACAACGCACCCTGTGGACGGCACGGTGCACCCGGCTCCCAGCATGGCCCTCCCACTGGTAGCACCTGCCCGGTCTGCCCACCGGTTACCTCACTGCAGCTGCGGAGCGGAGCTCCAGGCAGGCAATGACGTGTCTCTGCTCAGATACCTCTGGGTCCCCGCGTCCCCTGTCTTCTTGGGGTGCACATTCCCACGAATGCCTCTGACGAGCTCCTCTCCCCTCCGGTACATAAAGGCTCACTGGCAGTCATGCTCCCTCCTCCCACTGCCATGCAGCTGCTGTCACCTAGTACCTCAGGGACTGGCTGTCCCCAGATGCCAGCGACATTTTGCTCATTTCTGGGCTGACATTTCGGCTCTTGTTCTGCTCCTCTTCCCTTTAGTGTCTGGCACTGTGGCCCCAGACTTCCGTCCCCACTGTCCACACTCAGAGCAACATACCCACCTCTGCGGTTCCCATGGTTACCCCCAGCTGATGACCCCAGGCCTCCCCCGACCCCTCTGCAGAACCGGCTCCTGTGTCCAGCCAATTACCCGAGACCTCCCCTGGCCGTGGAGCCCCTGCCCGCTGTGCTCTTCCTCGCAGGGAGTGGTGGGGCTCTCCACTCCACCCAGACGCTCCCCGAGCTCCCACGTGGACTCTTCCCCTCTCCTCCCTCCACATCTGAGCAAGCGCCGAGTCCTTCTGCCTCACATCTTAGATGCCTCCAGAATCGGGTCTGCTGTCTGTGCTCGGACTGCTGTCCACCCTGTCCTTGTTCAGATTCCGACCCCCCCAAGCTGGATTATTGTCACCACACTCTCACTGGTGATCCTCCAGTCTCTCCTGACTCTCTCTGATCCATCGTCCAAGTGGCAGGAAATCACACACAGACGCCCCTCCCGGCCATGTCCATCACATGTTCTTAGCATGAGCCCCGTGCTCCTGAGTCAGCCCCTCTGTGGCCTCACCCCCTCTCTTGCTCCTGCCCCTCCTGGAATCCCTGGCTGCTGTAGGAGGTGCCCCTCCAGCCCCATGAGAGCACCATGCTGACTTGGTCCCGCTGCTGCCCGGCCAGTCGCCCTTCAGGACTTGCCTCAGACATCGCTCCCCGCTGACAGGCTCTCCTGAGCTCCCAGCGCTATTGTTAGCTGGTCCCAGAGATGGGGGATTTCAGGGCACCCCCAGGCTTCTGCTTTCATTGGAGTTCCCGGTACAGGGGAAAAGTGCATTTGTGGAGAGAGAGGAAGATGAGGGGCAAGATGAGGGGCTTGGTTTGGGGGACGCTGGGTTTGCAGCGCCTATGGGACACCCTGTAGAGAGCTCCGGAGCACCCCGGACACCCAGAACACCCGCAGGAGACGACACAAGATGTCAAGGTGGGGGTGGGTGCGTTACTGGTTAATCATCTGTCCATGGCTTTTTAGTGTCTAACATGTGCCAGTCATTGTTTCAGACAACTGAGATAAATCAGGAGAAGAAAACAGTCCCAAACTCTTGCCTTCATGAAATGTAAATTCTAGTGAGGGCAGGAAAGAAGTTGGAAAAATAAATACTACCCATAATATTAAGGAAATTATTTAGAGTGCAAAAGGTGGTGAATGGATGGGAAGAGGAGGTCAGGGTGGGTCTGACTGGGCCACCGGGAGGATGGGGGGCGCGCAGGAGAGGAGGTGCCACCAGGGCAGAGTCTTGAAGATGTCACTTAGCCTGTGGCTGTCTGTTGGACACACCAGGGGGAGGGAAGAGGAGGTGCAAAGGCTGTGGGCTGCGGAGTGCAAGAAGAGGTGGAGGGGCTGGGGCAAGGCTGGCTGCAGCAGGGTGACAGGGGGTGGCAGCAGACGGGGCCAACCGGGAGCGGGAGGCACCACGCAGAGCCTCCCGGCCATGGTGAGGACGTGGCTTTCCCTCTGACGGCAGTGGCATGGCACAACCCACCCTGTAAATGGCTGACGCCACAGCATGGACATCAGGCTGGAGGGAGGAGGCAAGGAGGGGGAACTCGTGCAGAGCCCTGGAGGGCATCGGGACAAGAGGCTGCAGGAGCGCAGGCCGGGCAGGAGGTAGCAAGAGCAGCCCTGTGCTGAAGGAGCCCCAGCCAGGCCTCCTGGCTGAGTCCCTGAGGATCAAAAAGGACACCAAGTCAATCTGTGTTGACAGCTGGGGTGGGATGACATTGACCAAGGAAAGTGTGAAGGCTAAGGGCAAGAATGAAGGTTGAGAAGCCTCCCCTCTGGAAGCAAGAAAGAAAGAGGTGCTGGTGAAGGTGGTGGGAGAGATGGGTGACATCTGGGGATGTGTGGCCCAAGCCAGGACACCGGGGCTCCTCCAAGAGGAGGGGGCCTGATTGGCAGGTAGGAGGCCATTAGTAACCTCAGAGGGAGAACGTATCGGGGAAGGTCTGGGGACAGAACCTCAACTTAACGGAGCAGGCGGAGTTAGTTTGGAGGTGGCACAGGGCTATCGGGAGCTGACGGCTCGGGGGAAGGAAAACAGCGATAGCATTCGGGGTACTCTGGCAATTGACCATTTTCCAAAACACCTCATCTTTTTATTTCTGGTGTCTTGAAGTGTAAGTACGTATTTTATTTGAAAGCTTTTCTGAACCCAATTCCGTGGAGTTCATGTCACAGTGGAAAGTATAAACACTACACAAGACCCTCCAGAATGTGTTTTTGGGGAAGATCGTCCCCAGGGACGAAGCCTGGAATGCGTGCCCAGTGCAGGGTCTGAGCCACAGTGCTGAGCTTGCTGGCTGGAGGGGACATGGCAGCAAGGACCGGGGGCAGAGGGCTTAGAAACCGACATCTCCCTGCCCATCCCTTGCCACGCCTGTCCCCCAAATCACCAAGACCCAAAGTCTGGCCCAGGCCCAATGTGAGGGGGTGAGGGGAGCGCCCCAGCTGCTAGTCGGCGATGGAGTTTGGGGTTGGTCTGCGATCGGATACAGGCTTGAGTTTGGGGCCTTGCGATGTCAGGCAGGGGACCGGTCAGGAGCTGGATCAGGGTCACGGGAACGGTCCTGCTTCCGAACGGACGCCTCCCTGGCACCCTTGGGCCACTTGGCCGGAGCAGTGCGTGTGTGGGAAGCGATGCTCAGGGCTCTTCAGAGTCCGTTTGCCTTTGTCGCCGCCCTCCGGCCTCCCAATTGCGAGGAAAACCCCCTCACCAGAGATGGGATAAGAGGAGGCTTGAAGGACAGGGACGAAAGCAGGAGCGAGGAAGGCAGAGAGCAGAGGAGGAGCTGCCGCAGCCAAGGGGCGGTCCTCCCCGGAGTCCTGGGCCCTCCGTGTCCCGAGGGAGGGCACAGGCACAGGTGCGTGTTCTGAGCAGCTCCAGCTGCCGTCTCCCGAGGCAGCCCCCGGCCCAGCCCTGCCTGCTCAGGCCCCGCCGGTCACTGGCATGAGACCCAGGGAACATGGCCTTTCAGAAACGTGCCTGCCAGCATCCTGTTAGCAGGCTGCAGCAGGAGAGAAGGAGCGGTGGTGTGCGGTGGACAGGCAGGACGGGTGTGAGGGCAGAGCAGGGTCACCGGCACGCCACGTTTGGCACAGATGCGGAGTGAGCAGGCCTGCGATGGCCTCTCCCCGTGGACATATGGGAATGGGAATCATGCCTGTGCCTCTGGGTGAAGATTTCAGGCTGCAGAGGGAGAGGATGTGGGGGTGGAAGGCGGGGCCCTGGGAGGGGGAGTCCCACGCCATGCAGCCACGTCCCGGGCCAGTAGTGGGGCAGGGGTCTCAACCGAGACCGCTGTCCCTGAGGAACCAGATCCCGAGGCTGCCCCCACCGACCCAATCACTTCAGTGGCAGAAGGAACCCACCCTGGTTGTCCTCAGCCTGGCACAGCCCAGCACTTCCCTCTGTCCTGCCCCCTGGCACCTCTGACCCCTCGGCCTCGGATGCAGCCCAGCCAGTCCTGAGAGCCCGCTGGTTTGTAGGTGGTACCAGGGAAGAAGGGGCTGCGTGTCCCTTCCCTGTCGTGCACAGATGTGGGGGCTCCAGGGTCCAACTATCATGCCCTGGAGAAGTCACTGCCCTACACTGCCCGTTAGCCTGGAGTCTCATGTGCGGGTGGCGCCTGGCTGAGAAGCAGGCCCAACCCTGGATGGTAAGAAACTCGCCCATTTACTGCTGACCCTCCCTGGTGCCCCGTCCAGACATTCAGGCCATTTGACCAACCTTCCTCCCCTGTCCATTCAGAGTCCACCCACACAGCCCTGCCCCCACCCTCTCTCTTTGGGGTCAGAGAGGAGTGGGACTTCTGCTTGGGGACAGAAGTGTTTTCTAGACTTAGTGGCCTGGCCTGGTCCAGGGAGCATGGACAGTGAGGGGCCCCACTCTAGTCCAGAGTCCAGGAAAGCTGCACTCTCCAGGGGACAGGGAAATTTGAGTTTCTGACATAAGCTAATAATTTCTTTTTCTCATGTATGGGAACATAAACACCATTGTATCAGTCTTAGCACAAACAGGCTTGTCTTGCAAATATTTCCAAAAGTTAGTTTTCTGGTGGCAGAAGAAATGGGAGCACACAGAGGCCTGTCCCTGCTTAGGGGGTCTGGGAGCTGCATTATTTGGAGAATCACTGAAGACCAGCCCAAGACAGGAGAATGCAGGGTGAGGGTTGCCATTGCCGTAAAGAAATTCTCCAGTGTCCAGCGTCTTTCTGCCGCTCAGGAAGGCTAGCAGACAGAGCAAATGGGAGCTCAATAAAGAAATAGAAGCTTCAGAAACATAGTAAGACCCCATCTCTACAGAAAAAAAAAAAAAAAAAAAGACGGGTTTGGCAGCATGCACCTGCAGTCCCAGCTACCTGGAGGCTTAGGTGGGAGGATGACTTGAGCAGGCAGGTGGAGGCTGCAGTGAGCTGCGATTGTGCAAGTGCACGCCAGCCTCAGCGACAGAGCAAGACCTTGAAGAGAGAGAGAGAAAGAAAGAAAAATAGTACAAGAAGTGGGCAGATGACTGGAACAGACACTTCATCAAAAAGGATTTAAAAATGGCACATGAGCCCTTGAGAAGATGTGTATCACCGTTAGCCACAAGGGAAATGCAGATCAAAACCATCATGAGACACCCTGCACACCCGTTGGAGTGGCTGAAATTAAACACAGGGACAGCCTGGGAGGGCAGAGCACATGTCACCCACACCTGGGAGGCAGGGAACCCGGGGCCTCGCTCGCTGTGGGGTGGATGCAGAATGTTACTGCCGCTCTGGAAAACGGTCTCACAGCTTCTTAGAGTTATCAAGCCAAAAACCTGCACACAAATGTTATAGCAGCCCCATCCACAATCTCCCAAAGCTGGCAATGGCCTCGCCGCCCTTCAGCCGGTCACTGGAGAAGCACACTGGCGTGCACCTGTATGCCGCGGTCGCGTTCAGCAACCAGAGCATGGATCCACACACGTGGGCGAGCTCGCATGTTTATCTTCATCGTCCGTTTGGACATCTTCTCGTGTTTCCAGTGTGCATTGGCCTTGTCACTAATCATGCTGGCACCTGTTCACATGCTTCCTGGCCAGTCGGGTCCTCCCCCCATGTGCCTGCTCAAGCCTTTCACCTGCTTTTAGTTGGGTCTGTGACTGGAAATAAAAGGGTCTTGATCCAGATCCCAAGAGAGGGTTCTTGGGTCTTGAGAAGGAAGGAATTCAAGGACAGTCCCAGAGTGCAGTGAGAAGAGACTTCATTGAAAGCTGCTCTGTTACAGAGCAGGGTGTCCTCGGAAACCAAGAATGGGGCCAGGCACGATGGCTCACGCCTGTAATGCCAGCACTTTGGGAGGCCGAGGTGGGTGGATCACCTGAAGTCAGGAGTTCAAGACCCGCCTGACCAACAGAGTGAAACCCTGTCTCTACTAAAAATACAAAAATTAGGCAGTGTGGTGCTGTGCACCTGTAGTCCCAGTTACTCAGGAGCTGAGCCAAAATCGCTTGAACCCGGGAGGTAGAGGTTGCAGTGAGCCAAGATCACGCCACTGCACTCCAGCCTGGGCGACAGAGCAAGACTATGTCACAAAATACAAAAAAAGGAAAGAAAGAAAGTTGGGGAGCACCCCAGCTTCGTTTTAAGTTTTTATTATATGAGGGTCTCGTCTATGCAAAGACCAAGCTAAGCTGTGTCTGTGTGTGGGTGAGCTGACAGCATGACAAAATGCATTATTCTATTGATTTAAAGAAAACTGTCCTTGACATTTTCGTGTGTGAGTCCATCAAAGCGTAACCAGAATTATCTAGAAAGCCTGTATGGTTATGGGCATTGGCACATCTGGACCTTCTGTCGTGGGAGGAGTATGTTTTTGCAGGCATTACCAAGCTGCCTCCCTCGCTGTAAACATCTCAGGGCCATGGGTCGTGATTGGCAAGAAGTGTTCTGGGCTAGTTTTAAGATGGAGCTGATTTTAAAATGGTGTCATTGCTCTCCTAGGCTCTTGCTTCCCCAGCAGGCTCACTGAAGTTCTCTTGTGGATGTTTGGGAATTCGTCATTCGTGTCACCAGGCTGCTTTCTGAACTGTGCGAATTAGAATCTGTTCTCTCACTCTGTGCTGCCTGTTTAGCCTCTTGCCAGGCTCTTCTGAGGAGTCCACAGAGTTCCAAACAAGAGACCCACTCCCAGCCCCGGGGCATGGGACTGGCCCATCTAGCCTTTAAGCTCGTCGTGGTTCCTATGTCCATTTGCCATGAGTAGATTCCCAGAAACCCAGGGTGAAGAAAATCAGCTCATGGAATTGTCCTGGAAGCACTCAGTGGTTTCGGGTGGACACGTGACCTAAGTAGACCCCATCGGGCTGATGTTATTCCTCAGTTAATGCAGAGATCGCCTCTCTCCTGATAGTCTCATTGGTTAGTTTTTTCCGTTAGGTTAGCACTTTGTAATATTCTGTTTAAGAAACATTTGCTTTCTGAAAAGTCATAAAGATATTTCCTGTGCTTCGTTCTAGCAGCTGTTTGGACTCATTGAAAAACCCATTTATAGACTCCTGTATCCTCAAGGTATTCTTTTTCCTTTTCCCCATTTGTCATTGATTTTTTTTTTTTTTTTTTGGAGACAGAGTCTCACTCTGTCACCCAGGCTGGAGTGCAATGGTGCAATCTGTCACCCAGGTTGGAGTGCTTGGCTTACTGAAACCTCTGCCTCCTGGGTTCAAACAATTCTCCTGCCTCAGCCTCCCGAGTTTGTGGGATTACAGGCACACACCACCATGCTCGGCTGAGTTTTGTATTTTTAGTAGAGATGGGGTTTCAGTGTGTTGGCCAGGTTGGTCTTGAACTCCTGGCCTCAAGTGATCCCACCCACCTCAGCCTCACACATGCTGGGATCATCAGCATGAGCCACCACACCTGGCCTTGTCATTGGTTTTAACACAGACTTGTCCATCTTTGAAAGGGATGTTAGTTTTAGCCACCATGTGGGTCCACACTTCTGGCAGCAAGACCAGTCCAGTGTGTGCCTCCCTGCAGCCACCAGCTATTCACATGGGGCAGGGGCACTGGTCACCCAACCAGTGGGCTATCTCAACCACACAGCAGTATGGATGCCTTCCCTGTCAGCCCTAGATATCCAGACAGATAAAGGCACAATCCGCCCCATCGACCCATATAAATTCTGCCATAAAGTTTTAAGGTATAGCTACGGTTTCCCACTTGGCATCATCCCTGCCTCCAACATCTGCAGTTCCACCTCTGGTCCCAGGACCACCGCACCGCATAGGGAATGGGAGAGATGCCGTGATGCGGGGAAGAGCAGCACGGTTGTACCAGTGTCTCCCCCGCCCCTTGCCTACGAGTCCTACGAAAGAGGAATCTTTTGCAGCCCCCATGTTGATGTAGGCACACACTCATGAGGTCATGAAGCTGGCCCTCCATGCTTTTATTACCAGTTTAAACAAATTCTTTAACTGCTCGTTTCAATTCTCTACCAAACCACGGCTCTGAGGACGATATACAGCGATCTATCCATCTGTGATGGTAAATACTGAGTGTCAACTTGATTGGATGGAAGGACACAAAGTATTGATCCTGGGTGTGTCTGTGAGGGTGTTGCCAAAGGAGATTCACATTTGAGTCTGGGAGAGGCAGACCCACCCTTAATCTGTATGGGCACCATCCAATCAGCTGCCAGCGCAGCTAGAATATAAGCGGGCAGAAAAATGTGAAAACAGACTGGCCCAGCCTCCCAGCCCGCGTCTTCCTCCTGTGCCGGACGCTTCCTGCCCTCAAACATTGAACTCCAAGTTCTTCAGTTTTGGAACCTGGACTGCCTCTCCCCGCTCCTCAGCCTCAGATGGCCTGTTGTGGGACCTTGTGATCGTGCGAGTTAATACTTAATAAACTCATATATATCTATCAGTTTATTAGTTCTGTCCCTCTAGAGAACCCTGACTAATACACCTTTTGATGTGACACCTCTTTTTCATCATGGGACACTATGAGCTGTGACGTGTGTTCCCTGGCTTGAGGAAATGTAACTCCATGGACACACTGGTGCAGCATCTTCTGTTCCGGTCCTTTATAGTATCTTGAGCATTTGCGTTGATCTGTGGCTATGCAATGCCCAGTCCAGAGCAAGCGTCTCTTCCTGCAGCACCCATCTGTGACCTCCTGAAGTGACCAGCAGTGGTGTGACATAGTCTACTGCCCAGCTATGTGTGGGGCGCTCTCCCCAGGGAGTCCGCTGCGTAGACATCTGCAGTCTGTCCCTCTTATTTGAACACAGGACAGTTGGCATCTTGTGCCTGAGAGGCTACAGGGGGGACATGTCAGGTGCACTCCATCCTTGCGCAGCTGCAGCCCCCACGTCCACTCAGTCCATGGGCCCTGGTGGCCACCTCAAGTGAGTACCTGCACCAGGATTTCCATTTGCTGGTTCCAATCACTTTCTGAAGCTGGAAGGAGGTTCTTCTGACAGACATTGACATGTTCTTTAATGCACCCCCTGAAATTCCCATAGCAATTTCCACTGGGCCTTGCCCCATTCTTTACTGGTCCAGTTTCTGTTGCCCACCTGCTTGGCCACATAGCCAGGTCGTTGGCCACTGCCCATAAGTCAGTAAACACCCATCACAGGGGCTCTTACTGTTGTTCAATTCTTCCAATACCACAAGGAAAATAGCATCTACTTCCATCCACTGAGCTGATTTATTCTTACCTTCTTTAATCAGCTTTTTCATCAGTTGGTCATAGCTTGGCAGCCTCCCAAACAGGATGCTACCCATCCTCCTTGGAATCACTGTCCTTAAACCAAGCAGCTTATCCTTGGTCCATCCAGAGCTGCTCATAGGACACCTCCCATGTGGCAGTGGGATAGCCGTCCCCCGGGTGGTCCTAACATCAGCCACGGAGGAAAGTGAATACAGTGAACCCTTTCCAGGCATCCCCTTGCAGGATGCTCCCGTGTTAACCATTTCCATTTTATTCTGGAACTCTTCTGGGAATTACTCTCCTTATGAGAGTGTTCTCTGACATCATCCAAGACATTACGGGCATGTCAGGTGTCATGACTGTTTCCTGTCATTCAATCACAGTGGTAGTGCCAATGAATGCCCAATAGCAAGCTAGTTATTATCTCTCAAAGAGTCTATGTCATATTGGTGCATCTGAAAATATTCTGGTTCAAAACCTCAACGTTTGCCACTGGGTGGCACTCATAGGCTTTAGCCAGAAGCTCCAGCCTGCATGCAGTGTGAGTTGCAGACGATTCTGGAATTATATCTGAGTGTGTCTCATTAGGGCTCAACAACATCGATAGAGCTACTGCTTTTTGTTCAGGTCACTGTTCAAATGGCCTCCTTCCGGTAGTCTCATGGAGAGGAGCTACCAATGTTCCCAGCTGTGGAATACACAACCTTGAAAATCCAAATGCCCCAATCATGCACTGTGTTTCTTCCTTAGTTCCAGGTGTAGGCAATGACACCAGTTAATTTGTAGTTGCCCGTGGAGTGTCAAGGGTGGTTTCTGCCCATGTTATTCCTAAAAATTTCACCCTTTGGACAGGCCCTACTATTGCTGCTGGATTTATCAACCAGCCTCTGTTAGTCACGTGCATTCGCTTCCACTTCAGGTCAGTTCCAGCTTACTTTTCAGTTTCTGATATTATTGTGATATCCATTTTTTATGTTTTATTACACTCAAGACCTGTATCAATTTGAAATCTCTTCTAACTGAGTTATAACAGCAATCTAGTAAATTCAAACCCTGTAGCAGTACAGTAAATGTAAATTGAGATTCTTTCTACATGAAAGATAATGCAGTTGGCTCTTTTCTGAGATTGAGAACAAAGAGCCTGCAAGAACAGTCACTGAGTAAAATCTCCCTTTGCTTTCTGTATTTTTTGAATTATTAAAACCATATTAAGAACTGCTGAAGCTGTTAGTTGCAGCCCTTTATTGAAGGTTTGAATTATCTGCTGATAGTGTTTACAATCCATCTACCTGTTCACAGGCCACACAGAGCTAACAATCTCTTTATAACCATTCTAGCTTCTATTGTTAATTAAAGTGGTAATCTTTTTTTGTCTACCTAGTGTTCTACATTGTTTCAAATTAATAACCTCTATGAGCTCTGGCAATTCTATGGATTCTCATTTAGTATGTCCAATTTACTCTAACTGTAAATCCCCACTTGGACTTTACCAACAGGTTTGAAGCCACAGTGCACTGGATTTCTGTGTCAAGTGGTCCCAGAAAAATTAGTCTCCCTTTTCAGCCATTTTACCCACACATGTGCATATGACTTTGGGTCTCCCACCAGTTGTTGGGCCAGAAGACCCTACAGCTTTGTCAATTCTCAGCTTGAGTACCGCAAAATATTGATAAGAGAAACACCAAAACCTAAAACAAATTGCTGAAAGAAAATGACAAAGACCTAAAATAAAGTAGATATACTATGTTCATGGATTAAAAATTTCAATATTGTTAAGATATTAATTCTTCCCAAATGGATCTATAGATTAATGTACTCACAATAAAAGTACTAGCAGGCTTTACAAATTGAAAATCTGACTCTAGATTTGTATAGAAAGGAAAGGACCTAGAAGAGTTCAAACCATTAAAAAAAAAAAACAGCATTGGAGGAAATCTGCTGCCTGATTTCAAGACCTACTATAAAGTTACAGTAAATTTAGTGTAAGATTGGCATGATGACAGATATGTAGCCCAGTAGAATGGAATATACCATGATTCAGAAATTAACCACATATAAACGGTAAATTGATTTTTGATAAAAGCGCTAAGGTAGTTTGATGGGGAAAGACAGCCTCTTCAACAAATTATCTTGAAACAATGGAAATAAGAATACATTAACTTGAATGTTTTTGCATGTGGGGTGTGTGTGTGTGTGTGTGTGTGTTTGTGTGGTGGAATAACTTTTAATATTTTAGCAAGTATTGAATTGCTGCAGATTTTTCTTAGTGGAATGTTCCTTTTGATACAACATCATGAGATATAGTGTATTAAAATACTCCATTTTAAGTGTAAAGTTTTGTGAATTTTATTGAATGTATACAATTGTGTAATACTACGACAATCGAGATAGAACATTCAGTCATTCCCAAAAAAGTTCATTTATGTCCATTTGCAGCAAATTACCTCTACCCACTGTCTCAGGGAATTATTGATCTGCTTTTGGTCACTATAGATTATGTTTGCCTTTTCTAGAACTGTATGTAAGTGGAATCATACAGTATGGCTTCGTTTGCTCAACATGTTTTTGAGATTCATCCATATTGTTGGGTGCACAATTTCTTCCTTTTTTATTGTTGAATAGTATCCCCAGCGTATGGATAAACCATACATTTTAATCTACTTGCCTGTTGATTGGTATTTGAGTTGTTTCTATATTTTGGCTATTATGAATAAAGCTGTTATGAATATCTGTGTATGGATCTGTGTGTACAGAGATTTATTTCCGTTGGATAAATAATGCATGCAATTTATGGGTTACCTAGACATTGTATTTTGAGCTATATAAGAAACTTACAATTTTTCATGGGCTGTACCATTTTATATTGTCACCAACAATATATGGGGGTTTTAGTTGCCTTGCATCCTAACCTAGATTTAGCAATGCCATTCTTAGCTCTTCAAGTGAATGTGCCAGGTATTTTATTGTGGTTTTAATTTCCATTTCTCTAATAACTAACAATGTTGAGCATGGTTTCATGGGTTTATTGCCCATCCATGTATGTCAGGAATTGTGAAGAATTTGAGATTTTACCTAATTATGGGCCACCAATTAAGCTGCCACACTTTCATGGATGTCGACAGAAGGCATGAGTCTCCTGTATTAGAGACAACGGAGTTCACTACTCATGACATGGAAGAAAGCATAAACTTCATGCCTGCATCATTTCCCCTTGCCTATTCCCATCAACCACAAGGACGATGTTGAGAGGTTCCGGTGGATACCGATTCAGGTGAGTTTCCATTACTGCCAAGAAATTCTGAGCTCATAAAGGGTTGTAAGCTGCCTATGTGGAACAGCATACAAACTGCCTCTGTCATGTTAGCATTTCTGTTTATTTATTGAATGGTTCCTCGCTTTAAGGTAGAATCATCTGATATTGGTATAGCTGTACAAGATTTCTTTTGGTTAACTTTACGACACAAAGTATTAACTTTTACTTCTGCTTCCATCTTTTTTGTGTTCTTTTTAAAATTTTTTTATTTTTTATTGCATTTTAGGTTTTGGGGTACATGTGAAGAACATGCAAGATTGTTGCATAGGTGCACACATGGCAGTGTGATTTGCTGCCTTCCTCCCCTTCACCTACATCTGGCATTTCTCCCCGTGCTATCTCTCCCCAACTCCCCACCCCCGCTGTCCCTCCCCTATTTCCCCCCACAGACCCCTTTAAGGTGTATCTCAGCCAACCTGATAACCTCAGCCTTTTAAACAGAATATTTAAATAATTTAATGTAAATGCTAACATAATTTTTTTGACATCTTTTGTCTATTTTTTAAAAATGTGCCCCTCTTTTATACTCCTCCTTTTATCTACTTTCAATTGAATTAAATTTTTTTTTTGGTATTTCAATTTTTCCTTTATTAAATTTTTATATATTCTTTATTATTTTCTGGCTATCCTACAAAAGACAACATGCATTATTCTCTTATTACAATCTATTGAGAATGATTATAAGCGCTAAGATAACGTTGGAACTTTAAAATAGTTTATCTTTCTCAACTTTTGCAAAATTCTACATAAATCTTAAAGTATGTGTCCTTACTCTTATTGTTCATACAACTGACAGTTGTTTGTCTACTTATTAATAATTAAATTACTCTATTAATTTTTATATTTTGAAGGTTCCATCTGGGATCACTATGGGGAATTCACATTTAAATAATACGGACATCATACATTTCTCTATTTAGGACTTCTTTAATTCCTCCTACCAAAGTTTTGCAGTTCTTAGTGCAGACATCTTCCACACCTTTTATTAGATTTATTCCTCATGATTTTATTGATAATAATAGAAATAAATTTAAAATTTTTTATTTTTTCTATTTATTTGTTGCTATTTTACAGAAAAACAGTTCATTTTTGTATAATCAGTTATGTCCTGTGGCCTTACCAAATTTACTTACTAGATTTAATAGTTGAATTATAGATTCTTGAGTATTTTATATGTAGAAAATTGTAACATTTAAACTCCTTTTTTGTCCAATCTCTACGTGTTTTTTCCCTTGTGTTATGCATTTGCTGAAACCTTCAGCAAATGTTAAATAAGAGCATAAAAGCAGATATCATTGCCTTATTCCGGATCTTAGAGGGAAAAACATTCAGTTTCTTCACATCATGCATGATGTCAGCTTTAAGTTTTTATCAATGCTCTTTTTCTGGCTTGAGACAATTTTCTTTGATTCGTCTGTCCCTACTTTCTGAAATATGACTTTGAATGGATGTTGAATTTTTGTCAAAGGTCTTTTTCCTTCTGAATTTATTGAGATGATCACGTGGTGTTCCTCTTTTATTCTGTTGATACGGTAAGCACAAGGATTACTTTTGCAGGTATTCAATTGTGAATTCATGGAAGAAAACCTGCTTGGTCATGATGAGATGCTCTCTTTTGTATTGCTGGATGTGTCTGTTGATATTTTTAGAGACTCTAGTGTCTATGCCTATGTTAACGAAGGCTTGGTCTGAAGCCTCCTTCCCCTGTTGTGTCTTCTCTGTATTTTTATAGAAGGGTTTTTACTAGCTTTGACCACAAGTTGGAAAACAGCACCTCGTTTATTTTCCTAAAGAGTTTCCTAAGATTGGTGTTATTTCTCATTAAATTTTTGTTAGCAATTTCAATGAAACTACCTGGTCCTTGCATTTTCTTGGCCAGAAGGTTTTGTTTACAAATTTCATTTATTCAATAGATATGTGGCTTTTTAGGTTTTTCTATTGTGCTTGTTTGAGGTTTGATTAGGTGAATTTTGAAAATATCTGGACTTCTTATCAAAGTTTTTGAATTTTCATTGGAAGGCAGCTATGCTCACCACTATACCACCAACGCATTGAGTTTTCATTGGGTCTGGTGTTACACACCGGTAGTCCCAGCTACTCAGGAGGCTGATGCAAGAGGATTGCTTGAGCCCAGGAGTTCAAGGTGGCAGTCAGCATTGATTGCACCACTGCAGCCTAGGTCATGGAGTGAGGCACTGTCTCTATTTTAAAAATAATAAGTTATTGAATTTATTGGCTAATTATAGGATGAAAATTATTTTGACTGCTCAACCTGTGTTGGGCAGAGAACCTCACAGTCAAGCATTTTTGGAAAACTCTTCTACTTTGCTTGGCCTGCATCCCCCATTCTTCCTGGGAAAGGGAAAATGCTAATTTAATACTCTTCAGCTTTTGCAATGGATATTTGAGGAGAAAGATGCTTGTTCATGTCTATTAGAGCTCAGGAAACCACTACGGAAATGAGACAGGCCTCTGAATTCAGCACTGTGAAGTTGAGTCAACAGCATTCAGCTTCATTGTTTCCAAACAACATGTCTCTTTAAAGCAAAGTTACATATTTTAGGATTATAAAATGCTTTTTAAAAATAAAGTTAACTCTTCCATTTAGAGTATTTACTCAATTTACACTTAATACAATAAATGACATGTTGAAGTTTCCCATTTTAATGTCTGTCTATTTCCTTTGTTCACTGTTTCTTTTTTTACTGTCCTCTTTGGATAAGTTATGCATTTTAAAAATGTTCTGCTTCATTTTCCGTATTGATATTTTAGCTACACTTCTTGTGTTAGTGTGGTAGACAGAATAATAAACCCCTAATGATGTCCACATTTTAATCTCCAGAATCTGCTACTGTTACCCTACATGGCAAAAAGACTTTGCAGATGTGGTTAAGACAAGGATCTTCAGTTAGGAAGATTACCCGGCGTTATTTTGGTGGGTTCAATGTGATCACGGGGTTCTTAAAACACAGCAGAGGAAGGCAAGAGTCACAGAAGGAGATGTAATGGTGGAAACCCAAGTCAGTGTGGTGCAGCTGAGAGCCAGGGTATGCAGGCAGCCTCTCAATGCTGGAAAATGCAGACTCTTCTGAATTGACTTCAGATGAAGTGCAGCTCTTCTCACACTTTGATTTTAGCTCCATAAGACCCATGCTGGACTTTATGACCTCTAGAATTGTAATGGAATTTGTTACAGCAACAATAGGAAATTAATACGGTTAGTTTCAGGGGTTATTCCAGAAGTTGAAATATGCACCTTTAACATATTACAGCCTATCTTCAACTAATATTATACTATAAGATGAACTATTGGGAAATGTTACATTTCTATAATTTCATTTACTCCCCTCCTGAACTTTTTGTTTTTTTTTTGTCTTATGCTTTCTAAAAAATTATTTTATCTTTGCTCATATATTCACTCTTTCCTTTTCATGTCCTCTAATACTTCATTGAAGATTCAGGGCTCCAATTAATATCATTTTCTTTTTGCTGGGAGATCTTCCTTTAGAATTTCTCTTAGTGCAGGTCTGAAGGTTCCAAATGATCTCAGCTTCTCTGTGCCTGATAATGTCTTCAATTAGCATGCATTCTGAAGAATATTTTTGCTGGACATAGAATTCTACGCTGACAGTGTTTTCTTTTCAATACCTTAAAAATGTTGTTCCATTGTTTTCTTACCTCCATTGTGTACAAGGAAAAGTCAGATGCCATTTTTAATGTTACCCCAGTGTTTCTTATATTATTCCAGTTTTATATAATTTTTCTTTTAGCAGTTTGAATATGTCGGTCTGCTACTTTCTGGCTTCATTATTTCTGATGATGTTAGGCATGAATCTGATTGAGTATTAGGTATGTGAGGAGTCATTTTTGCCTTGTTGATTTCTCTTATTGTCTTGGGCTTTTGAAAGTTTGACTATGATACGTTTAGGAATGGATCCCTTTGGATTTATTGTAAGTGAAATTCATTAAGCTTCTTCTATTTATAGATTAATGTTTTTCATCAAGTTTGGGATGTTTTCCACCATTATTTCTTCAAATCCTTTTTATACTTAATTTACTCCTCTCCTTCTGGGACTCCTAGTATGTATGGGTTGGTACGCTTGATGGTGTCCCACAAGTCTCTGAAGCTCTGATTACTTTTAATTATTCTCTTGTCTTTCTGTTTCTTAATCTGAATAATCTCTATTGACCTATCTTCAAGTCGGCTGATTCTTTTTTCTGTAGTTGAGCACTTCTAGTAAATTCCTTTGTTTCAGTTATTGTACGTTTTGTCCCCAAAATTTCTGTTTGGGGACATACATATACATATATATCTTTACATATAATATATATTATATATATTATAATAATATGATGTGTGATTTCTAACTCTGTATTGGTATTTTCTATTTGATAAGGCATAATTGCCATGCTTCCCTTGGATTCTTTAAACATGATTTTCCTCAGTTCTTTGAACATGTTTGCAGTGGCTGAATTCATGTGTTTGTCTAATAAGTTTTAGACAAAACACTAACAAGATCCCATTAAAAACAGTTTTAACTGACTGCTTTATTTTTCTATGCAAGACGTACTATCCTGCTTCTTTGTGTCTCATTGTTTTTCATTAATACATTGACATTTTAGGTAATATAATGTGACAGCTCTGGAATAAGCCCACCCTTGGTTTATTGTAGGTGGTTTTGTAGCTGTTTGTTTAATGACCTTCCTCAGATTATTCTGTAGAGTCTGTTTTCTCTACAGTTTATGGCCCCTGAAGCCTCTGGGTATTTTTTAAATTCTGGTTTTTCTTCTTAATCCTGGCTTTCTCAGCATCACCTTTGACTTGCCTTGACTTATTTGTCAGTCAACATTCATTGAGATTTTCTTAAATGCCATCAGCAAGTAAGGCTTCCACCCTGTCCCAAGGATAACTGTGTGTGTTTGGGGTCACGCCTTCAAATCTATCTTAGCCTTTACTTTCTGCTTGTACAGGGCCTCAAAGTCAGCCAGAGGTGACTGGGCTCCTCCAGTCTCTCCTGGGCTTGTGTGCAGACACAAGCTTGTAAGCAGACTTCTGGATCCCCCAGGAATACAGATAAGCTTTTCAAAGCCTCTGGGTATCTTATACCCCATATCTTTCTTTTAAAATTTTAGCTGAGTTCTTATTTGCCCCAGAAATAATGATATTGCAGCATTAGGCAATTGCAAAGGTACACGCTTGCTGCTGACTCTTCAGCAACGTCCTGGGGGTACCTCTGAGCTCTCTGGGTCAGACCCAACAGCCATGGCATGGCTTTCTCGGGGAACTGCAGATCACAATGACGATGCTGTAGGGTTCGGGTTCTTGGGAAGTTTCAGAACCAGCCTTCCCCTTTTGGTGGCTGCAAAGCTGCTGGTTTTCAAGGCTACCACAGCATGCTGGTGGGAAAGATGAGGTGAGAGGCATCAAGTTAAAATGCCATAGCCCTTGTGGTTCTAACCAAGTTCCAGTCATTTTGTTTTTAGTAAACACCCTTCAGAATGTCATAAGCTTTGGCAAATTTGTGGAATTTTCAAAAAGTTGACTTTGATAATTGATAATTTTGCCAGTATGTTTGTTACTTTAAAGGAGGATCTTTTTTTTTTTTTTTTTTTTTTTTTTTTTTGAGACTGAGTCTCTCTGTGTCCCCCAGACTGGAGTGCAGTGGCACAATCTTGGCTCACTGCAACCTGTACCTCCTGGGTTCAAGTGATTCTCCTGCCTCAGCCTCCCAAGTAGCTGTCACCATGCCCAGATAATTTTTTTGTATATTTTGTAAAGATAGGGGTTTCATCATGTTGGACAGTCTGTACTCAGACTCCTGACCTCAAGTGATCTGCCCTCCTCAGCCTCCCAAAGTGCTGGGATTACAGGCATGAGCCACTGCAGCTGGCCTGGAGAATTTGATTTATAGAAACCCTGGTGCTGCCATTTGGAAGTCCTGCCTCTGGTTTCATTATTCATTGCTGTGTTTCTTGAACATTTATTCTTAAATTGATGTTTTATCCCATGCCAAGTCTCATTTGGTCAAATTTCTATTTCTAGTAATTTTTAAAAATGAATTCATGAGAGGTAAACTTTCCAACAGCTTCTATATTCCAAGATAAACACTGAATATGAATTAAAACTTCAAAAAAAAGAATTATCAGCAACCAATAAATGTAAGAAAATATGTTTGACATGGTTTAAAATTAAGTGAATGTGGTTTGAGAAACAACATTGAAGTACTGTTGTTTTCTTCAGGCCTGTCAGAGCAGCCGAAATTCAAAAATACTAATTAAATTTAATCATCACGGGTTGTGGAGAAATAGGCCAACTCAGCACTCTGTAGTGTTAATTAGCATTTCACGGTTGGAGGATAATTTATTAGTCCATGTGAAAGGAACCTATCTTCTGACACTTTTCATCTATTTTTATGAATCTCTCCCCCCAAAATCATTGTTCTGATACAGACAGACTCTTGCTGCAGTGCCTTAGGAAACAATAGAAATACAAAAAACTTCAACAGGGGCCAGGCACAGATGCTCACACCTGGAATCCCTGCACTTTGTGAGACTGAAGCAGGTAGATCACCTTAGGTCAGGAGTTCGAGACCAGCCTGGCCAACATGGTGAAACCCCATCTCTACTAAAAATACAAAAATGAGCCCTATTTGGGAGGCTGAGGCAGGAGAATCACGTGAACCCGGGAGGCGGAGGTTGCAGTAAGCTGAGATCACACCACTACACTCCAGCCTGGGTGACAGAGTGAGGTCCTGTCTCAAAAAAAAACCCTTTCAATAGGATATTGGTTAAATAAAACATATAAACTGCAGTCCACCCATATAGAGGAAAACTGTGAAGCTATCAGAGACAGAGAGGGAAAAAATAACAGATAGACACAGAAATATAAAATCTAAAAGAATATGCAACAAAGTGTTTAGAACAGATAAGTAAAAATGAAAAATGGGCTTGGGTATTTATGGGAAATTGCCATAATATCTATAGCCTTCTGTGTAGTTCATATTTTTAAAAACAATAAAAAGTTTATTGATTCAGCTATCCTATTTCTTGGGAACACAGTCATGTGGAAAGAAATCTATAAATATATGAGAATAAGAAATGAGATACTGAAGTCCCTTCTTACTTTCCAATCTTCCTTCTCCTTCCCCATTACCCTTGTTAGATGCAAGTGATGTAAACAGACTTACATCACCCAGTTCTCTGCCTTTGCATTTATATACACTGATTTTCACCTGGGTATGTATTGAGTATTCCCAACATGAATGAAGTTCTCCTACATACGTTAAAACTTGTGTTGTTTTCACTCTTTCTTTCTTTCCCCCTTTCTTTCTTTCTTCTTTCTTTCTTTCTTTCTTTTTCTTTCTTTTTCTTTCTTTCTTCTTTCTTTTCTTTCTTTCTTTCCAGCTGCAAGGGGGAGGAGCACTAGCATCTGCAAGTCTGGCCTCTGTCACGGAAGGGTGGCGATGCTAACCACCTGAAAACAGAGGAAATGGCTGACTTTGAAGGCAGCCAACAGCACCAGAAACCATTACTCTCATAATACATGTTAACATCTGGTTGAAAAAAATATCCCTCCTCGTTGCTCTTTTTCAAACTTTTATCATTTTTTGCACCTTTTCTCTTTATGATTGACGTTGGAATGTATGTGGCTTGTAAAATGCATACAGCTTGTAAAATTTTAGTTGGTCTGGGCTTCATTTTATGATGGGATTGGACTAAGTGAACTTTTGAATATTTCCAGGTTCTCTGATTCTAATCCCACGAGATATTGAGCCATATGGACCCCAGTGTTTTGATGGTTTAGACAAAGGAGGAGCCTCGCGTGGGGATGGGTTGCTCGTCTGGGCCCATGGATGGTGAGGCCTGCCTTTGCAGATGCTGGTGGTTTGGCAACTTGAATCCCTCAGAAGATGCAGCTGGCCAAGCTAGCTCACTGGAGGCTGGGGCCAAAAGCCAGGCTCATTACGATCTGCGGTCTGACTGCATGTGCTCCCTGAGCTGGCTGCCAGCCAGACCCAGCTCATTAGGATCTTCATGTTGTCTAGGCTGAGGTCTCCAGAGTTTACTTCCCTCCTCTTTCCATCTCAGCATCCAGATTCTCCAAGGTCCTTTCTTTGGCCAAACTCTATCCATGTTTGATTAGCTCATTAGAAACTCTTTAATGAGGCAAGAGTTTCAAGCCTGTTAGCAGCAGAGTTAGTTTGAAGATAGAACCCTGTGGGAATATGTTACTTTTGGGTTGCAGAAAACAAGCTCTGGGATTATTAGTAAACAGTTCGAAGTGATGACTGACTAACTTCTGATAGGGCTAGAATAGAGACCAGATAGCAAAGCACAACTTTAA
Source organism: Sapajus apella (assembly GCF_009761245.1). Lineage (NCBI taxonomy): Eukaryota > Metazoa > Chordata > Mammalia > Primates > Cebidae > Sapajus > Sapajus apella. The sequence continues at coordinate 484,791 of NW_022436950.1, read as the reverse complement.
TTAATTTAAAAGGTAATAAAAAAATCATCTTAAAAATAAAAACCCTTGGCTAACACTGGCTGACATAAGTGCCATTGATTACGTCATTATACCAATTAAAGCTGTATTGTATCAAGGTGGCTGGATACACACATTTTCTTTTCTCTCTCTTATACCAGATCCCAGTAAATAATGTAAAAGATGGTTTCTGAATGTAATAAATTCATAATAATTTGGAAAATCAGGAACAAATGTCATCAGCAAAAAGGTATTTTGAAGAACTCTTCAGAAAGGAAAAAACAATCTGTAGAGTGAGCAATACAGTACAAAGCCCCAAATATATACAGAATTTTGCTAAGGGCTGGGCATGGGTGGGCTGTATGAGCAGATGCAGGACACAGAAAGAGACTCGGGGCATCCACCAGGTGATGTTCTCGGGAGCTATTTTTGGACGAGTCTAGATCAGCCAGCTCCTCCCCAGTTTCTCATAGTGTACAGGTAGGTGCCTGCCTACAGGTTTAAAGAGTGATGCTTTGTGGGAACTGGAGGCAGAGAGAGGTATGTCCCCAGATGGGTGACACGGATGTCACAAGACAAGATTCTGGCCCATCCTCTTTATCAAATAAACAATGAGACAGCTGAACATACATAGAGTATTCCAGAAAAGTAAATGTTTTCAAGGAAGACAGATAAAAGAAATAATGGTGAAAACCAGGAAAGCACAATATATTTTAAGACTCATGACTTTTGATACAGAATGTAATATAATGTTTATATTTGTAAATAAAAGCTGGTTCTAAGATGCTGAAGGATGTTAATATGAGCGTGTTGGTCTAAGGGGAAGATCATGTTAATGTTCTGAGTTTCTTGAGGAATGGCGATTCTGACTCACTCCAGACATCAATACAAAGAATACATTTAACACGTATATTAAAAATGTAAGATTAGCTACTGGAGAAATAGAAATAAATGTGTAATATACAAATACTGAGAATAAAAAAATGGAAGAAAAACTCAATGATTTGTATAAAAATTAGTAAGAAAAGAGGTAACAAAATGGTCAACAGAAAATACAAGAAAATACATGAGTTATAAGTTTAAAAATATCAAAAAGCCCAACAAAGATAAATGTAGTAAATTAGCCTATTCATAGGAAGTGGCTTCCAAAATGGTCAAAAAAACAAACAACTGCATGTTTTTTGATGCTTTATACATGAGATATATCTAAAACAAAATGACACAGATAGTTCAAAAAGAAAGAATGGAAAATGATACAACAGGAATTCTGTTCCTGGCAATGGAAAAGGAAAGCCACTTCACACAAATCCTCTTGCTGAAATATGAAATATTTAAAAACATTTTTACATTGTTTAAAATAATCAGGTAGTGACTAGGATATCAGGGATGAGGAGACTAAGATAGAAATGTAGATGAAACCAAGATAGGTGAGAATAAAATGTGTTGGGGCTCTTTCCTTTGAGAAAATTGGCAACTGCTAAAGTTGCTACTGAGATGCTGAAAAGCAATTGGCATTCAAAGGTTTAAATTGGCACCTACTAGAAGGACAAAATTGGCACCTAATAGAAGAGCGTGTAAAGAGCAACATCCTAGAAGCAGCAGTAAACTAAAAGTAGACTAGCTTTCACAAGGTCTCACACTATCTCCCAGATTCAAATCTTACTATTTCTGACTGAATTAGTGTGGTCAGAGATTGCTTGCCTGGCTGCTGACTAGAAGCAAGAGTAAATCCCCTCAGACATCATCCAGAGCCTGAAATTGTCCACACATTTTAAGATATATAATATTTGGTATGTAATCAAAAGTAACCAGTCATACAGGAAAATGGCAAAAATACAAGGAGAAATAGTAGCCATTAGAAGCAGATCCACAGAATTCATCAGACATGTACTTCAAAGTAAGTATGATTAGTATGTTCCAGGAATTAAATAATAAAATAACTGTAATTAAGAACTCAATGAATCAGTTTAACAACATATTAGATGTAGCTGTAGAGAGAATTAGTAAACTGGAATATAGATCAAAAGAAAATATCCACACGTAAGCATGAAGAGACAAAATAATTTTAAAATGCTGAAAAAGTAGAAAAGACATAGGGAGCATAGTAATAAGGCTTAACATGTATAAGAGTGGAGTCCTTGAGTGCAGGAGTGAGGGAATGAGCTGGAAGCGATGTTTGAAAAAAAAAAAGGTAACAGTTTTCCAAAACTGATGAAACCTCAAGTAAGATATTTATTACCAAAAAAATGATAGTTGGGCATGTCAGTTAAGATTATGAAAACCAAATTTTTATGAAAAATCTGAAAGCAGCAACAGAAAAAACTCATATCTTCTTATGAAAGACAGCTGTCTCTTTCAATGACATTCCATCTCAAGAAGTTAGTAAAAGGGTAAATGTAACCCAAAGATTGTAGAAAGGAAGAAATAATGATGAGCATAAATTAATAAAACAAGAAATAAATACCCAATACAGAAGATCAACCAAGTTAAAATTTGTCCCTTGTAAAGATTAATGAGAGTGATAAACACATGGCCAGGTGGATTAAGCAAAAAGAAAAGCATCAATGACCAATGTCAGGAACAAAAGAGGACACCACACAGAGTCTACAGACATTAAAACAGTGGTGAGAGGATGTTGTGAACAACATCACATGAACTGAAAATTTAGATGCAAAGGACAGATATTTCTACAGCAATGCAACCTTAACAAAGACAACATAAAATGACATTAAAAAGCTGAGTGATTACATAGAAATCAAAGACACTGAATTCAAAAAATTACAAATATTGCATGTATATTAATTCCGGACCCAGAAAACTCTGCCAGTGAGTTTCCCAAACTTTTAAGAAAAAAACATGACCATGGGATTTCTGAGATTAGAAATAGAAAGAACACTAATAAATTCATTTTATAAGGCCAGCATTATCTTGATTTCTGAATCTGACAAAGACATTATAGAACTGCAGGCCCCCCTTTCTTGTGAATATAGATAGAAATTTTTTCAAACAACAAAAAAAAAATATGTCTTATGCTTTGGGAGGCTGATATGAAAGGATCATGCGAGCCTAGAAGTTTAAGATCAGCCTAGGCAATATAGTGAGACCCTGTCTCTCTCTCTCTAAACAGAAAAAAAAATAGCTGGGCATGGTGGCACACATCTGTGGTCTCAGCTATTTGGCAGACTGAGGAGGGAGGATCACTTGAGCCTGGGAGGTTGAGGCTGCAATGAGCTGTGACTGCAACACTGCATTCCAGCCTGGGTGACAGAACAAGACCCTGTCTCAAAAAAGAAAAAAAGAAGTGAAGAAACCTCTTAAAACAAAAGTCTCACTGTATGTATGTGTATGTGTGTTCACATGTACCCATATACATATAGAAAAAATTTATTACAACCAACTTGTGTTTACATCAGAAATGCAAGGTTGTGAAATACTTAAAAATCAATTTTTGTACCTTAAATTATGAACAGAATGAGAAAGGAAGTACATATGATCATCTCAATAGCTGCAGTAAAAGCACCTGGGGAAATTCAACATTCATTTTTTTAATCTATCTATCTATCTATTTATTTATTTTTCCCCATTTATTTATTTTATTGCATTTCAGGTTTTGGGGTACATGTGAAGAACATGCAAGATTGTTGCATAGGTACACACGTGGCAGTGTGATTTGCTGCCTTCCTCCCCATCACCTACATCTGGTATTTCTCCCCCTGCTATCTCTCCCCAGCTCCCCACCCCCTACCCTCCCTCCCCTATATCCCCCCAACTGACCCCAATGTGTAGTGCTCCCCTCCCTGTGTCCATGTGTTCTCATTGTTCAACACCCACTCTTAGCAAACTAGGAATAGGAGTTTCCCAAAACTTCTACTCCAAAATATTAAAAGTATTTTCCTTAGAATTGAAAACAAGTCAAGGATGCCACACCTTCTATTGCCACTTAAATGAAATGTCGTGTTGGAGCTTCCACATGCACTAAGTTAAAAACTAACTAAAATGTAAATTAAAGGCCCAGGGATAGCAAAAATAGGACTCAGAAAATAATTTAAAAAATGACCACTATTTGCAGACAACATGACCATGTTCATAGATCAGGAAAAAGTAACACATTTAAACATAATATTTTAACAGAAAATTGAATAAAGCCAAAATATAGAGCTCAATAAATTTTTAAAAACTAAGCACTCCATGTAAACTACCATGAAGACAAGGAAAAATTAATACCATCATCCAGAATTCCTCTACTCTTACCTTTTTTGTCTCTAAAATTAGGCACTATCATAACTTTTAATGCTGAAGATTAATTTTGTCTGTTCTTGAATTTAACTAAAAGAAATCATATGGTGGGTATTCTTACATGTCTGCCTTCCTCTGTCCATTATTACACTTATGATATTCATCTATTTGTTGCTTACAGCAATAGTTTCATTTTCATCGCTGCCAAGTATCCCAATGTATTCTTTATAATACATAGAGAGTAAGATTGGCCAGGTTCAGTGGTTCACACCTGTAATCCCGGCACTTTGGGAGGCCAAGGCAGGAGGATCACCTCAGCCTCCCAAAGTGCTCCTTGAGCTCAGGAGTTCGAGACCAGCCTGGCCAACATGGCCAAACCTTGTCTCTACTAAAAATACAAAAATTAGCTGGGCATGGTGACACATGCCAGTAGTCCCAGCTACTCAGCTGACTGAGGCAGGAGAATCACCTAAACCTGGGAGGCAGAGGTTGCAGTGAGCCAAGATCACGCCACTGCACTCCAGCCTGGGCAGCAAAAACAACACAAAAGAAAATAATAATAATAATACATAGAGAGTAAGATGTAAAGTCATTACACAAAACATAAATGTATTAAATTCTCCAGTAAAAGACAGAGATTTTAAAGTTAGGATAAAATAAAAGGCAGCTATATAATGAGGCGCAAGAAAAATAAGTAAAATAATAATGGACTGCTAAAAATAGCAATGTTAGCGAGAAGAGATAGCAGCTAAATTTGTAGAAAAAGCGAGAGGAGCTATTGACAGCCGACAAAAAGTTAAGGTCAAACGTTCTAAACAGGATAAACAGTTAGACAATAATAATAGGTAAATTCATGCATGTGATATAACAGCCATAAATTTCTAAGCAGCAAAAATTGAGTTAAATACATAAAGTTAAAGCTATTAAAGATGTCAGGATAGTTTTTTACAGAACTGGAAAAATATGGCAGCAAAAACATAAGAAAGGACACAGATAATAAAAAGAAACCAGTCAACAAGCTTGTTTAATAAATATTTTCATACAAACCTTGGATCCTTTGAACAAATAATATCCTGAGCTTATTTTGTTTGTTCATGGAATGTTTCAGAAATGGCTCATAACTACGTCAAATAGAAATCTTAATAAACTACAAAAAACAATGATTTTAAAAACAAGGGTCTTTCCTCATCTGCAATCAAATTAAAAATACTTATTAGAAGGGGCCAAAGAATTCGAACTTTTGAAGATTAAGAATCATATTTCTACCTATGCCTTGGGCCAAAGGGGAAAATCAGAGGACTCATAAGTTATCCAGAAAACAAAGCAAGAAAACCTCACGCCAAATCTATGAAGCTCTGCAAGAACTTACGCAGAGAATGTTTTAGAACCTTGTATATCTTTATAATCAAAAATAAAGGCTGGGCTAAGTGGCTCACAACTGCAATCCTAGCACTTTGGGAGGCCGAGGCCGGAGGACTGCTTGAGCCCAGGAGTTTGCGGCTTCAGTGAGTTATGACTGCCCTACTGCACTCTAGCCTGGGTGACAGAGTAAGACCTCTCAAAAATATAATGTATAACATATATATGTCAATTTGAAAATATATCTAAATAAATTAAAAATATATACATAAATATATACAGATTTCTAAAAATAAATAAGTATATAAATATATATATAAATTAAAAAATAAAGATATAAAATTTAAAAATGAAATGTTTGTTTTAAGAAATTAGAAAAATTGCAGCAGCTGGAGTCCCAATGCACTGCAGAGCTGCGGAGTCTCGCCTGATTGGCTGCTAGAGACCCCGAGTCCCAGCCTGCCAGGTGCAAAGGCTCTTCCCCAGCACAGTGACCCCAAGTGCAGGCACCTCCACCAGCTGTCAGACTGGACTGACGGGGTGAGGTGAGGAGGGAGGCGCTGAGCCCATCCCCTCCCCTCTTCCACCAGAGACCCAGGAGCTTCTTGCGGCCAGAACCTGGAGCACCTGGGTCATGCTTACTGGGACCCCAGGTGCCACCTCTGACCCCTCCTACTCTCACTTCCCTGCACAGGAAGTCACAGCTGAAACAGCTGAAGGGTGGAGGGGCTGGTGGTCCTCCGTGCCCATCTCATTATTATCAGCATAGAACAGACTCAGGAGCCCGGGGCACCCTGGGAGAGCAGGTCCTGACTGTGTGGCCTTGGGTGAGTCATGACCTCCCCTGGAAAAGGTGAGGTCAAGGTGCCCACCTGTCAGGGCAGCCAGGAGTGAAATGGGCTTATATTATAAGGAGGCAGCAGGGCTGAGGTATGCAGTAAGCACTCAGAGCCTGCTCTGTGCAGGTGGGGCAGTGACCACTCTCCTGTCCTGGACAACCCTGACCTCGTCTGCAGAGGCAGCTTTTCATTATAAACAGAGGGGCACAGGGAGCACCAGCCTTCCCTGTCACTGGTCACACATTCCTCAGCTCCAGCAGCACCACCAGGCTTCCGGGCACAGCACCATGGTCAGACGCTGTGAGATGCAGAAATAAATTAGACCAGCTCCAGCCCTCGGGACCTCGTGTTTCTGTGGGAATGCAGAATGCAAGCGAAGACATGGAACTCAAAGTGACAAGGGCAGTAAGAGGGGCCTGGCCAGGCTCCAGATGCGCATGGTCCCCAGGCTGGGGCAGACTTGGAGCGGAGCCAGGTGCTTCCACAGCTTCCCTTCCATGCATTCTGCAGACTATGGGGAAGTTACTGCCTGTTTGCATTAGGGGGCAACACAATCGGAATTGCAGATTGTATGACTCAGTTGTGTATGAGGGGCTGTGTGGAAAACAAATCAGGGAATGGACAAACGGGAGCTCATTTGCAAACCAGAACAGCTGCCCAACTGACAGGTACAAAACAGCCAAGCCAAACAGGAGAGGCGGGGGGAGGAAGACTGAATGTGAAGAATGTCAGGAGGTGGTCCAGCTTGGAGGAGGTGCGGGTTGGAGGTGGTGTGGGTTGAAGGTGGTGCGGGTTGGAGATGGTGTGGGTTGGAGGTGGTACAGGTTGGAAATGGTGCAGGTTGGAGGTGATGCGGGTTGGAGGCAGTGCAGATGGGAGGTGGTGCAGGTTGGAGATGGTGCAGGTTGGGGGTGGTACAGGCTGGAGATGGTGCAGGTTGGAGGTGATGCAGGTTGGAGGCGGTGCAGATGGGAGGTGGTGCAGGTTGGAGATGGTGCAGGTTGGAGGTGGTACAGGTTGGA